>NC_045426.1:422555317-422871983 GCF_902635505.1 Sarcophilus harrisii
GTCTGACTAACAAGAAAAAGACACTTCTAAAATAATTTCTTTTGCAAAGAAAAGAATTGGAGAAAGAAATATCTTTTTTTTTTTTTTTAGTGTGGTGGTATTTTATCATTCTAAGTAAAGGGAAGGACTTAGAATGAGACTATGAATGAAACAGAGTGAAGAACATTATGGAACAATTTTGAAGGTTTGATAAAACTCACAAGCCCAGGGAGTAGACTAGGAAAGGAATGGAGGAAATTATACTCTAAGGAAAGGATAAGTAAAAGATAGAAGAAAACTTTTGAGATGTGGAAGACAGAAATTGAGAGAAAATAAACTGCTGAAATTAACTTCTCTGCAAACAAAGGAAAAAAAATTCTTATCCCATTTTCTCTTTGCTTTATCAAAATGTATAGCAATGGGAATGGGAGAAAGCAGCAGAGAGTAATAAAATATAAGATATCTTTCCTGAATTTATTCTCAAAATAAATCTGAGAGGTTCTATGCAAAAATGGGAAACATGAGATGTGCTAGTCTTCCATAAAAATAAAGTAGATAATAAAATTTTATATATTTCAATAAAAATTGTATTAATTTGAGAACATAGATTAGATTTTTATGATGTCATGTAATTCTGAAGAAATAAATGGTGTTATATATTATCTTGTATGAAGATGACGTTTTAAATTTTTAAATTGTTTTCATTTCATTTTAATTTGTTTCATTAAGTCTTTCTCAATTGCATGTAAAATAATTTTTAAAAATTGAATTCTATTATTTTCCTCTTTCCCTCCTCTTCTTAAGAAGGCAATTTCATATAATAATGCCTTAAAATAAACAGACCAAATAGTAAAACAAGTACAAAAAGCCAATGACAAGAAGAATACTTTATAAAGCAGAATTGATCACATGGGAAAAAAGCAAAAAATTCCTGAAGGAAAAAAAAACACTATAAATCATCTTTGAAGAAGTTATCAAGAAAAAACTACCCTGATTAACTAGATGCAAAGGATATACATGACCTTCTTCTGACAGAGATCCCAAACTAAAAACATCTACGAATATTATAGACAAATAACTCCCAGGTGATGGAGCAAATATTGCAAGCAGCCAAGAAGAAACAATTCAAGTTTCATGGAGTCCCAATCAGAATAATTTAAGATTTGGCAGTTCTACATTAAAAACAAAACAAAACAAACAAACAAACAAAAACAGAAGACTTAGAATATAATATTATGGAGGGCAAAGGAGCTAGTATTACAAAAAAAATTTAACTAGTAAATATAATACTCCAGGAAAAATCAATATTCAATGAAATAGAGAATTTTCAAGCATTCTTGATGAAAAGACCGAAACTGATATTCTAGAGAACACTTTGGAAGTGTGCTGTAACACCAGAAGATTATAAAAGAAGGGAAAGGATCTATACGTGCAAAAATGTTTGTAGCAGCTGATTTTGTTGTGGCAAGGAATCAGGAACTGAGGAGAGGCCATCAGTTGGGGGGTAAATCAACAATTTAAGATAGAGACAATAATTATCTAATTTAGTATGGTTCAGTATGATTGATTTGATCCTACAAGGAGATGTTATGGGGCAGAACTTGAAACAAGGTACTAAGTAGAACTGATAGAAACAATGTTTGTGTTCACTCCTTTAGAGAGCTCATATAAGCAAGAAGCTCTTAGGGCCAGAGAGCACTCAGGGAGGAAACCCATAATCCCACTCTCGGATCCCACAATCCCACTCTCGGAGAAGGAGCATAAATAGAGCTTCAGTGAGCCAGTCAAGTCAGTTCAGAAGAAGCCCACTCTCGGAGACACAACCAGATTCATTCATCTCATCTCACACTACAATGGTGGCTGGGTTCCTGCACTTCCCCCACTGAGACAAAGGCTGGTCTGAAAGGCTCTCCAGAAAACTGCCCAGCCCTAGGCAAGGAGACAAGAGATTCATTCCAACTTTCACCTTGATGCTGGCTGGAAGCAGAATAAAGCAGAGGCAAAGGACAAGCTACAACAGCTCTCAAAACCAAGGAAAGCTGAGGCTTCTATTAAAGCTACACAGGCCCAAGGAAGGAGAAAATAAACATTTGCATTTTATCAGCTGGCTTCATGTGGGGTGATAATTGATCTGAACTGATACTAGGGCTACCTCCCCAAGAAACTGCTCCCAGAGAGAACCTTCATATTATAAAAAAGAAGAGAATACCATGGTTTCTCATTGATTATATGTAACTGTGCTACTCTTCAATTTTTCATGTATAATTTTGATTTAATTTTTTTCAGAGGCATGCTTTACTTCCATAGATCCAAGGAGACTAACCAGCAATGGGATTATAAGAACCTCTGCCAAGGTGGTAGCAATGTCAGAGATCTGAAGGCAAAAATGGAAAGACACGTTGCAAAGAAAGAAACAATTAGCTTGACAACTATTTGTATAATGGAGGCAGGAACGAGGAGCCTAGGGTGATTAGGAGGACTGTGGTACCCTAGAAGTAAGAGTAAATTAGAAAGAGAAGGGGGTTGGGTGGGAAGGTTAACTTGTTTAGTTTTGGACACACTGAGTTTAATTTTTCAAACACACAGAGATTAGAGTTAAGTTGATACCAGTAAGATAATTGATAAAAAGATATAAATATTTTTCAGATAAAATAATAAAAGCTATAGCCATGTGTGAAAATGCTTTAACACATTATCAATTGGAGAAAATAATTCATTAATTCAATTAGATAAGAAGGAAGAAATATAAGAATGTACATTAGAAGAAAAGTTATGGATGAACAAATAAAACAAAGAATTATCATGAATCCATGGAATTGTATAGTTCCATGGATGGGGCTTAATAGAATTTCCAAGTAATATAGTATAGTGGAAAAAAGCAAAAAGGGACTCCATACAGAATCTTGAGTAATTCACAAACTTACTAGATATGTCCTGGATGAAGATACTGCAAAAGACTATGAGAAATTATAGTCTGGTAAGAAGAGAACCAGGCGGGAGTAATGTTAGGAAAGCAAGAGAGAAGTGAGTATCAAAAAGAGATTAATCTGGTATGAAAATATGCAAAAAGATCTATGACAAGGAATTTATTTTAAAAGGTCATTAAGTTGATACTTAAATCACTGGTAACTTTGGAGAAAATGGGTTCAGTTGAATAATGAAATTGGAAATCAGACTGAAAAAAATGAAAGTGAGAAAAAAGAAAATGTAACCTACAATTATAGATTGCCTCTCAAAGAGTTTAGACACAAAAACAAGAATTACTGCTGATGGATAGATCACATAAGCATCTTTTAAAGATGAGGGAGATATGAACACATACATAGGGATTAGAGAAGTAGACTATATACATAGGGAAAGATTTAAGATGTTAGAAAGTGAGAATGATAGAAGGAGAAAACTTCTAGGGAAAAAAAAAGAAAAAAAAGAAAGTTGGATTAAGGGTTCAAGGTTTTTCTCTGCCAAGAAGGCCACTTCTTTATGTGAGGCATGGGTGAATAAAGATTTAGAGGTGGAAATTATTTGAGTATGTGAGATGTGGAGGAGAGGATAAAAGGTAGTCTTTATTGAGAAACTTCATTTCTTTTAGTGAAATGTGAAGAAAGACAGTAGAGGAGAGGGAAACATGAGACATGAGAAAAAGGATGCAAAGATTAAGAAAAGATGCTGGGGATGAGTAAGCTAGGATATTATTCAAAGAAATGAAAAAGGTTTGCCTTGCAACAATATGATATCAGTTGAGATGTGGTAATATAAATTTTTTTCTTCTTTAATTATTTGGTGTATTATCCTAAGAAATGTTTTGCTAGTCAAAAAGTTTACACCTTTTAGAGATCCTCCTAAAAAAATCCTAATAGGTTAGAGCATATTGCATTTTTATCAACAATTTATTTGTGTAACCATTTTCCCATAGGTCTTGCCAAAATTATCATTTCCTTTTTTCATCTCTGTTAATAACTTTTGTTTTTCTCTGTAACATTTTGAGTATATTGTTGATATTTATCTTAATTTTATTTGCCTTTTCAATGTAGTTCATCACTTGAAGAGTATTTTTAAACTATTATTCTTTTTTATTTTCTTTTTAATGGGAAAATTATAATTTATTATTTTTTATGCAGCCTTCTTGGATACTTCCACTTCATTCCATGCTTGTGGAAATTAATACATCAGAGTAACTAGATTTATTAAAATTTCAACTTTTACTTGCTTGAAAATTAATTCCATCTTAACAATGTAGTCTGTATTTCCTTTTTTACCATGCTGTTATTAAATGACTCCAGTTCCTGCTAGTTATACTGTCCTACCTGACAGTAATATTGGGGGAATGTTTTATTAATGATTGAAAAGCACTTTGAAAATGTAAAGTGTCATATAAATGCTAAATTATTACTGACATAAGGTACTCCACAATACTAGCTATGCTGACAATAAATGTCAGATCACAGGATTGTGCCTGTAAAATAGCCTGCCTTTACTTTTGTGCCTAAGCCTTTTGAGAGAGTTAAGGATACATGAAATTGGGCTCATTATTTTGCCCATGTTACAACTAAAATTAAACTGTTAGCCTGTCTTCTAAGTTATAGTGCTAAGAATGTGGCACAATAACATTAATATAATAGAGAGCTGAGTCAAGGTATTTATGTGTATATGTATTATATATGCATGACTATATATATATAGATACATGTCTTTATATAGATATGTATATGTACAAACATGTTTCTACATATATATATGCATATTTTTTCAAAATTTAAATAAAATTCAAAATAAATAGAAAAATACTTTTCCTATTTATACTCTCAGTAAGGGAAAATATTTGACTAGAGTGACACCTAAAACACAAGGAGGAAAGGTCAGAAACAAAATACAGTTTGACATTTATGTTTCTACTCTTCATCATACAGGTCAACAGGCCAATTTTTTAAGTTGATGGCATGAATTTTATTGAAATTAGAGATTATTGTGGTGGTAATAAGGGATGAGATATATAAGAGCGGTTAATCTTGAAAATGTAGCAGAGGTATGAATCACACAAAGTATGAATTTCCTAGCTCTCTAAGAATAAACATACATTCTAGCCTAACATCAAAAGACTTACACTGTAAGATGGTGAGCTGATTTCTTCTTGGTCTGTCCAACTCCTAGATAAATCAAATAGAATTAATGATAGACCTATAAAATGCTGGAAATTTTTTTTTCTTTTTTATGACCAATTATCTGAAATAGTTCCTAATCATGAAGCTGACAATTTATTGCTGTATCATTCTAAAGTACAAGTCCTTCAGAATTTACTTTATGTCCATTTCCATGGCAAGAGCAAGCATGCTCAAACACAATACTGTACTTATATGCCTTCAAATTATCATTTTCTTGAAAATATTTAAAGTAATTCTAACTATTTGTTTATTCAAAAATAAACAATTCTTCAGTGAGGAAATTATCCACTGAAATAGCTCTTGGGATATGTGGAAGTACATGACAATATTTGTTTTCTTATATAACTGTTTTCCATACTCTTTATACATACATGTTGGTTGTTGTTCAGTTATTTTCAGTCATATCTGAGTATTCATGACCCCATTTGGCATTTTCATGGCAAAGATATTGAACTGATTTGCTATCTCTTTCTCCAAAGCACTTTACAGATGAGAAAAATAAGGAAAACAAGATTTAATGACTTGTCCAGGTTCACATATCTAGTAAATGTCTTTGCCAGATTTAATTCAAAAGATGAGTCTTCCTGATTCCAGTTCTGGGACTCTACTAATTTTAGCACCTACCTGCGCTCATCTGTGGTAGCTTCTACCAAATTGTGTATATGCAGATTATGTTTCCACATAATTCTTTGAATTGAAGTGCTTATTATAATGAAAGTTTCTCTATATGAAACTTTTGGACCATTTAAAATATATTGAAATATTATATCTTTGAAGTGTTAACCCAATAACAAATTAAGATCTTTATAGTGATTAGTCTACTCTGATAATATAATCTTGTTGGTAATGCTTCTTTGATTTTTGTCTTTGAATATATGTCTTTATAATGGCAGATCCTTAAGTTGCTTAAATAATGTTCACTAATTGATTATAGCTCTAAAGCACTATATTAATATGACTTTCAAAAAATAAATTTATCAAAGTAACCTTCAAAATAAGGCTGTGGAGTATGTAGAAGTAAAAATATTAATGATGTAGTTTTAAAAAAGAGAGAATTTAAGTTAGTAAAACTACAAATCCTTCCTCAACTAATTACTAGCTTTATTATCTGAGTCACTTGACCTTTCTGACCTTCTGCTTCCTAATCAGCAAAAGGGAGATAATTATTTTATCTTGCCTTCATAGGGTTTTGGTTAGGAAATACTAAAATAATAAATACATACTCAAGTTTTAAAACACTATATGTTATTTTTCTTGATATTCTTATTACTAATTTTGTTGTTATTATTGCTAGAGGTGATAGTAGTGAGGATGTTAATCATTTCCAATTTATTACTATTAGTCAGTATCAATCACTCAGAAAGAGAGTTGTATGGGAGAATGAGGTAATTGATTAGAAAATGTAGAGAAAAAACTAGAATAGCGGCAATGCTTGTTGAATTATAGAAACTATAGATTGTTGTGGTAGTATATAAATGTAAAAATTTGATGTATATATACTTGGGGTCCTAGACAATGAGAAATCAAATGAAATAGCTTGAAACCAGATGAAATCAGATTTAAGATAAGAGCCAATAAAATGTGAAAAAAAAAAGAAAAAAATATCCAAATACTAATTTTGCCTATTCATAATTTTTACCTAGAGCCAGCTTTGGCCTTTCTCTTAGTATTTTCTTCCTTCTTATCTTTTATTTAAACTTGTATCATTTGCACTACTACCATTTTTATATGCAAACATAACTTAAAGAGAAACACACAATTATTATAAGATAATGTGTCTAGTCCTTATCTATTTAAATAAAAAAACAATTCTGTATTGAATACCTTTCTTTCAAAGAACAGGAGAACTGGGGATAATGAATTTTCTTTTTTAATTCTTCAGTCAAAAGAGCTAGAGAAACATCTTACTGTGAGATAGCTAGTGAGGTCATTTCATTGGCCTCAGCAGTTATATTTCCCATACATTAAAATATCGTTTCCCTTTTTGTTTCATACTGATAATTTTATTTATATATACTACACTACATGCTTATTACATGCTAGCAAAGCAATCAAGCTACTATGAAGAGAGAAGTTTCAGTCAGTATCAATTAGTAAAGATTTCAAACTGACAGGGCTATATTCCTTTATATAATACATTATTATTTTAGATATATAGTTAACTGTAATTTTATAATGTTTTGATTTTGAACAGAGGAAACAGTGCTTTCTAAAGTATATGTCCTTTCCTCCACAACTTCAATAACTTATAGTAATGATGTAAATAGGCAAGATCTAGGAAAATACCATGACTAATAATTGGCAGAGAAGTTTAATAAAATTAAACTACTTTCTTTCTGCTTCATTTTCTGAAATGACAAATAACAATCCTGGATGTGACAATTCAACAACAAAGTCTGCATTGAAATGGACAGTTTTAAACCAGTTATTTTGCCTTTTTATGTACTCCATTAAATTCTTTACATGGGTGAGCCTAATTATTCTAGGAGGTCAGAGGTGACATTTTTGTAATCATTGTCTAACTATGTAAACTAACCTTGGACCTATGATAATTAAGTTCTTTTTTTTTAACTGAAGCTGCATTATATGATGATTTTGTCTTCTGTGTGAAAAATAGAAGGAACATTTATCAGCTAATTTAAAATATATACCTTGTTATGAAGGTAAAGTATAATATAGGCATAGGCAGATATCAGAAGCTCAAAATAAAATTCTCCATAATGTAGTTATACCTACCAATTTATCAAGGAATTAATTTTGTAGGCTGAGTTTACCTAGATATGAAGAATTTAGTTTGTGGGACCCATGTTTATTTTTCAAAAAGCAAGCTAAATTATGTGGCTCATCAAATTGGCAAAGAAAACAAAAGGAAAGAAGTATAATATTTTGGTAGGGCCTGTGGGAAAATAAGCACATTAATATACCTTTATTGGTGATTTGAATTGGTCCAAATATTCCAGAAACAAATTATAAATATCCCCAAAATCACAAAACTTTATATAATTTAGTCTAGAAATTCCTTTCATACCATGAAACAGTAACTACAGTTGTAATCCCAAGTAAATCAGCAATAGAGAGAAGCTACCCCTATGTATGTAAATATTTAGAGCAGTATTTTTGTTGCAGCAAAATGCCAAAAAGCCAAAGTAAATATCCATAAATTGGTAAATGACTTAATGATCTGTAATATACAAATATAATGGGAATAATATTGCACTATCACAAATGATGAATATGAACAATTCATAGAATTCCGTTTAGACTTATATGAACTACTGTAGAAAAAATAGGTAGAAATAGGATGATGAATTATATTATGATTATAATACTATAAAGGGAAAAATAACAGACTTCATACCTCTGCTCAAAAGAGTAATCAAGCAAAACTTTTTCTATTGGTAAAGGGCTAATGGAATAGAGCTACAAAGTGAGACATATATTCCCCAAAATATCAAATCTGCTGATTTCTTTTATTGATAAGAAAGGAGGGTTTCGGGGGCGGAGCCAAGATGGCGGAGAAGGCACATGCGACTTTCTAAGCTCTTCTCGTACCCTCTCTATCAATACTATATCGAGCCTCAAAAATAGTCTTGACTGCTACAATTCATAAAGATAAGAAGTAGAACAACCCACCAGCCGAAGGAAATCTGCAGTCTCGCCAAAAAAGGTTGCTTCCAGGGCCAGGGGGGAGATCAGCACAGACTGGGAGAGAAATTAGGTTCCAAGGAGAGTCTCAAACCGAGGGTGAAGGCACATATCTCAGCACAAGCCCGCAGCCCCAACCCACAGTAGGGGGCTTTTCCTTGGAGCAGTTGTGATCCTGCACACCAGGAGGACACAACCGGGTTAGCCTCCAATCTGCTCAGTGGGGGGCTCTGCTTGGGGCCATAGAGCTTTTCCAGGGCCGATTTGCATGAGAAACACTGGGGCAGAATTCGGTGGAATCAGCAGTTTGCGGTCAGCTGCTAATACTCACAGTCCTACAAGAGGCTCTACCCTGGGGCAGTTACACTTTCACCCCTTAGTCTCTAGCCAAGGGCAATCCCTAACCCTCACATCCCTACTGGGCACTTCCATAGCTCACCAGTGCTGAATCCACTTCCTGTTGGGGGAAGGGAAAACTCTGACTCAGAGCACTCCCATACCTCCAAGCCGGAAATCGGTTTACATCTCTCCCTGCTCTGCAGAGGAAGCTGGTAACCCTCTTGCCTAGGAGACCTACCCTAAAAGCTTTAAAACATGAATAAAAAGATGAAAAGAATGATCCACAGCTTCTATGCAGAAAAAGAGCAGGTCAGCAAACCTGAAGAAACAGCAAACAGCAAAAATGCATCAGACTGTCCTCCTTTACATGATGCTCTCATAAAAGAGACCATTAAAAGTCTCAAAAGAGAGTTAGAAGATAAATGGGGAAAGGAAAAAGAAGCCTTACAAGAGAGCAACAACTTCCTGAAATACGAATTGGAAAAGGTAAAAAATTCCCAGGAAGTGCAGGGAAATAAAATTTGTGAACTGGAAAAAATAAAAAAATCTCAGGAAAGTAAGAATTGTGAATTGGAAAAAATAAAGAATTCACAAGAAAGTAGGATTGTTGAATTGGAAAAGACAAAGAACTCGCAAGAAAATAGGATCTGTGAATTGGAAAAGACAAAGAAATCCCAAGAAAGTAGGATCTGTGAATTGGAAAAAGAAAATAATTCACTAAAAAAAAAAATTAGTGAAATGAAAAAAATTCCACAGACCAAAACAATACATTTAAAACTCAATTGACATATACAGAAAGAATTAAAAGCTAATGAAGAAAATAATTTTTAAAAATTAGAACATGAAAATAGAAACTACAATGATCAGTTGAGACAGCAAAGAATCAGTCAAACAAAAAAAAATGACAAACTGAAAAAACCATGAATTATCTACTTGCAAAAATGACAGACTTGGAAAATAGATCTAGGAGACATAATCTGAGGATTATTGGACTTTCCGAAAACTATGATGAAAACAAGAGCCTAGATACTATTTTACAAAAAATCATCAAAGAGAACTGCCCAGATGTAATAGAATCAGAAGGTAAAATAGGCATTGAAAGAACTCATTGAACACCTTCTGAAAGAAACCCTAAAATGAAAACCCCAAGGAATATTGTGGCAAAATTTCAGAACTATCAGATTAAGGAAAAAATTTTACAAGCAGCAAAAAAAAAACCATTTAAATACCGAGGTGCCACAATAAGGATCACCCAAGATCTGGCTGCCTCCACGTTAGAGGAACAAAGGTCCTGGAATATGATATTCCAAAAGGCACAAGAACTTGGGATGCAGCCAAGAATAAACTACCCAGCTAAGCTGAGCATTTTCTTCCAGGGAAGAAGATGGACATTTAATGAAACAAATGAATTCCATTTGTTTCTGAAGAAAAACCAAAATTAAACAAAAATTTGATCTCCAAGCATAGAACTCAAGAGATGCAGAAAAGGTAAAAATAACTCTTGAGAATTGCTAGTTTGATATACAAAAGAATACATGTATAATTTGATTGTACTGATATAAAATAAAAAAGGGAAGTAGATATGGAAAAGGGATGATGGCAGAATAGGTGGAAGGAGGATAAAGAGAAACCACATCCCACAAAGAGGCTAAGAAACTTTCATATCTGAGGAATTTAGAAAGGGGAGGAACATCGATGTGAATCTTACTCTCATCAGAGTTGACTCAAAGAAAAATAATTGACATTTGTTTTAGAGAAAATTCCTCTCGCCTCATTAAAACGGGGGAGGAAAAGGAAAAGAAAAGAGTAATAACGGAAGGAAGGGAAAGATTCAAAGGGGAAGGAGGATTATAAAGAGGATAAGCATCCGTGATACAAGAGGTACATAATTTAAAAGGGGAAAGAGGGTTGGGAGGCAAGAAAAGTAAAGCACAATCTGGGAGTTATTAAGGATGGCAGGAAAACAGATTTAATATCTAACCGTAAATATGAATGGGATGAACTCCCCATAAAGAGGAGGCAGAACAGACTGAATCAAAAAGTCAGAACCCTACAATATGTTTTTACAAGAAACACATTTAAAAGCAGGGGATACATATAGAGTAAAGGTAAAAAGGCTGGAGCAAAATCTATTATGCTTCAGGTGAAGTCAAAAAAGTAGGGTAGCCATCCTTATCTCAGATCAAGCAAAAGTAAAAATTGATCTAATTAAAAGAGATAAGGAAGGAAACTACATCCTAGCTAAAAGGCATATAAACAACGAAGCAATATCAATATTAAACGTATATGCACCAAGTGGTATGGCACCAACTTCCTAAAGGAGAAGTTAAGAGAGTTGCAAGAAGAAATAGCAACAAAACTGTAATAGTAGGAGATCTCAACCTTGCACTCAGAATTAGACAAATCAAACCACAAAACAAATAAGAAAGAAATTAAAGAAGTAAATAGAATATTAGAAAAATTAGGTATGTTGGATCTTTGGAGAAAATTGAATGGAGATAGAAGGAATATACTTTCTTCTCAGCAGTTCATGGAACCTATTCAAAATTGACCATATATTAGGACATAAAGACCTCAAAAATTAAATGCAAGAAAGCAGAAATAGTAAATGCTTTCTTTTCAGATCATGATGCAATAAAACTACATTCAACAAAAAGTTAGGGGAAATAGACCAAAAGTAATTGGAAACTAAACAACTATCTTAAAGAATGATTGGGTGAAGCAGCAAATTATAGATACAATTAATAATTTCACTCAAGATAATGACAATGATGAGACATCATACCAAAATTTGTGGATGCAGCCAAAGCAGTAATAAGAGGAATTTTATATCCTTAGAGGCTTACTTGAATAAAACAGAGAAAGAAAGATTAATGAATTGGCTTGAAACTAAAAAACTAAAAAGACCAAATTAAAACCCAATCAAATACTAAATTGGAAATTCTAAAATTAAAAGGAGAAATTAAAAAATATTGAAAGTAAAAAACTATTGAACTAATTAATAAAACAAGAGTTGGTTCTATGAAAAGCCAATAAAATAGATAAGCCTTTGGTAAATCTGATTAGGATTGAAAAGAGGAGGAGAAAATGAAATTAGTAGTCTTAAAATGAAAAGGAGAACTTTCCACCAATGAAGAGGAAATTAGAGAAATAATAGAGTTATTTGCTCAACTTTATGCCAATCAATTTGATAACCTAAGTGAAATGGATGACTACCTCCAAAATATAGACTTCCCAGACTAACAGAGGAGGAAGTAAATTGTTGAATAGTCCCATATCAGAAAAATAACAGAAAGGCAATTTAACAGCTCCCTAAGAAAAATCCCCAGGACCAGATGGATTAACATGTGAATTTTACCAAACATTTAAAGAACAATTGCCCCAATCTATATAAATTATTTGATAAAATAGGGAATGAAGAGTCCTACCAAATTCCTTCTATGACACGATACATGGTACTGATACCTAAACCAGGTAGGTTGAAAACAGAGAAAGAATATTATAGACCAATCTCCCTAATGAGTATTGATGCTAAAATCTTAAATAAGATATTAGCAAAAAGACTACAGAAAATCATCTCCAGGATAATACACTATGATCAAGTAGGATTTATACCAGGAATGCAGGGCTGGTTCAATATTAGGAAAACTATCAATGTAATTGGTCATTTTAACAACCAAATTTACAAAAACCATATGATCATCTCAATAGATGCAGAAAAAGCATTTGATAAAATCCAACATCCATTCCTATTAAAACACTTGAGAGTATAGGAATAAATGGACTTTTCCTTAAAATAATCAGCAGCATCTATTTAAAACCATCAGTAAGCATCATATGAATGGAGACAAACTGCAACCATTCCCAATAAGATCTGGAGTGAAACAAGGTGCCCACTATCACTGTTACTATTTAATATTGTATTAGAAACGCTAGCTTATAGCAATAAGAGCTGAGAAAGAGATTAAAGGAATAAGAATAGGCAATGAGGAAGCCAATTATCACTCTTTTCGATGACATGATGGTATATTAGAGAACCCCAAATTTGCTAAAAAGTTATTAGAAATAATCCACAACTTTAGCAAAGTTGCTGGTTATAAAATAAACCCACATAAGTCATCAGCATTCTTATATATCACTAAAAAAATCCAACAGTCAGAGTTACAAAGAGAAATTCCATTTAAAGTAACTACTGATAATATAAAATATTTAGGAATCTATCGCCAAGGGAAATTCAGAAACTTTATGAGCAAAATTACAGACCACTTTTCACACAAATTAAGTCTGATCTAACCAATTGAAAATATTAAATGCTCCTTGGATAGGGCAGAAGCAAAATATAATAAAGATGACAATACTACCTAATCTAATCTATTTGTTTAGCACTATATCAATCAGACTCCCCAAAAAACTATTTTAATGACCTAGATAAAATAACCACAAAGTTCATATGAAAAACAAAAGGTTAAGAATTTCAAGGGAATTAATGAAAAAAAAAATCAAATGAAGGTGGACTAGCTGTACCAGATATAAAATTATATTATAGAGACAGCAGTACAAAACTATTTGGTATTGCTAAGAATAGATTAGTTGATCAGTGAATAGATTAGGTTCAAGGATAAAACAGTCAAAATATAGCAAACTAGTCTTTGACAAACCCAAAGATCCCAGCTTTTGGGATAAGAACTTACTGTTTGATAAAATTCTGGGAAAATTGGAAACTAATATGGCAGAAACTAGGCATTGATCCATACTTAACACCGTACACCAAGATAAGGTCAAAATGGGTTCATGACCTAGGCATAAAGAATGAAATTATTAATAAATTAGAGGAACATAGGAGTTTACCCTCAGACCTGTGAAGGGAAGTCTTTATGACCAAAAGCAGAACTAGAGATCATTACTGATCACAAAATAGAAAATTTCGATTATACCAAACTGAAAAGTTTTTTACAAACAAAACTAATGCAGACAAGATTAGAAGGAAGCAATAAACTGGAGAAAATATTTTACAGTCAAAGGTTCTGATAAAGGCCTCATTTCCAAAATATATAGAGAATTAACTCTAATTTATAAAAAATCAAGCCATTCTCCAATTGAAAATGGTCAAAGGATATGAACAGACAATTCTCAGATGAAGAAATTGAAACTATTTCTAGTCATATGAAAAGATGCTCCAAGTCATTATTAATCAGAGAAATGCAAATAAGACAACTCTAAGATACCACTACACACCGTCAGATTGGATAAGATGACAGGAAAAATAATGATGATTGTTGGAGGGATGTGGGAAAACTGGGACATTGATTCATTGTTGGTGGAGTTGTGAACGAATCCAACCATTTTGGAGAAGTAGTTTGGATCTATGCTCAAAAAGTTATCAAACTGTGCATACCCTTTGATCCAGCAGTGTTACTACTGGGATTATATCCCAAAGAGATTATAAAGAAGGGAAAGGGACCTGTATGTGCACGAATGTTTGTGGCAGCCCATTTTGTAGTGGCTAGAAACTGCAAACTGAATGGATGTCCATCAGTTGGAGAATGGCTGAATAAATTGTGGTATATGAAAATTATGGAATATTACTGTTCTGTAAGAAATGACCAACAGGATGATTTCAGAAAGGCCTGGAGAGACTTACATGAACTGATGCTGAGTGAAAATGAGCAGGACCAGGAGATCATTATATACTTCTACAACAATACTGATGATGACCAGTTTGATGGATCAGGTCCATCCTCAGCAACGAGATCAACCAAATCATTTCTAATGGAGCAGTAATGAATTGAACTAGCTATACCCAGAAAAAGAACTCTGGGAGATGACTAAAAACCATTACCTTGAATTCCCAATCCCTATAGTTATGCACACCTGCATTTTTGATTTCCTTCACAAGCTAATTGTACAATAATTCAGAGTCTGATTCTTTTTTGTACAGCAAAATAATGTTTTAGTCATGTATACTTATTGTGTATCTAAGTTATATTTTAATATATTTTAACATCTACTGGTCATCCTGACATTTAGGGAGGGGTGGGGGTAAGAGGTGAAAAATGGAACAAGAGGTTTTGGTCACATTGTTAATGCTGTAAAGTTACCTATGTATATATCCTGTAAATAAAAGCTATTAAATAAAAAAAATTTAAAAAAAAAATAAAAAAAAAAATAAAATAATCAGCAGCATCTTTTTAAAACCATCAGTAAGCATCATATGTAATGGAGACAAACTGCAACCATTTCCAATAAGATCTGGAGGGAAACAAGGTTGCCCACTATCACCGTTACTATTTAATATTGTATTAGAAACACTAGCTTTGGCAATAAGAGCTGAGAAAGAGATTAAAGGAATAACAATAGGCAATGAGGAAACCTAATTATCACTTTGCCGATGACATGATGGTATATTTAGAGAACCGCAGAGATTCTACTAAAAAGTTATTAGAAATAATCCACAACTTTAGCAAAGTTGCTGGTTATAAAATAAACCCACATAAGTCATCACGCTTATATATCACTAACAAAATCCAACAGTCAGAGTTTACAAAGAGAAATTCCATTTAAAGTAACTACGATAATATAAAATATTTAGGAATCTATCTGCCAAGGAAAATCAGAAACTTTATGAGCAAAATTACAGACCACTTTTCACACAAATTAAGATGATCTAACCAATTGAAAAAGATTAAATGCTCTTGGATAGGGCGAGGCAAACATATAAAGATGACAATATTACCTAAACTAATCTATTTATTTAGCGCATACCAATCAGACTCCCAAAAACTATTTTAATGACCTAGAAAAAAATAACACAAAATTCATATGGAAAAACAAAAGGTCAAGAAATTTCCAAGGAATTAATGAAAAAAAATCAAAATGAAGGTGGCTTACTGTACCAGATCTCAATCTATATTATAGAGCAGCAGTTACCAAAACCATTTAGGTATTGGTTAAGAATAGATTAGTTGATCCGTGGAATAGGTTAGAGTTCAAGGGATAAACAGTCAACAAAATATAGAACCTAGTCTTTGATCAAACCCAAAGACCCCAGCTTTTGGGATAAGAACTTACCGTTTGATAAAATTGCTGGAAAATTGGAAACTCATATGGCAGAAACTAGGCATTGATCCACACTTAACGCAGACACCAAGATAAAGGTCAAAATGGGTTCATGACCTAGGCATAAAAGAAAGAAATATTAATGAAATTAGAGGAGCAAGGATAGTTTACCTCTAAGACCTGTGGAAGGGGTAGGACTTTTATGACCAAAAGTAGAACTAGAGATCATTACGATCACAAAATAGAAAATTTTGATTATACCAAACTGAAAGAGTTTTTCACAAACAAAACTAATGCAGACAAGATTAGAAGGGAAGCAATAAACTGGGAAAATATTTTTACAGTCAAAGGTTCTGATAAGGGTCTCATTTCCAAAATATATAGAGAATTAACTCTAATTTATAAAATATCAAGCCATTCTCCAATTGAAAAATGATCAAAGGATATGAATAGACAATTCTCAGATGAAGAAATTAAAACTATTTCTAGTCATATGAAAAGATGCTCCAAGTCATTATTAATCAGAGAAATGCAAATTAAGACAACTCTAAGATACCACTACACCTGTCAGATTGGCATAAGATGACAGGAAAAATAATGATGATTGTTGGCGGGGATGTGGGAAAAACTGGGACATTGATGCATTGTTGGTGGAGTTAGAACAGAATCCAACCATGTTGGAGAATAGTTTGGAACTATGCTCAAAAAGTTATCAAACTGTGCATACCTCCTTTGAATCCAGCAGTGTTACTACTGGCTTATATCCCAAAGAGATTATAAAGAGGAAAGGGACCTTATGGCACTTTTGTGGCAGCCCTTTTGTAGTGGCTAAAAACTGGAAACTGAATGGATGTCCATCAGTTGGAGAATGGCTGAATAAATTGTGGTATATGAAAATTAGTGGAATATTACTGTTCTGTAAGAAATGACCAACAGGATGATTTCAGAAAGGCCTGGAGAGACTTACATGAACTGATGCTGAGTGAAATGAGCAGGACCAGGAGATCATTATATACTTCAACAACAATACTATATGATGACCAGTTCTGATGGACCTGGCCATCCTCAGCAACGAGATCAACCAAATCATTTCTAATGGAGCAGTAATGAACTGAACCAACTATGCCCAGAGAAAGAACTTTGGGAGATAACTAAAAACCATTGCATTGAATTCCCAATCCCTATATTTATGCCCACCTGCATTTTTGATTTCCTTCACAAGCTAATTGTACAATATTTCAGAGTCTGATACTTTTTATACAGCAAAATAATGTTTTGATCATGTATACTTCTTGTGTATCTAATTTATATTTTAATGTATTTAACATCTACTGGTCATCCTGCCATGTAGGGGAGGGGGTGGGGGGTAAGGGGTGAAAAATTGGAACAAGAGGTTTTCCAATTGTTAACGCTGTAAAGTTATCCATGCATATAATCTGTAAATAAAAGGCTATTAAATAAAAAACAAAAAAACAAAAATACAATTAAAATAAATAAATAAAAAAGAAAGGAGGGTTTCAGTTAGTGAGATAAAGATGGAAAAGTCAGACAACAGATCAATAATACATTTAAAATTACACAGGAAAAAAATCAAAAGGTTCAGAAGAACACATAAACAACAAATATGATATTACAACAGTGTTAAATTTAATATACACTTTAAAATACAAACTTAATATCAGGCATTTATGTTTTATATATTGAAAAATCTACATTCATGATTGCATAAATTGATGCATGTGTGTATATAAATGCAGACATACAGCATATATGTATACAATTCATATATAAATGCATACATAATCTTTAAATGATCCACCATAAGACTGTGAAAATTTATCGGTCACATTCTGAATTCCATTATAAGATGAATAAAGATATTCTTAACTTGATCCTGGAAGCAAAAGGAAGCCTTGGGAGGTTTTTGAGTAAGGGGGGGAGATGAACATAGTGTAACTATGCTTTAGGAAGATAATTATATTGTTTTGCTTTAGGAATATAACTTTAGTAGCTTTATGGATGATGGATTAGAATGAGGAAGGAGTTGAGGCAGGAAGATTAATTTGTAGGCTATTAAATTTAAATTACCTGTGACACAAACTCTAACATTATCTAGGACATAAGTGGTTTAAAAAAAGAATATAGTTGGTGATCTATTATTAGTCAACAAATATTCATTATGAATTTATTGTGAGTCAGAGAATATCCTAAATGCTAAAAACATTTTAAAAATCTAAAAAATAAAACCAGTTCCTGCACCGAAAAAAGCTTCTATTTTAATAGCAAAAAATCCACGTAATTATCTACATACGTAAAAAAATTCAAATAAAGTAGGTGAAAAGGAATATTGAAGAGCAACACACTAGAAAATGGAAACAGAAAAATATCCCCTCCTGAAAGTAGTAAATGAGTGAAATTTTTAAATGGGTGGGGCTGGGACTAATAGGTAAATAATGAGGAAAAACAATATTTTTATTTAATTCTTCTCTCTCTTTTTTTTTAGTCTCCCGTGATTTCATCAATTTAGCTAACTACGGGTTTGGAAATTACTTCCACACCATGAAGATCTTATAGTGACATAGTGACAAAATGTGTTTGACTTGTATTATTACAAGATTTACCTGGAACATTGAGAGATAAAAGACTTGGTTAAATATAAGACTTGAACCTTTTTTTTTTTTTTTTTTACTAAAGCTTTTATTCACAAAACATACACAGATAATTTTTCCGACATTGACCCCTGCATAAACCACTGCCGCCATTTTTTCCCTTCTTCCACCCATCTGCTCCCCAAACCAGAAGGGAGTCCATGCCAAATATGCCAAAATATATCCCAGATCCAATATGTGTATACGTATTCACACAGTCATCCATTGCACAAGAAAAATCAGATCAATAAGGAAGAAAAAGAAAAAACTGAGAAAAAAGAAACAAAATGCTAACAAATAATAACAGAGAAAATGAGAATGCTATGCTGTGTTCTACCCTCTGTTCCCATGGTTCTCTCTCTGGATAGGGATGGTTCTCTTCATCACTGCACAAGTAGAATCATCTCAATGTTGAAGAGAGCCAAATCTGTTGGAAGTGATCATGATATAGTCTTGTTGTTGCTGTGTATAATAATGTCCTGTTTCTGCTTTCACTTTTCATCAGTTCATGTAGGTCTCTCCAAGCCTTTCTGAAATCATCCTGCTGGTCATTTCTCACAGAAAAATAGTATTCCATATACCATAATTTATTCAGCTATTCTCCAATTGATGGGCATCCACTCAGTTTTCAGTTTCTTGCCAATATGAAAAGGGCTGACACAAACATTTTTGCACATGTGGGTCCCTTTCCCTCTTTTAAGACCTCTTTGGAATATAGCCCCAATAGAAACACTGGTGGATCAAAGGGTATACACAGTTTGATAACTTTTTGAGCATAGTTCCAAACTGCTCTCCAGAACAATTGGGTCCATTCACAGTTTCGCCAACAGTGTATCAGTGTATCAAATTTCCCACATCCCCTCCAAGATTCATCATTATCTTTATCTGTCATCTTAGCCAATCTGACAGGTGTGTAGTGATACTCAGAGTTAGCTTGATTTGCATTTCTCGGATCAATAGTGATTTGGAGTACCTTTTGATGTGGCTACAAATAGTTTCAATTTCTTCTTCTGAAAATTATCTGTTCATGTCCTTTGACTATTTGTCAATGGCAGAATGCCTTGATTTCTTAAAAATTTGAGTCAATTTTCTATATATTTTATAAATGAGGTCTTTTTCAGATCCTTTGGATGTAAAAATGTTTTGCTAGTTTCTTGCATCCCTTCAAATCTTGTCTGCATTAGTTTTATTTGTACAAAATTTTTTAGCTTAATATAATCAAAATTATCTATTTTATGATCAATAATGCTCTCTAGTTCCTCTTTGATCATAAATTCCTTCCTCCACAAATATGAGACGTAAACTATCCTATGTTCTTCTAATTTGTTTATAGTATTATTTTTTTATGTCTAGATCATGAATCCATTTTGACATTATCTTGGTATGCAGTGTAAGGTGTGGTCTATGCCTACTTTGGAGACATATTAGTTTCCGATTTTCCCAGAAGTTTTGTCAAATAGTGAATTCTTATCCCAAAAGGTAGAGCTTTTTGGTTTGTCAAAAATTAGATTGTTATAATCATTGGCTGTTTTGTTCTGTGAGTCTAACATATTCTACTGATCAACTGGTCTATTCCTTAGTACCAAATGGTTTTGGTGACTGGTGCTTTATAATATAATTTTAGATCTGGTAAAATTAAGCCACCTTCATTTGATTTTTTTTTATTAGTGCCCTCAAAAGTCTTTACATTTTGCTCTTCCAGATGAATTTTGTTGTTATTTTTTCTAGGTCATTAAAATAGTTTTTTGGGAATCTGATTGGTATGTCACTAAATAAATAGATTATTTTAGGGAGTATTGTCATCTTATTATATTTGCTCAACCTATCCAAGAGCACTTAATATTTTTCCAATTTGCTAGATCTGTCTTTATTTGTGTGGAAAGTGTTTTGTAGTTTTGTTCATATAATTCCTGACTTTCCTTTGGCAGAGAGATTCCCAAATATTTTATACTATCCGCAGTTATTTTAAAGGGAATTTTTCTTTATATCTCTAGTTGTTGGATTTTGTTAGTGATATATAAGAATGCTGATGATTTGTGTAGATTTATTTTATGTCCTGCAACTTTACTAAAGTTGTAGATTATTTCTAATAACTTTTTAGTAGAATTTCTCGGGTTCTTTAAGTATACCATCATATCATCTGCAAAGAGTGATAATTTGGTTTCCTTATTACTTAGTCTAATTCCTTTAATCTCTTTTTCTTCTTTTATTGCCATGGCTAGCATTTCTTTTTTGTTATAGCTTTTTATTTATAAAATATATGCATGGGTAATTTTTCAGCATTGACCCTTCAAAACCTTCTTTGCCAACTTTTCCCATCCTTCCCCCCACCCCCCAGTCCTAGGTAGACCCATACATATTAAACATGTTAAAGTATATGTTAAGTATAATATATGTATACATATCCTTACAGTTATTTTGCTGCACAAGAAAAATAGCACTTAGAAATAGGTAAAACTAACCTGAGAAGGAAATAGAAAATGCAAGCAGACAAAAACAAAACAGGTGGATATGCTATATTGTGGTTCATACCCATTACCCATAGTTCATTCCCTGAGTGTAGCTGGGTCTCTTCCTTATTGAACAAATGGAACTAGTTTGGTTCATCTCATTGTTGAAGAGAACCAGAATTGATCATCATATAATATTGTAGTTGAAGTATATAATGATCTCCTGGTCCTGCTCATTTCAGTCAGGATCAGTTCATGTAAGTCTCTCCAGTCCTTTCTGAAGTCACCCTGCTGGTCATTTCTTACAGAACAATAATATTCCATAACATTCATAAAGCACAAATTATTCAATCATGTTCCAATTGATGGGCATCCACTCAATTTCCAGTTTCTAGCTACTACAAAAAAGGCTGCCACAAACATTTTTGCACATACAGGTCCCTTTCCCTTCTTTAAGATCTCTTTGCGATATAAGCCCAATAGTAACACTGCTGCATCAAAGGGTATGTACATATAATTTGATAACTTTTTCAGCATAGTTCCAATTTGTTCTCAAGAATGGCTGGATTCTTTCACAATTCCACCAACAATGCATCAGTGTCCCAGTTTTTCCACATCCCTTCCAACATTCAGCATTATCTTTTCCTGTCGTCCTAGACAATCTGACAGGTATATAGTGGTATCATAGAGTTATCTTAATTTGCATTTATCTGATTAATAATGATTTGATGCATCTTTTCATATGGCTAGAAATAGTTTCAATTTCTTTATCTCAAAATTGTTCATATCCTTTTACTATTTATCAGTTGGAGAATGGCTTGATTTCTTATAAATTAGAGTCAATTCTCTCTATATTTTGGAAATGAAGTCCTTAGAACCTTTGACTGTAAAAATCTTTTTTCCAGTTTGTTGCTTCCCTTCTAATCTTGTCTGAATTAGTTTTGTTTGTATAAAAACTTTTTAACTTGATATAATCAAAAATTTATATTTTATGATCAATAATTATCTCTAGTTCTTCTTTGCTCACAAATTCTTCCTCCTCTACAGGTGTGAGAGGTAAACTATCCTATGTTCTTCTAATTTATTTATAATTTCATTCTTTATGCCTCGATAATGAACCCATTTTGACTTTTCTTGGTGTGTGGTGTTAAGTGTGGGCCAGTGCTTACATTCTGCCATACTTATTTCCAATTTTCCCAGCAATTTTTGTCAAATAGTGAATTCCTATCACAAAAGCTGGGGTCTTTAGGGTTGTCAAACAATAGATTATTAAAGTTATTGATTATTTTGTCCTTTGAACCTAACCTATTCCACTGATCAACTAGTCTATTTCTTAGCCAATACCAAATGGTTTTGGTGACTGCTGCTTTATAATATAGTTGTAGATCTGATATAGCTAGGGCACCTTCATTTGATTTTTTTCATTAGTTCCCTTGAAAGTTTTGACCTTTTGTTGTTCCAGATGAATTTTGTTATTTTTTCTAAGTCATTACAATAGTTTTCTGGGAGTCTGATTGGTGTAACACTAAATAAATAGATTAGTTTAGGTAGCATTGTCATCTTTATTATATTCGTTTGACCTATTTCAGAGCACTTAATATTTTTCCAATTGGTTAGATCTGACTTTATTTGTGTGGAAAGTGTTTTGTAGTTTTGCTCATAAAGTTCCTGACTCTCACTTGGCAGACGGATTCCCAAATATTTGATACTGTTGGCAGTTACTTTAAATGGAATTTCTCTTTGTTATCTCAAACTGTTGGATTTTGTTAGTGATATATGAGTGTTGATGATTTATTTGGGTTTATTTTGTATCATGCAACTTTGCTAAAGTGTGGATTATTTCTAATAGCTTTTTAGTAGAATCTCTGGGGTTCTTTAAGTATACCATCATATCATCAGCAAAGAGTGATAATTTGTTTTCCTCATTATCTACTCTAATACCTTAATCTTTTTTTCAGCTCTTATTGTCAAAGCTAGCATTTTTAATACAATATTGAATAGTAATGGTGATAGTGATTGTTTCACTCCTGATCTTATCGGGAATGGTTTCAGTTTATCCGCATTATATATGATGCTTATTGACGGTTTTAAAAAGATGCTATTGATTATTTTAAGGAAAAGTCTATTTTTTCTATTCTGTCAAGAGTTTTTTTAAATAGGAATGGATGTTAGATTTTATCAAATGCTTTTTCTGCATCTATTGAGATGATTATATGTTTTTGTTAATTTAGTTATTGATATGGTCAATTATACTAATAGTTTTCCTAATATCGAACCAGCCCTGCATTCCTGGTATAAATCCTACTTGGTTGTGGTGTATTATCCTGCGGATGATTTTCTGTAATATTTTTGTTAATATTTTATTTAAGATATTAGCATCAATATTCATTAAAGAGATTGGTCTATAATTTTCTTTCTCTGTTTTCAATCTACCTGGTTTAGGTTTTAGTACCGTGTTTGTGTCTTAAAAGGAATTTGGTAGGAATCCTTCATTCCCTATTTTTTCAAATAGTTTATATAACATTGGAGTTAATTGTTCTTTAAATATATGGTAGAATTCACATGTGAATCCGTCTGGTCCAGGGGATTTTTCTTAGGGAGGTGATTAATAGCTTGTTCCCTTTCTTTGTTCTGAAATGGGACTATTTAAGCATTTTACTTCCTCCTCTATTAATCTGGGGCACTATATTTTTGAAGGTAGTCATCTATTTCACTTAGGTTATCAAATTTATTGGCAAAAAGTTGGGCAAAGTACCTCCTAA
Source organism: Sarcophilus harrisii (assembly GCF_902635505.1). Classification (NCBI taxonomy): domain Eukaryota; kingdom Metazoa; phylum Chordata; class Mammalia; order Dasyuromorphia; family Dasyuridae; genus Sarcophilus; species Sarcophilus harrisii. The sequence continues at coordinate 422,579,356 of NC_045426.1, forward strand.
TTATTGCTCTAATTTCCTCTTCATTGGTGGAAAGTTTTCCCTTTTCATTTTTAAGAGTAACCATTTGGTTTTCCTCTTTCCTTTTTCTAATAAAATTTACCAAAGGTTTATCTATTTTGTTGCTTTTTTTCATAAAAACAACTCTTAGATTTATTTATTAATTCAATACTTTTTTTTTTACTTTCAATTTTAATAATTTCTCCTTTTAATTTTAGAATTTTAAGTTCAGTATTTGGAAGGTTTTAATTTGCTCTTTTTCCAGCTTTTTATTTGCAAGCCAAATTTATTGACCTTCTCTTGCCCTACTTTATTCAAGTAACCCTCTAGAGATATAAAATTTCCCCTTATTACCGCATTGGCAGTATCCCACAAATTTTAATACATTGTCTCATTTAGTCATTCTCTTGGGTGAAATTATTAATTGTGTTTATGATTTGCTGTTTTACCCAATCTTTCTTTAAGATGAGATTATTTAGTTTCTCATTACTTTTTGGTCTATTTACCCCTAGCTTTTTGTTAAATGTAATTTTATGGCATTGTGATCTGAAAAGAATGCATTTACTATTTCTGCTTTTCTGCATTTAATTTTGATGTCTTTATGTCCTAATATATGGTTACTTTTTGTATAGGTTCCATGACCTTCTGAGAACAAAGTATACTCCTTTCTCTCTCTATTAAGATTTATCCAAAGATCAATCATACCTAATTTTAATATTCTATTTACCTCTTTAACTTCTTTCTTATTTGTTTTGTGGTTTGATTCAGCTAATTTTGAAAGTGCAAGGTTGAAATTTGCACTATTATAGTTTTGATGTCTATTTCTTTTTTAACTCTCTTTAACTTCACCTTTAGATGCTATATCACTTGGCATATATGTTTTGTTTTATATTGCCATTTTCATGCTACCTTCTAGAAAGATAGGTTTCCTTCCTTATTCTTTTTAATTAGATAATTTTTTACTTTTGTTGATCTGAGATAAGGATGTACCCCTTTTTTGACTTCACCTAAGCATAATAATTTTTGCCCGCCTTTTTACCTTTACTCATATGTATCTCCCCTGCTTCAAATGTGTTTTTGTAAACAACATATTGTGGGGTTCTGACTTTATCCAGTCTGCTATCTGCCTCCCTCTTTTGGGGGGGTTCATCCCATTACATTTAAGTTAAATTACTAAATCTGTCTTCCTGCCCCCTAATAACCCGATTGTGCTTTATTATTCTTGCCTCCCCACCCTCTTCCCCTTTTTAAACTTATTCCTCTTGTATCCGATATTATCCTCTTTATAATCCCTCCCCCCCTTTGAGTTTTCCCCTTCCTTCCCTTATTACTTTTTCTTTTCCTTTTCCTTCCCCGTTTTTAATGAGGGAGAGGTTTTCTAAAACAAATGTCAATTTTTTTCTTTGAGCCAACTTGATGAGTAAGATTCAACAATGTTCCTCCCCCTCTTAAATTCCCCTCAGATATGATAAGCTTCCTTAGCCTCTTTGTGGGATGTTTTCACTCTTTTTCCTCCTTCCCACCTTTATTCTGCCATCATCCCTTTTAATCTCTTCCCTTTTTTGTTATATCATAAATCAAATTATCTGTATTCTTTTGTATATCCACAACAGAAATACAATTCTCAAGAGTTATTTTTACCTTTTCTGCATCTATTGAGTTCTATGTTGGAATCAATTTTTTTGTTTAGTTCTGGCTTCGAAAACAAAATAAATTCATTTGTTTCATTAAATTCCATCTTCTTCCTGGAAGAAAATGCTCGTTTGTGGGTAGTTTATTTTGGGCATCCCAAGTTCTTGCCTTTCGGAATATCTTTCCAGGCCCTTCTTTCCTTTAATGTAGACAGCCAATCTGGGTGATCCTTATTTCATTATTTAAATGTTTTTTTTTTTTTTGCTGTTGTAAAATTTTTTCCAATCATAGTTCTGAAATTTGGACAATATTCTTGGGGTTTTATTTTGGGTTTCTTTAGAAGGTGTTCATAACTTTCAATCCTATTTACCTTCTGATTCTATTAATCTGGGCAGTTCTCTTTGATGATTTCGTAAAATATATCTAGGCTCTTTTTTTCATCTGTTTTCAGGTAATAATCCCAGATTATCTCCTGATCTTTTTCCAATTTCTTTTGAAGATAATTAGGTTTTCCAGTTTGTCCTTTTTTTTTTGCTTGATGATTCTTGCTGTCTAAATGAATCATTGTTTCTATTTGTTCATTTAATTTTTAAAAAATTTTTTCTTCATTGGCTTTTTTTTACTTCTTTCTGTATTTCCAATTGAGTTTTTAAATTATTGTTTTGGTCCATGGAATTTTTTTCCATTTCATTAATTTTTTTTTAGTGAATTATTTTTTTTCCAATTCACAGATTCTTTTTCTTGGTGTTCTTTTTTTCCCAATTCACGGTCCTACTTTCTTTGAGTTCTTTGTCTTTTCCAATTCACAAATCCTACTTTCAGGAATTCTTTATTTTTTCAATTCACAAATTCTTTTTCCGAATTTTCACTTTTCCAACATTTCAGGAAGTTGTTGCTCTCTTTAAGGCTTCTCTTTCCTTTCCCCATTTATCTTCTAACTCTCTTTTGAGACTTTTTAATGGTCTCTTCTTGAGCATCATGAAAAGGAGGACGTCTGATGCATGTTTGCTGTTTGGGGCTCTTAGTTTTGTGACCTGCTCTTTTTCTGCATAGAAGCTGTCGATCATTCTTTTCATCTTTTTATTCTGTTTTTAAGCCTTTGGGTATGTCTCCTAGGCAAGGTGGTTCAGCTTCTTCTGCAACAGGGAAAATTTAAAACCGATTTCTGGCCTGAGGTATGGGGTGCCCGGGAAATTTTCCCTTCCCCCCCGGGAAGGGATTCAGCAGGCCGAGGCTATCAAAGTGCCCAGTTGGGCTGGTGGTTTAGGTGCCCCGCTAGAGACGGGTTGAAAGTGTCCTGCCCCGGCAGGAGCCTCTTTTGGGACTGTGAATATTGCAGCAGCAGACCGCCCTTGGAACTCTGCCCTTGTTCGCCGTGCAAATCGGCCCTGGGAAAGTTTTGGCCCGAGCCCCGCATGCGCGTTGGGGCTAACCGGGCTGTGTCCTCCTACGTGCAGGATCCTGCCCCAAGGAAAAAGCCCTACTGCGGGTTGGGGCTGTTGTGGGAATCTGGCTTTCACTTTGGTTTATCTCTCCTTGAACTTAATTTCTCTTCCGTCTCCGGTCTCCCCGCCCCGGAACCAACCTTTTTGGGGTTTGGTTTTCTTTGGTGGTGAGTTGTTCTACTTCTTATCTTACAATTGAAAGGGTCAAGAATTTTTTGGGCTCGAAATATTGATAAAGAGGGTAAGAGAAGAGCTTAGAAAGTTGCGTGTGTCTTCTCCGCCATCTTGGCTCCGCCCCCCAAACCTATCTTTTAATGAGTTATATGCTTTTTCCATTTCACTATGTCTATTTTGTGTTCTCTTTTCCAGACTCTCTTATAAAGCTTTCATTCTCTTTACACATTTTTCTTCTATCTCTCTTTTAAGATCCTTTTAAGTTCTTCCAGGAGACCCGTGTGTAGTGGGGACCAGGTTATATCACCTTTTGAAGCTTCATTTGGAGACAGTATGCCTTTAGTCTCCTCAGGGTTTGAAATCTATTCTTCTTTTTCAAGATAAAAGTTGTCAATCACTAGAGTTCTCTTTACTTTTTTCCTCATTTTTTAAAGTTAAGATATGGTCTGTCTTTAAGGCGGGTGAGATTTTCCTTGTGACTGCAGCTATGCTGGGCCAGTGCTGATTCACTCCTGGTGCTGGCTCTGCCAAGTGGAATCATTAGCAATGCCTAGGGGATTTGTGCTTTCTGTCCTGCTGTTTGTGATCAAGTCTCCATGATCATCCTGAAACTGTACTGCTCTAGGACTCTAAGCTACCAGGGCTGGTGTTTGTACTTACTGTGCTGGCTGCCTCCCTCCCGATTCCAATTGAAACAGACCTTTTTTTGGCAATCTTTGAAATTGCTGATTTCTGCTGATAAGTTGTTGCATTCCCAATATTTGTTCATTCTGTCCATCCAAAGGTAATTTAGAGGCTGGCTTTTGTAATTGGGTGAGGGTTGTAAAGAAGGTCAGAAAAAAATATGTGTTGTCTCCACCAACTTGGCTCAGCCCTGGGAAGTCTGAACCTAATTTTTTTTTTTAACTTTGAGTTGAACTTATACACCTTCTTGATGTAATGCTTGCCTTGGTATCCATCTTCTCAATGCTTCATTTTAAATGGAGGCATGCATCCATAGTTTTATCATGAGTTAAAAAAGAAGACAAAAACAGGTATTAAGAAGTAAAGAAAGAAGAGTAGTCAAGATGAAAGATCTGAATGGAAACCACCATTAATTTTAGAAGGCACATATTCAACTTGAGCTAATGCTATTATATTGATACTTTAACAATTAGTTCGAAGGTTGACAAGGAATTATGTGGAAACATCCTTCCATGTTCACAGACAACAACTCTAGATATAATGTAACAATAGGACATATTTTATGGAGACAATAATGGAAATAATATTTTGTAAAAAGGTGTTTTTTATTTCCCAATATAAATTTGGACCATAGTCTTTAATTTAGATAGTTATAGTTATTGCTACTTATCTTGGTATGACAAAAAACATTGCTATTGACTTATGAGATTTGATTTTTTTTTAACATACAACTTGTTCAGTAATGGCTAAATTCGAGGGAAATTGGTTATCTATAAACTTCCTTTCTTTTATGCTGGTGTGTACCTTTTCTTCTCTTTTTATATAATGCTCAAAACAGTAGGTGTCATAAAGCAGCTATCAGGGGACAGTACTTAGGAAAGCAGCCAATTACTGCTTCCAAGAGCAAAGCATTTTGGCTTGGCCTAGGGACTAAGTCTGTTCTCTACTTTCAAAATGAAAATCTCTTAATGGCTGCTCTGTGCTCTGTTACCATGCATATGCATTAGACTAGCCTGAAGGGAACATAGACATTGATTGTTTTTGGAGACCAGGCTTTTCCCCATACTATTTTTACATGTTTTTTCATTTTATCATTTTCTAGTGATGACTGCATTTAGGTAAGCACAACTGGATTTTAGGGCAGTTCTTAGATTAAGGGCCTACATTTTGGTCCACTGGATTATTTTACTTGATGTTAAAAGTCAATGGAAAATATACATTTCATTGTTTTGGAATGAATAAGCAAATAATTTTCCCCTTAATTTATTATCACAAAATATATAGAGCCATTTATGTTTTTAATTTCCACTCAGAAATTATCCTGGATTTACAAACATTATTTCCCTCTTTAAATTATTTAGATTGTTTATTTTAATATTATCTTTTTTCTAAAAATTCTATAATCTAATTTACAATAAAATCAAGAGAAGGTAGTTGCAGTTCAGAAACTAAGTTAAGGTACTTAAATGATTCCATTAATACTCTGGTAAAACTAGATATAGTCATGTTTCTAAACAATCTTCTTGACTCTTTGCTCTTTGGAACCTTCATAGGAAAGCAAGCCTTCTATTCTAAAACATGGTCTCATGCTTCTTGTTTTACCAGATGGACATTGGCTCATTGAGAATTGTGCAAGATGGGATTGACAGCTAGCCAATTTAGGAATGGCTGTTGGTCAAAGATTAGGACATAAAAATAACATAGAAAAATGAAAGGTTCCTATAATCCAGCCAGATGGACTAGAACCAAACAAATTGGTGTCACACCAGCAGTCAATCCATGATAAACCTTCTTTTGTCTCCCCATTATTTTAAGGTATGTGTCTGGTTACACTGGGCTGGCACTGTATCAGCATTGCAAAAAATAGGGCAGTAGCTAAGGTAGGAATATGTGAGAGAGGCTTCTTCTTTCTTCAAGAAATCTCTCATTATAAATTTCTTTTTTCTTAGACATCTTAAGCTCTTGAGTTTCAGATGACTAGCTAGTATTATTCCACAATTTACTTCTGGTTCTGCTTGTTTCACTCAGCATTAGTTCATGTAAATCTTTCCAGGTCTTTCTAAAATCAGTTTGTTCATCATTTTTATAGAACAATAATATTCAATTACCTTAATATACCACAACTTATTCAGCCATTCACCAACTGATGGCAATCTATTCAATTCTTTGCTATAACAAAAAAAGTTAATATAAACATTTTTGCATATGTGGATTCTTTTCCCTCCTTTATGATTCCTTTGGCATACAGACTCCATAGTGATACTGCTGCGTCAAAGGGTATGTATGCATAGTTTTGTACCTCTTTGGATCATTACTTTCCAGAATGGTTGGAGCATTTCACAACTCCACTAACAATGAATAAGTGCACCAGTTTTTCCACATTTCCAGGCTACATTTATCATATTTTCCTGTCATCTTAGTCAATCTGAAAAGTGTGAGAAGGAACCTCAGAGTTATTTTAATTTGCATTTCTGTAATCAATATTGATTCAGAGCATTTTTTCAGGTGATAATCAATGACTTTAATTTCATAATATGAAAATTGTCTGTTCATATCCTTTGACAATATATCAGTTTGGGAATGCTTTGTATTTTTAAATATTTGACACAATTTTTAATATATTTTAGAAATGAGATCTTTATCAGAAATATTTGCTGTAAAATATTTTCCCAGCATAGTACTTTCCTTTTAATCTTGTATATGTGGCTTTTTATCTGCAAAATATTTTTTAATTTAATGTAATCACAGTTGTTCATTTTGCTTTTCATAATATTCTCTACTTCATCTTTCGTAATAAATTCCTCCCTTGGCTACAGATTTCATAAGTAAATTATCCCTTGTTATCCTAATCTGTTTATAGTACCATCCTTTATGACCAAATCATGTTTCTATTTTGACCTATTTTAGAATGCAGTGTGAGATTTATGGATATACTGAATATCTGACATAATTTTTGAGTTTTCCTTTAATTTTTTGTGAAATAGTCACTTTTTATTCCAGTAACTATGATTTGAATTGAATAGATTAGTATAGTAATTGATTATTTTATTATATGTATCTAATACAGTTCAAATTGTTATTGCTAAAGCCAACATATCTAGTATAACACTAAATAATAGTGGTGATAATGAGCATCCTTGTTTCATGCTTAAACTTGCTGCAAATGCATCCAGCTTCTTTCCATTACAAATAATGATTGCTGTTGGTTTTATGTGAATATTGCTTATTATTTTAGGGAAAGCTCCTTTTATCACTATGCTCTCAGGTATCTTGAATAGGAACGGGTGCTGTATTGTCAAAAGCTTTTTTTCTTTCTGAATCCATTGAGATCATCATATGATTTCTGTTGGTTTGTTTATCAATGCAGTCAATTGTAATAACAATCTTCCTCATATTGAAGCAGCCCTACTTTTTTGGTATAAATTCTACTTGATCATACTGTATTATCCTGCTGATAACTTATTGTAATTTCTTTACTAATATTTTGTAAAGAGCTGAAACTTTCCAGTCAATGAACTGAGGTTGGTTGGAGCACTTAAGGCTAATTACCAATTGGACAATACTCTATAAGCATATGCTTGGAAAATGGCCCTTCCCACTATCCTGTGCTGGCTTGATAATTGGTGTATACAGAGAATTTTAGGAGGGTCTAGGGGGTGGAGTAAGACTAGCCAGAGTCACTTCTAGGTGGGAAACAAAGAAGGAAGGTCGTGGAGATTCTGCTTCCATCTAATTCAATCCTATCTCTAAAGACCAAGAATAAAGAAGAAGAACTTTTGCTTATCCTGACTCTGGCTGATTCTAAGGTATCCAGGGTGCTAACATGGTCATCATAATATTTGATCTAAATTTTATGCATTACTATTTATTAGGAATATTGATATGTAATTTTCTTTCTCTGTTTTGGCTATTCTGGATTTAGGTTTCAGTACCATATTTCTGTCATATAAAGAATATGACAGGACTCTTTCCCAAATAGTTTGCATAATATTTACATTAATTTTTTTATACATTTGGTAGAATTCACTTCTAAATCTATCTGACCCTAGAGATTTTTTCCTTAGGAAATTCATTGACAGTTTGTTCAATGTCTTTTTTTTTCTAAAATGGGGCTAGGTAAGTAATTTATTTCTTCCTCTGTTAATCTGGGTATATATTTTTATAATCATCCATCCATTCTAGTTAGATTGTCATACTTGATAGCATAAAGCTGGGTAAAATAACTTCTAATTAATGCTTTAATTTCTTTTTCGTTGGTGTTAAGTTCACCTTTTTTCATTTTTAATGCTGGTAACTTTTTTCTTTTCCTTTTTTTAAAGCAAATTAACCAAAGGCTTATCTATTTTGTTGGTTTTTTTTCCCATAAAACCAATGCTTAGTTGTATTAAATAGTTCAATAGTTTTCTTAGTTTCAATTGTATTAATCTCTCCTTTGAGTTTCAAAATTTCTAATTTAGTATTTAATTGGGGTTTTTAATTTGTCATTTTCTAGCATTATTGTTTCATGCCCAATTAATCAATCTTCACTTATTCTATTTTAGTTGTGTAGCTTTTTATAGATATACAATTTCCAAGAAAACTGCTTTGGCTACATCCCACAGATTTTGGTATGTTGTTCCATTGTCATTCCCTTGGATAGAATTTTGTATTGTTTCTGTGATTTGTTGTTTGACCCACTCATTGTTTAGAATTAGATTATTATCTAATTTCTATTTGGTTTTTAGTCCATCTTTCTTTGGCTCTTTGAATACAATTTTCAATGCATTGTAGTCTGAAAAGGAATCTTTAGATTTTCTTCCATTCTGAATTTGTTTGTGAGGTTTTATGCCTAACACATGTTCAATTTTTGTGTAGTTGTCATGTACTGCTGAGAAAAATGTATATTCCTTTCAGTCCCTAGGCAATTTTCTATACAGATCTGACATATCTACATTTTCTAGAATTCTACTACCTTCCCTAATTTCTCATTTGTTTAAAATTTTGTGGTTATATTTTTTCATTATGATAGGGGATGGTTAAAGTCTACCACTAATATAGTTTTGCTGTCTATTTCATCCTTTAATTGCCTTAATATTCTAGAATTTGGATGCATATACATTGTGTATCATTACTAATTCATAGTCTAACATACTCTTTAAGATTTGGTTTCCTTCCTTATCTTTTAAAATTATATTTATTGAGGGGAAAGAAGTTGGAAAAACGGACTTTCTAAGTCTTCTTTCCCTCTTTATCAATATTATATCAAGCCTCAAAAATAGTTTTTGCTAAATTGTAAGAAGTAGAAAACCCACGGTCGGAAAATCTGCAGCTCACCAAAAGGTTGGTTCGGGGCCAGGGGGGAGATCAAGAGATGGGGAGAGGGTTGGTTCGGGAGGTTCAAACCCGGGGTGAAGGCCAAATCTCAGCAAAGGGCCCCACCCCAACCCGCAGTGGGCTTTTTCCTTGGGGAGTTTGATCCTGCAAAGGAGGAACCCAGCCGGTTAGCCTCCAATCGCTCATTGGGGGAGCTTTAAGCCTGAGCTTTCCAGGGCGTTGCATCGGGCAGAGACGTGGGCGGGGTTTGCCCGCCGGTCTGTGGTTCTGGGTCTGTGGTCTGGGTCGCGCTTACCACAGTCCCACAAGAGGCCCGGCCTGGGGAGGACATTTTCACCCTTGCCTAGCCAAGGGGCAATCCCCAACCCACTCAGCACTACTAAGCAGTTTGATAGCTCGGCCGTGCTGAATCCACTTCCTGTTGGGGAAGGGGAAAAACCTTCACCAAAATCCCATACCTACCGGAAATCGGTTTAATCTTTCCCGTCTGAGAGGAACCTAAACCCCCTTCCAGGAGACCACCCAAAGGGTTTTGAAACATGAATAAAAGATGAAAAGAAGATCAACAGCTTCTATGAAAAAAGGTCACAAACCTGAAAGACCTCAAAGACAAAATCTCAGATTTCCTCTTTAATAAATGTTCAAGAAGAGACCATTAAAAAGTCTCAAAAGAGAGTTAGAAGATAAATGGGGGAAAGGAAAAGAAGCCTTAAAGGGCAACAACTTCCTGAAATAAATTAAAAAAATAAAGAATTACTAGAAAGTAGGATTTTTTGAATTGGAAAAGACAAAGAACTCTCAAGAAAGTAGGATCCGGGAACTGGAAAAGACAAAGAAATGGAAAGAGGATTGTGAATTGGAAAATAATTCACTAAAAAAAATTTTGAAATGGAAAAAATTCCACAGACCAAAAATAATTCAAAAACTAAATTGGAAATACAGAAAGAAAAAAAGCTAATAAGAAAATAATTTTTAAAAATTGAACTGAAAAATAGAAACTAATGATTCATTGAGACCAAGAATCAGTCAACAAAACAAAAAAATGAAAACTGAAAAACCATGAATTATCTCTTGAAAAACGACAGCGAAAAATAGATCAGGAGAATAATTGAGGATTATTGGACTTTTGAAAACATGATGAAAAAAAAGAGCCTAGATACTATTTTTATAAGAAATCAAGAAATAGAAGTAAAAGAGGAAAAGAACATTGAAATTCAAAGAAACCCAAAAAAAAAGGAAACCAAAAGAAAACAAAAGGAAAATTTTGGCCAAATTTTAAAACCATCCCAATAAGGACAAAATTCGCCCAAAAAAAAACCAATTAATTCCGAAAGGCCAAAATTTGGATTCACCAAGAATCTGCTGCTACATTTTTAGGAAGAAGGGTTTAATAAAAATGAATTTATTTTTCTGAAAAAAAGCAAAACAAAAAATTTTGAAAATTAGCCAAGAATAAAAATAAAAATAACCTTGAAATTTTTTCCGGGGAAAAAAAGAATTTAATGAAAAAATTGGGAATTCATTGTTGGAAAAAACCAGAAAATTAAAAAAAAGGGAAACCCTCCCACAAAAAAAGGAAATTTCAATTGGAAAAAACTTTGGAATTTATTTGGTATCAAAGAAAAAAGTAATTAATTTGTTTAGAAAACCCCCATTAAAAAGGGGAAGGAAAAGGGAAAAGGAAAAAGGGAAAGAAGGAAAAATAAAGGGGAGGGAGGGTTAAAAGAGGAAAAACAATACAAAGGGGTTAAGGGGGAAAAACTTAAAACAAATCTGGGGTTTTAGAGGAGGGAGGACAATTTGTGAATTAATCCCCCATAAAAGGGAGGCAAAAGGGAAAAAGTAAATAACATTTGTTTAAGAAAAATTTCGGGGTCATTAAAAGAGAAAGGAAAAAGGGAAAAACTTTAAGGTGGAAAAAGGGGGGCCCCATTAGATGAAAAAAAATTGATCTAATTAAAAGAGATAAGGAAGGTAACTCATTCTCAAAGGGTAATAAACAACGAACAATATCAATATTAAACATATATACCAAGTGGTATGGACCAACTTCCAAAAGAAGTTAAGAGAAGAAAAATAACAACAAAATTAAAGTAGGGGAGATCTCAACCTTGCACTCTCAGAATTAGACAAACCCACAAAACAAATAAGAAAAAAATTAAAAAGTAAGAAATATTAGAAAAAAGGTATGTTGGATCTTTGAGAAAATTGAATGGAGATGAAGGGAATAACTTTCTTCCCAGTTCATGGAACCATTCAAAATTGACTAATTGGGACATAAAGATTTCAAATTAAATGCAAAAAGCAGAAATAAAATGCTTTTTGATCATGATGCAATAAAACCAAATTCAACAAAAAGTTAGGGGAAATAGACCAAAAAGTAATTGGAAACTAAACAATTCATCTTAAAGAATGATTGGGTGAAGAAAATTATAGATAAATTAATAATTTACTAGATAATGACAAATGAGACATCTAAAAATTTTAGGGATGAGCCAAAGGGTAATAAGAGGGAATTTTATATCCTTAGAGGCTTACTTAAAAAAAGAAAAAGAAAAGATTAATGTCGAATAAAAAACTAAAAAAGACAAATTAAAACCCCCAATCAAAAATTAAATTGGAAATTTAAAAATTTAAAAAGAAATTAAAAATTAAAGTAAAAAAACTATTAATAATTAATAAACTAAGGTTGGTTCTAGAAAAAAATAAAATAGATAACCTTTGGTAAATCTGATTAGAAAAAGGAGGGAGGAAAATAAATTATAGTCTTAAAATGAAAAAGGGAGAACTTTCCAAATGAAGAAAATTAGAGAAATAATAAGGAGTTATTTTGCTCAACTTTATGAATAAATTTGATAACCTAAGGAAATGGTGACTACCTAAAATACAGACTTCCCAGACTAAAGAGGAGGAAGTAAATTGCTTGAATAGTCCATTTAAAAAGAAATAGAACAGGAATTAAACAACTCCCTAAGAAAAAATCCCAGGACCAGAATGGAAATGAATTTTCCAAAAATTTAAAGAACAATTGGCCCCAATGGTATATAAATTATTTGATAAAATAGGGAAGAAGGAGTCCACCAAATTCCTTCTTAAAAAGACATGGTACTTATCCCAAAACCAGGTAGGCTGAAAAACAGAAAAGAAAATTATGACCAATCTCCCTTGAATATTGATGCTAAAATCTTAAATAAGATATTAAAGGAAAGACTACAGAAAATCTCCCAAGATAATACACTATGATCAAGTAGGATTTATCCAGGAATAGGACTGGTTAATATTAGAAAACATCAATATAATTGGCCATGTTAATAACAAATTAACAAAAAATATGATATCTCAATGATGCAAGAAAAAGCATTTGATAAAATCCAAATCCATTCCTATTAAAAACACTTGAGAGTATAGAATAAATGGACTTTTTCCTTAAAATAATCAACAACTTTTTAAAACCATATAAGCATCATATTTAATGGAGACAAATCAACCATTTAATAAGATCTGAGGAAACAAGGTTCCCTTATCACCGTTGTATTTAATTTGTATTAGAAACGCTAGTTATAAATAAGAGCTGAGAAAGAGATTAAAGGAATAAGAATAGGCAATAAAAGCCAAATTATCACTCTTTGCCTTGACATGATGGTACTTAGAGAACCCCAAATTCTGAAAGTTATTAGAAATAATCCACAACTTCAGCAAAGTTTCTGGTTATAAAATAAAACCACATAAGTCATCAAATTCTTATATATACTAAAAAAATCTAAAGCGGTTAAAGAGAAATTCCATTTAAAAGTAACCTGATAAATATAAAATATTTGAATCTATCTGCCAAGGGAAAATAAGAAATTTATGAGAAAATTACAGACCACTTTTCACACAAATTAAGTCTGATCTAACCAATTGAAAATATTAAATGCTCTTGGATAGGGGAGAAAATAATAAAGATGACAATATTACTAATCTATTTATTTAGCGTATACCAACACTCCCCAAAAAAACTATTTTAATGACCTAGAAAAAAAAAACAAATTCATATGGAAAAACAAAAGGTCAAGAATTTCAAGGGAATTAATGAAAAAAAAATCAAATGATGGTGGCAGCTGTACTAGATCTAAAATTATATTAAGAGCAGTTACCAAAACTATTTATATTGGTAAGGAAAAGATTAGTTGATCAGTGGAATAGATTAGGTTAAGGGATAAAACAGTAAAAATTAGCAACCTAGTTTTTAAAACCCAAAGATCCCAGCTTTGGGATAAGAACATTTTGTAAAAAATTGCTGGGAAAATTGGAAACTAATATGGCAGAAATAGGCATTGATCCATATTAACGCCGTACACCAAGATAAGGTAAAATGGGTTCATGTGCATAAAGAATAAATTTTAATAAATTAGAGGAAATAGGATAGTTTACCTCTGACCTGTGGAAGGGAAGGCCTTGACCAAAGAGAACTAGAGATCATTACTGATCACAAAATAGAAAATTTGATTTACCAAACTGAAAAGTTTTTGACAAACAAACTAATGCAGACAAGATTAGAAGGGAAGCCAAAAACTGGGAAAATATTTTTACAGTCAAAGGTTCGATAAAGGCCTCATTTCCAAAATATTGAAATTAACTCTAATTTATAAAAATCAAGCCTTTCCAATTGAAAAGGTCAAAAGGATATGAACAGAAACCCGAGAAGAAATTGAAACTATTTTAGTCTATGAAAAGATGCTCCAAGTCATTATTAATCAGAGAAATGCAAATGAAGAAACCTAAGATCCACCCAACACCTGTCAGATTGGCTAAGAGACAGGTTTAAAAATATTTTTTGGGGGATGGGAAAAACTGGGACATTATGCATTTTGGTGGAGTTGTGAACGAATCAACCATTTTGGAGAGTAGTTTAACTATGTCAAAAGTTACAAACTGTGCAACCTTTGATCCAAGTGTTAATGGGATTATATCCCAAAAGAAATTATAAAGAAGGGAAAGGGATTATGTGCAGAATGTTTTGGCAAGCCTTTTTGATGGCTAAAATGGAAACGAATGGATGTCCACGTTGGATAATGGTTGAATAAATTGTGGTTAGAAAATTATGGAAATTACTTTCTGTAAAAATGACCAACAGGATAATATCAGAACGGCCTGGAGACTTACATGAACTGATGTATGAAAAGCAGGCCAGGAGATCAATATCTTAAAACTACTATATGATTCCTTCCCATGGACGGTTCTTTCAGCAACGAGATCCCAAATCATTTCTAATGGACGTAATGAACTGCAGCTACCCGAAAAAAACTCTGGGAATGACTAAAAACCATTAATTGAATTCCAATCCCTATTTTATACACCTCATTTTTGATTTCCTTCCAAGCTAATTGTCAATATTTCAGAGTCTGATTTTTTCTAAGCAAAATAAGTTTTGGTGGTATACTTATTTTGGGTATCTAATTTATATTTTAATATATTTAACATCTACTTATCCCCATCTAGGGAGGGGTGGGGGGGTAAAGGTGAAAAATTGGAACAAGAGGTTTGGCAATTGTTAATGCTGTAAAGTTACCCATGTATATATCCTGTAAATAAAAGGCTATTAAATTTAAAAAAAATTATATTTATTTTTACTTTTGCTTTATCTGAGGTCATAATTTCTACCCCTGCTTTTTTTGATTGAGCTGAAGCATAATAAATTATGATATAGTCTTTATTTATATTCTGTATTTATCTTTTTCTTTAAATGTTTTTTGTTTTGTTTTGTTTGTAAACAACGTATTGTAGGGTGCTGTTTTTTAATCCAGTCTTCCATTCAGTTACACGTTATGGGAGAGTTCATCCCATTCATATTCAATTATGATTACTAGCTCTGTATTTCCCTCCATCCTATTTTCTTCCCTATATATACTTCTGTTCTCTCTTTTCACCTTTTTCCTCCTTAGTAATGTTCTGTTTTTAACCCACCCCAACTGCCCTTACTTCTATCACCTCTCCCCCCTTCTCTTACCCCTTTCTCCTAGTATTTCGGTCCTCCCTTCTCTCCAGCCCCTCCCTTTACTTTTTCCTTTCATCCCCTACTTCTTTGTAGAGTAAAAGAAATTTCCATACACAAATGAATGATTGTTATTCCCTGTTTAAGGGAAAACTGAAAAAAAAAGCTTCAGACAATGTTAAACTCCCTCCTTCCTTTCCTTCTATTATAGTAGATCTTTTGTTCCTCTTCATGTGATCTAATTTTATTTCATTATATAGCCCTTTTCTCTTCTTCCAGTACAGTACTTTTTCCACTCTTTTTTTTCCTGAGGCAATTGGGGTTAAGTGATTTGTGCAGGGTCACACAGATAGGACATATTAAATGTCTGGGGCTGGATTTGAATTCATATCTTCCTGACTTCAAAGCTGGTGTTCTATCCACTGTGTCATCTAGCTGCCTCCCTTTCCATTTCTTAATGTCTTTTTCTTAAAATATCATTACATTAGAGTCCATTTATAACCACATTCTGTCCATGTGATGATACTCTCTCCCTGTCACAATAACAGATATCACTCTCAAGAATTAAAGATATCATTTTCCCATGTAGGGATGTAATCTTTTTAACTTTTAAGTAATATCTATTTTTCCCATTTGCATGTTTATGCTTCTCTTGAGTCCTGTGTTTGTAGATAAAAATTTCTGTTTAGTTATGATATTTTCAATAGAAATAGCTGAAAGTTTCTTCACTGAAGATCCATTTCCTCCCCTAAAAAGATGACTTTCATTCTCTCTGAGTAATCAATTCTTGATTATGACTCCAGGCCTTTCGTCTTCCAAAATATGGTATGCCAGACCCTCTGGTCCTTTATTGTGCATGCTGGTAGATACTGGACATTCCTGTTGCTCCTAGATTCTTAAATTGCTTTTTCTGGCAGTTTGCAGTAATTTTTCCAGAGGTTATAGTTCTGGAGTTTTGCTACAATATTCCTTGGGGTTTTCTTTGTGGGATCTATTTCCAGAGGTGATTGATGGATGCTTTTATTGAATACTTCTCCCTCTAGCTATAGTATGTCATGGCAATTTTCCTTATTGATCTCTTGAAGAATGTTATACAGACTCTTTTTTTTAGTCATTGTCTTTAGATATTCTGGTAATTTTTAAATTGTCTCTCTTGGATCTATTTTTCAGGTTTACTATTTTTCCAAAGAGGTATTTTGCATGTTTTTCTCCCATTTTTTCCTTCTTTTTAGTTTCTGTGACTGATTCTTCATGTATTATAGAATCATTAGCTTCCATTTGCTTCATTCTTGTTTATAATGTGTGGTTTTCTTCAGCTAGCTTTTGTATCTCTTTTTCCATTTGATTTAATTCTAGGTTTTGTTTTCTTCTGTGGATTATTTTTTGTTTTGTTTTTTGCATTTGGCCTATTTTGTTTTTTTAAGGAATTGCCTTCCTTTCCTAAGCCATTGATTCTCTTTCATAACTCTCATTTGTTTTCTATTTTTTCCTTATTTCTCTTTTAAATCTTTTTTATGAGTACTTTCAACAAGGCTCTTTGCGCTTGAAACCAATTCTTTGAGATTTCCTCCCAGGACATTTTATCCTCATCTGAGCTGGGAGTTTTGTCTTTCCTGTCACCATACTAGCTTTATATAGTAAAGGTTCTTTTCTGTTTCTTGCTCATTTTCTTTCCTTTTCTTTTTGTATTTCCTCATTTGTGACTTGTCAGGTTGAGTTTCTCTTATTGGGGCAAAATTGGGTGTTGTCCCAAGCTTTTTTCCTAACTCTGAACCTTGGGCTTGAGCACAGAGGCCTCTTGTCTTTTGTGTTTTACTCATAGCAGGTGAAGTTCTTTTCAGGAAACAATCTGTTTTCCCAAAATTTGAATTCTGAGGTGGTACGTGGGACTGCTCCATGGTCTGTTCTTCTACTGAGCCAGGACTAAGGTTCTTAGTTGCTTCTCTGCTACATTTAAGACTCTTTTAGTGCCTTTTTTAGACTTCATCTGAGTGAGGTCAAAGACCCCTTTTACTTCAATGAGACTGACCTTTCTTGAACTCCCTTCAATCTATCTTGACCTAGATTGGTTTCATTCTATCAGACTCTGTGCAGATAATTGATTTTATGTGTTTTTGAGGAAAACAAGGAGTGTTTGAGCATCTTCCTAGCTTCACTCTTCCATTTTATCTCCTGATTTGGGAACTTCATTATGAAATCTATTATTCTACATTTGTTTATTATACACATATGTGTTTGCTGTGGTTGCATTATTAGAATATGGAAAGGATTCAATTAATGCAGGTGAAATAAACTTGTTAAAAGTTTTGTTTTGTTTTGTTTACTCTTTGTTTGATCAAAGTGATAGAAATGTGGGCAGAAGGTATTAACAAAATTACAGTTTGTAGCTTACTTCTAAAGATTATGTGAGTTGTTGTTGGTGTACATTTGCAACCCTTGACCCAAAATAATTGATTGTAAATTTTTACCTTCAGAAAAATTCTATTATACATATCTAGATATTATCATCATAACAGAAGAAGAGGAGATATAAAAGATTGTCTTTGGGAAATTTCATCGTGGTTTTAATGAACCATGTTTCTCCTTAAAAAAAAAAATCTATGTTCTCTTGATGATGTTGAAAGCTGTAGGATAGCAAAAATCTGCCCCCCAAAAGTCCTAAGTTGCATGTCACTCATATAACAGTGATAAGGAAATGTTCCAGGTAAATAGTCTGAAAAAGTTAACAACAACAATAACAACAAACAACAACAACAATAACAACAACAACAAAACCTTGAATAATAGTCAGGCTGTTGTGTAGCACAGCACATAAAGTGACAGGCCTTGAGTAAGGAAAATTCATATTTCTGAGTTCAAATCTGGCATTAGACACTTGTAACTATGTATCCCTGGGCAAGTCATTTTATCCTGTTTGCTTTAATTTCTCTTCTATGTAATAAACTAGAAAAGGAAATGGCAAACCATTCTAGTATCTGCCAAGAAAATCCCAAATGGGATCACGAAGAGTCAAACTCCAGTCAGAAATGTAATTAGATTGGGAAGTAGTCCGGGGGCAGCCTTTTTGTTTCATTGGTATTCATTTGTTTCATTGTTTCACTATGTCATTTTAAAAATTTTTACTCAACAAAAGACGATTGCTGAACACATATAAGTCTGAGAAGGCAAAAATAGGGTCTAATCTAGAATATAGCAAGAGGTAACTGAATATAAAAATAGATATCCCACTATCTTCTGTAATTTGTCACAAGGTCCCATTATTCTTGACTCAGAGAGTCTCCTTGCTCACATTGTTATTTGATTTATATAATCTCTTATGGGTTGGAGTAGTAAAGCTTATTAAAACTGTAGATTTAAAAAAGAGAAGAAATAAGAAATTTAATGGAACCCTATTGCACATCTGTGGCTTTGGTATTAGGACTTTGTGACAACTATTTTAGTTATCAGTGGTCTTTCACATCTCAGAAGGAATCTTTAGGTAACAAGTTTATTTTGTAGTTTAGGGAAGTATTTTGAAAATTTGAAATTTAAGAAAATATCCCCTATGGATAATTATTATATTCATCTCATTATAGTACAACAAAATAACTGTTAAGTAGCTAGTTAATGAGGACATAAAATGAAGTCTTTTTAGGACATATTATTACTGCCTATACTACAGTATACTGGAAATAACAAGACTTCCCACAATAATAGAGATTTTTCGACCTGACTCTTAATTGTAGTGATGACTAATTCATTTTAAAGAGTAAATCAGGGAAAGATACTTGTATTATTCTGATTGTTTTGCTCAGCATCAGTTCATCTTAATTTTCAAGGCCTTTCTAAAATCAATTTGTTCATTATTTTTCATAGAACATGAATATTTCATCATTTTCATATACCACAACTTGTTCAGCCATTCCCCAATTGAGGGGCCTATACTTGTTTTTCAACTCTTAGCTACCAGAAAAAGAACTGCTACAAACATTTCTGCTCATATAGGTCCTTTTTCCTCTTTTATGATTTCTTTGAGAAAAAAAAAAAAAACCAGTAATGGCATTGGTTGATTAAAGGACATACACACTTTAGTAACTATTTCAGCATAGTTCCAAATTGCTCTGCCAAATAGAAGACTCAAAAAGGAAAAAAAAATATGAAAAAGAAAACAAAATGCAAACAAACAACAACAAAAAGAGTGAAAATACTATGTTGGGATGCACACTCATTTCCCCAGTCCTCTCTCTGCATGCAGATGGTTCTCTTTATCAGAAGACCATTGGAGCCAGCCTGAATCATCTTATTGTTGAAAAGACCCATGCCCATCAGAAGTAATCATCGAATAATTTTGCTGTTACTATGTGCAGTGATCAAATGGTTCTGCTGACTTCATTAGCATCAGATCATGTAAGTCTCTCCAGGCCTCTCTGTAATCATCCTGCTGTCATTTCTTATGGAATAATTTTATTCTATAACATTGCTATACCATAACTTGTTCATCCATTCTCCAATTTTTGGGCATCCACTCAGTTTCCATTCCTTGCCACTACAAAAAGATTTGCCACAAACATTTTTGCGCATGTGTGTCCTTTTCCCTCTTTTATGATCTTATTGAGGTGAAAGCCTAGTAGAAACACTCCTGGATCAAAGTGAATGCACAGTTTGATATCTCTTTTAGCATAGTTCCACATTGCTTTCCAGAATGGTTGAATCAATTCACAACTCCAACAACAAAGTATTAGTGTCCCAGTTTTCCCACATCCCCTGTAACATTCATGATTATCTTTTGCTGTCACCTTAGCCAATCTGAGAGGTGTGCAAATGATACCTAACAGCTGTCTTAATTTACATTTCTCTGATCAATAGTCATTTAGAGCACTTTTTCATAGAACTAAAAATGGTTTTAATTTCATCTGAAAATTATCTGTTCATATATTTTGTCCATTTATCAATTGAAGAATGGCTTGAATTCTTATAAATTTGAGTAAATACATATTTTATAAATGAGGCCTTTATCCAAGCTCTTGAATGTAAATCACTCCCCCACCATACTCCCCAGGTTTTTTGCTTCACTTCTAACTTTGTCTGCGTTGGTTTTGTTTGTATAAAAACTTTTAAATAATATGATCATCATAATACATTTTGTATTCAATAATGTACAATTCTTCTTTGGAAACAGATTCCTTCCATCTCCATAGATCTGAGAGGTAAAATATGCTTTGTTCTTCTAATTTGCTTATAATATCAATCTTTATATCTAAATCATTAACCCATTTTGACCTTATCTTGATATAGAGTGTTAGGTGTGGGTCAATGTCTAGTTTTGGCCATACTAAGTTCCAATCTTCCCAGAATATTTTGTCAAATAGTGAGTTCATATCCCAAAAGTTGGGGTTTGACAAACACTAGATTGCTACAGTCATTGATTATTGTTTCCTATGTACTAAACCTATTCTTCTGATCTATTAGTCTATTTCTTATCTAGTACCAAATGGTTTTGATGACTACTCTTTTATAATATAGTTTTAGGTCTGGTACAATTAGACACCTTCATTTGCATATTTTTTTCATTAATTCCCTTGAAATTCTTGACTTTTTCTTCCTCCAGATGGACTTTGTTATTTTTTTTCTAATGCTGTAAAATAATTTCTTGGGAGTTTGATTGGTATGGCACTGAATATGTAGATTAAGTAATATTCACATTTTCATTATATTAGTTTGAACTACCCATGACTACTTGATATTTCTCCAAATGAGTAGATCTGACTTTATTTGTGTGGAAAGTGTTTTTGTAATTGTGTTCAAATAGTTTCTGACTTTGCCTTGGCAGGTAAAGTCCTAAATATTTTATATTACTTACTGTTATTTTAAATGGAATTCCTATTTGCATCACTTGCTGTTGGACTTTGTTTATAATATATAAAATGCTGATGATTTATGTGGATGTATTTTATATCCTACAACTTTGCTAAATTTGTGAATTGTTTGTGAATTTCGTATTGTATTGTAATTGTAAAATTGTAAAATTGAATTGTAAAATTGTGAATATTTTTAGTTGATTCTCTAGCATTCTCTAAGAATAAGATTATATCCTCTGCAAAAAGTGATAATTTGGTTTCCTCATTACTTACTCTAATTCCTTTAATTTCTTTTTCTTTTCTTAATGTCAAAGCCAATATTTCTAACACAATATTGAATAATAAAGATGATAGTGGGCAGCCTTGTTTCACCCCTGATTTTATAGGGAATGGCTCTAGTTTATCCCCATTATTTATGATGCTTGCTGATGGTTTTTAAAACATGCTATTGATCATTTTAAGGAAAACTATTTATTTCTATACTCTCTAGTATTTTTAATCACAAGGATGTTGCATTTTGTCAAATGCTTTATCTGCATCAATTTAGATAATCATATCATGTTTGTTAGTGTGCTTATTTATATCTTCAAATATGGTAATGATTTTCCTAATATTGAACCAGCCCTGAATTCCTGGTATAAATCCTATGTAGTCATGGTGTATTATCCTGGGAATAATTTGCTGCAATCTCTTTACTAATATTTTATTTAAGATTTTTGCATCAATATCCATTAGGGAAATTGGTCTATAATTATCTTTCTCAGAGTTGTGATGTTACTTGGTTTTGATATCAGCACCACATCTGTGCCAAAAAAAGAAATTTGATAGGAATCCTTTATTCCTTATTTTTCCAAATAGTTTATATAGTATTGGAATTAATTGTTCTTTCAGTTTTGGAAGAATTCATAGGTAAATTCATCTGACTCTGGAGATTTTTTCTTAGGGAGTTGATTAATAGCTTGTTTAATTTCTTTTTTCTAAAATGTGACTAAGTAATTTATCTCCTCTTCTATTAATCTGGGCAATTTATATTTTTGTATGTATTCATAAATTGCATTAGATTATTAGATTATTGACATATAGTTGGGCAAAATGACTCCTAATAATTGGTATAATTTCTTCTTCATGGATGGAAAGTTCTCCCTTTTTATTTTTGAGACTAACAATTAGATTTTCTTTTTTCCTTTTCTAATCAAATTAAATCAAGTTTTATCCATTTTGTTTTTTTTTCTTCACAAAAACAACTCTTAGTTTTGTTTATAAGTTCTACATATATATATATATATATATATATATATATATTACTTTCCATATTATTGATCTCCTCTTTTATTTTCAGAATTTCAAATTTGGTATTTACTTTGGGGTTTTTAATTTGTTCTTTATCTGGCTTGTTTAGTTGCATATGCAATTCCTTGATCTTCCCTTTCTATATTTTATGCAAGTAAGTATATAGAGATATAAAACTTCTGCTAAGAAATGCTTTGGCTGCATCCCACAAATTTTGGTATGTTATTATTGTCTCATTATTGTCATTCTCTTGGATGAAATTATTAATTGTGTCTATGATTTGCTGTTTCACTCATTCATTCTTTAGGATGAGATTATTTAGATTCCAATTGATGTTTGGTCTATTTCCCTTGGCCTTTTATTGAACATAATTTTTATTGCATAATGATCTGAAAGAAATTCATTTACTATTTCTGCCTTTCTACATTTGATTTTGAGGGTTTTTTGCCCTAATACATGGTCAAATTTTATATAATTTCCATGAACTGCTGAGAAAAAAAAGTATATTCCTTTCTGGCTCCATTCAATTTTCTCTAAAAGTATACCATACCTAACTTTTCCAGAATTCTATTTACCTTCTTAACTTCTTTCTCATTTATTTTATGCTTCAATTTATCTAATTCTGAGAGAGCAAGTTTGAGACCCCTACTAGTTTAGTTTTATGGTAATACTTCTTCCAGCTGTTTGAACTTGTCTTCTAGGAATTTGGGTAATATAACAATTGTTGCACATATATTTAGTATTGATATTATTTCAGTATCTATGGTACTCTTTAGCAAGATGTAGTTTCCTTCCCTATATCTTCTAATTAAATCTACATTTTTCTTTTGATTGTTCTGAGATCTGAATCACTAATCCTGCTTTCTTTTTCACTTCATCTGAAGCATAATAAATTCTGCTATATCCTTTTACTTTTACTCTGTGTCATGTTGCTTTAAATGGGTTTCTTGTAAACAACATATTGTAGGATTCTTATTTCAGTTGCTATTCCCTTCCTTTTTATGGAAGACTTTATCCCATTCACTGTAACAGTTAAAATTATTGCCTCTATATTTCCTGCCATCTTATTTTCCCAAGTTTTATATTTCTCTTTCCTTTCTCCCTTTCTCTCTATCCCAATATTTTGCTTCTGATTTCCTCTTTCTTCAAACAACCTTTCCCTTTCACAGCTGTTTCCCCTTTTTATATCTTTCCCCTTCTACTTCTGTTCTCCCTTCTATTAGTGTCCTCCTTTTCTTTTCCCTTTATCCTCCTATTTCCCTTTACTGTGAAACAAGTTTCTCTGTGAAGCTAAACATGTCTGATATTCTTTCTTTGAGTCAAATCTGATGAGATTAAGATTCACACAATGCTCATCCCACTTCTTTCCCTCATTTGTAATAAGTCTTTTTTCCCCACTTCATGAAATGTAATTTACCTCACTTTAAATCCATTTTTCTATTATAGAATCCCCTTTCCACCTTTAGCTTCTTTTTTATATTATGACAGTAAAAGCAAATTATACCTATACCCTCTAAATATAGCCATAATAGAGATACAGATCTCAAGAGTTAAACATATAATCTCATATAAGGATGTAAACTTTTAAATTTTTAAAAATATTTTCTTTTTTTCCTTTTTATGCTTCTCTTGGGTTCTATATTTGAAGATCAAATTTTCTGTTCAGTTCTGTTCTTTTTATCAGAAATAAATGAAACCTACCTGCTTCATTGAATGAATATCTTTTCTTCCATAAAATAATGATTGATTTTACTGGATAGTTGATTCTTGGCTGCAATCCAAGTTCTTTTGCCTTTCAGAATATCACATTACAGGCCCTTTGATTATTTAAAGTGGAATCTGCTAGATCCTGAGTAATCCTGATTGTGACTTCTTGATATTTGGATTGTATCTTTCTACTTGCTTATACTATTTTCTCCTTGATGTGATAATTTTTAAATTTAGCTACAATATTCCTTGGAGTTTTCATTTTGGGATCTCTTTCAGGAGATGATTGGTGAATTCTGTCAACTGCTATTTTACCCTCTGATTCTAGGATATTCAGGCAGTTTTCTTTGATGATTTCCTAAAATATGATGTTTAGGCTCGGTTTTTTCATCATGGTTTTCAGAAAGTCCAATAATCCTTAGATTGTCTCTCCTAAACCTATTTTCCAGATCAATTGTTTTTTCAATGAGGTAGTTTACATTTTCTTCTATTTTTCATGTATTATTTTTGTTTTAGTTTTTGTTTGATTGTTAAAGTATCATCAAGTCATTCACTTCCATTTGTTCAATTCTAATTTTGAGTGAATAATTTTTGTCAGTCAACTTTTTATCACCTTTTAGCCAACTGAACTTGTAAATGAGATTAATTTTTTTCCCATTTCACAAATTCTGTTTTTCAAAGAATTGTGTTTTTTCCAAAATTTATTTTGTACAGAGCTATATGACTTTTCTATTTCATCAAATCTATTTTGTAAAGAGTTAATTACTTTTCCCCATTTTTTCACATCTATTTTGTAAGGAATTATGTAATATTTGTATTTACACACACACACACACACACACACACACACACTTTTTTTTTTTTGATCTGAGGCAATTGGACTTAAGTGACTTGCCCAGGGTCACACAGCTAGGAAATGTTAACTTTTTGAGGTCAGGTCCACCTGATTTCAGTGGGTGCTCAAATCCACTGTGCCATCTAGCTGTGCCCCATTATATATATATATATATATATATATATATATATATATATTTATATATATATATACACACACACACACACACACACACACACACACACGGAGTTTTCTTCAGATAATTTCGGTTATTCCTTTTCCAAATCCTCAAGCAAAATATTTATTTCCTTTCTCCATTTTTCTTCTAACTCTCTTTTAAGATCCTTTTTGAATTTTCCCAAGAGGGCCTTGTGAAATGGAGACCAACTCATATCACCTGATGGGGCTTCTTCTGGAGCTGATTTGCCTTTTGCTTCCTCAGAGTTTTAGTGTTCCCTATCTCCATAAAAGCTATCTATGTTCAGTTTTTTTGCTCAGTTTTTAAAATTTAAGGTCTGTATTTAGGGCAAAGCAGAAAAAATAAATGAACCTAGCATATGTTGATTTACATTCAATCTCCATAGTTCTACTTCTGGATGCCCATGATGTTCTCTATTCAAAGTTTATTGGAATTTCCTTGGACCTACACATATAATTTTCCCATCTAGGGATGTAAATTAAATAATATATATATATTTTCCCTAATTTCACATTTTTAAACCTCGCTTAAATCTTCTGTTTAAAGACCAAATTTTTTGTTTAGTCCTGGTTTATTTCATGGAATTGTTTGGAAGTCTCTTAGATCAATGAAGACTCTTCTCCTCCATGTAAAATGATGTTCAGTCTCACTAAGCAATTAATTCTTGGTTGATATTTTGTTGTCTTCAGAATTTCTGTGTTCTTCCCTGTCACCATAGTAGCTTTCTATTGTTAATGTTCTTTTCTGTTTCTTGTTCATTTTCTTTACTTTTGGTGTTTCCTCTTTTTTTTATTTTTAAGGTTAAACTCTGCTCAGGGGTAAAGAAGGTACTGTCCCAAACTTCCTGTGCAGTTCTAAGCCTTAGCTTTCAGCAGAGGGACTCCCTATGTTTGATGTTTTGGTCACAAAAGAGGGTAGTTTTATTGTTGTTTCCAGGAAACATTTTGGTTTCTTAGAATTTGCCTTCTGAGCTGGTACTGGGGCCTTCCCCTTGTTCTGCTTCATTACTAGTCAAAACTGAGGGTCTCAGTTGCTGGTCTGCTGTATTTAAGACCCTCTTACTGACTTTCTCAGACTTCTTCTGAGCTAGGTTGAACATCTCTTTTACTCCAATCGACATAAATTTTCATTAAATTATTTCAATGTATCTTAAACTAGAGAGTGATTTCATTTCATCCAACTGTTCAGTGCCTTGGTTTCATGTGGGGTTAAAGAGAAACTGGCAGAACTTGAGGGGTTTCCTGCCTTCACTTTACCATGTTGGCTCCCCCCATGAACTCCCACTATCCAGAGATATTAAGTATCCTTGCTGCATATTCCTGCTGTGTTAGAGCAAAATAAAACTTCCTGATTTAATTAAAGGACTTGCTAGTCATTATTTCTTCCAAATAGTGAACCTGCACTTTGAAAGTATTGACATTTAGAGTCACAACTGGGGCTCTGACACAATAATAGCCCATATAAATTATAATGATAAGTATACAAATCTCATTCTAAGGCTTTAAAGTTCTTCATCTCCCTATCAAGATCCTAGTAATACTTCTGATGGACTTAGGAGAGGATAATTTTTTAAGGGCTTTGGCTTGAGTCCCCTCTTTTTTTCCTAGTTATGTTATTTGAGAAACATTTTAGGCAATCTGAGACTTATAGGGCTTAGAAAGAGAATACTTAGTGAAATGGTATTATAAGAACTTGTGTAAAAACAAAGCAAAACAAATAAACAAAACCCCCACCACCATTACCCCAATATTTGTGTTATTCTATTACAAGGACCTACAAAATACAGGCTTTGCTGGAGAATCATTCATCTTTTACTAATTTAAGAAGCTCTATCCTCATTAACTTGATAATTTTTTAAGGACCTTTAAGGTATGGCCAAGTATCCCTATGATCAGGATGTGTTGGTGTCAGCTCAGTGGAGTTCAAGAAAAATAATTGATAATTTTTTGGTGGGGAGGGGTTTAGTGTAAAATCTAAATTTATTTATTTATTTAATATTTTCCTTCAGTTGTATTTAAAACATTTTTTACATTTGTTTTTTTTAAAAGTTTTGAAAACTAGCACCCATTACAATTAAAAACACTACACAGTATAGGAATAAATGGAGTTTTCCTTAAAATGATCAGTGACACCTATTTAAAACCATCAGCAGGCATCATATGTAATAGAGATAAACTAGAACCATTGCCAATAAGATCAGGGGTGAAACAAAGTTGTCCACTATCATCATTACTATTCAATATTATACTAGAAATGTTAGCTTTAGCAATAAAAGAAGGAAAATAAATTAAAAGAATTAGAGTAAGTTATGAGGAAAACCTAACTGCTAAGTCAAAGGCAGGAATTATATGAACACAATTGCAAAACACATTCTACAAAAATAAAGTCAGATACAATCAATTCTAAAAATATTAAGTGCTCATGAGTAACCTGAGCTAATATAATAAAAATGACAATACTACTTGTGATGACCGCAGGAATTCAGGTTAAGGAAAAATCTTCAATCTTTATTCTCTGTGGAGGTGAAAGGGGATTGGAGGTGAAGGGGGATCTGAGGTGAAGGGGGATCGGGATAGCAATGTGTGCATCTGGGACAAGAACCCAGCCAGCTGTTTCTCCCTTTCTCTCTTCCTGCCCCTCTGCCTCCACCCACCAAAATCCTCATTTCCTATACAACACATCAGGACTTGCACAAAGAGTGGGTGGGAGCCATTCTTTCTCCAAGTATATATATTAATAGAGTATTGTCCAATTACTAGTTAGCCTCACGTGCTTGGGACCTCAGTGCATCAACTCGAGCTTCAGCCCATTACAACTACTAAATTAATTTTCTTATTCAGTGTCATAGCAATCAAACTTCCAATAAATTATTTTACAAACCTAGAGAAGTATTAACAAAATTCATCTGGAGGAACAATATGTCAAGAATCTACATAGAATTAATGGAACAAAATGAAAATAAAGGTGGTCTAGTTGTACCAGACATAAAACTTTATCAAAAAACAGGTTTCATCAAAAGCATTTGGTTCTGGCTAAGGAATAATATATTCAATTAAAGTTAGCTTTACAAAATACTATAATCAATAACTATAGTAATATAATGTTTAATAAATTCAAAGACCCAAAATAAACTTCTAAGATAAAAGCTCACTATCTGAGAAAAATTGCTCGGATAATTGGAAATTAGTACAGCAGAAACTAAGTATTGGTAATGTCAAAATGAGTTCATGAATCATGTGATTATGAATAACATAAAAATGATACTATAAGTAAATTAGAAGCATAAAGGTTAGTTTATCTCCCAGGTCTGTGGAGAAGGAAGGAATTGATGGCCAAAGAAGAAGTGGAGTATATTAAATAAAAATGAATAATGATAATTTTGATTATATTAACTTAAGTTTTTATACAAACAAAATCAATGCAGAAAAGATTAGAAGGGAAGCAAAAGACTGGGGAAAAATTTTGTATCCAAGGGTTTGATAAAGGCCTCATTTATAAAATATATAGAGATTTAACTCAAATTCATAAGAATTCAAGCCATTCTCCAAATGATAAATTTTCAAAGGATACAAACAGACAATTTTCTGATGAGGAAATTAAAACCATTTATATTCACATGAAAAAATGTTCTAAATCATTATTGGTCAGAAAAAAATGCAAATTAAGAAAACTCTAAATTACCAGTGCACACTGTTCAGACTGACTAAGATGACAGGAAAAGATAATGATAAATGTTGGAGTTCATGTAGGAAAACTGGGACACATATATTGTTGGTGGGGTTGTGAACTGATTCTATCATTCTGAAGAGCAATATGGGTACTATGCCCCAAAAGCTATGAATCTCTTCATACCCTTTGATGAAGCAGTGCCTCTACTTGGGTCTGTGTCCCAAAAAGATCATAAAAAGAGAAAAGATCTATTTGTGTCAAAATGTTAGTAACAACCCTTTTTGTATTGGCAAGAAACTGGGAACTGAGTGGATGCCCATGAGTTGGAGAATGGCTGAATAAATTATGATGTATGAATGTTATAGAACAGTAATGTTCTATAAGAAACAACCAGCAAAATGATTTTAGAGAAGCCTGGGGAGACTAACATGAAGTGAAGCTAATTGAAATGATTAGAACCAGAAGAACATTTTACACAGCAATAGCAAGATTGTTATGATGATAAATTCTGATGGACATGACAAGGTGATGCAGGACAGTTCTAATGGTCTTGTGAGGAAGATAGTCTTCTGCACTCAGAAAGAAGACTGTGGAGACTGAATATGGATCACAATGTAGCATTTTTATTTTTTTGTTGTTGTTTTCTTCCATTTTGTTTTCTTTCTCATGTTGTTTTTTTCCTTTTTATCTGATTTTTCCTGTGCAGCATGATAACTGTGAAAATATGTCTAGAATTATACCTGTTTAACATACTTTGGATTATTTGCCATTTAGAAGAGGGGATGAGGAAAAAGGAGGGAAAATTTTGAAATACAAGATTTTGCAAGGGTGAATGTTGAAAATTATCTATATATATGTTTTGAAGATAAAAAGCTTTAATAAAAAAAGTCTAAAAAGTTGAATTTCAGATCCTCTTCCTTATCCCCACTTGCACTCCCCATTAAGAAACCACAAAAGAAGTTATGCAAAACATTTCCATAAATATCTTTGTGAACAAAGTTGTAAAAGAAAACACATATCTCTCACTGTAATAAAAAAGCCTTAAAATAAAGTGAGTGGGGGGGGGAGGGAGGAGGGAGAAAGAATGATAAAAATCTCTTTTTAGAGACAATCACTTCTTTTTATGAGTGTGGATACATTTTTTATCACAAGTTCCTGAGAGTAGTTATGGATCATTGTACTGCTGAGAATAGCAAAATAATTTACAGTTTTCCCAGAATATTGTTATTACTTTACTTCAGTTCATAGAGGACTTTACAATTTGTTTACTTTTTTTCTGTGAGCATCCTGCTCATCATTTCCCATAAAACAATATTTACTGATAATCACATACCAAAATATATTCAACCATTTCTCAAAGGATGGCATCTCCTCAATTTCCATTTTTTGTACTAAAAAGAAAGCAGCTACAAATATTTTTGTATGTATAGTTCCCTTAAAATATTTTTTTGAGATCCATACATAATTGTGGTATTGTTAGTCAAAGCCTTTGCATGTATTTAAATTCCTTTGGGCACAGATCATATCTTTTGTTCATTTATCAACTGGGGCATATCTAGTATTTTTTTTATAAATTTCATTCAGTTCCCTCTATATTTGAGAAATAAGGCCTTAGAAGAGAAATCTGCTTCAAAATTCTTTTTACAATTACTGTTGCTAACAGTATTTCCCCCCATTTATTCTATTCTCTCTCTCCTTTCACTCTATTTATCTTCAAAAATGTTTTATTCCTGACCACTCCCTCCCCAAATATGCTTTCTATTTTCCCACCCTCCATCCTTCCTTTATCCAATTCCCTTCCTATTTTCCTGTAGGGCATAATAGATTTCTATTTCTGTATTGAGTATGTATGTTATTCCCTCATGAATCAATTCTGATGAGAGTATGGTTCCCTCACTTTCCTCTTTATCCTCTTCTCCTCCCTTGTAAAAACTTTTTCTTGCCTCTTTTTTATGGCAGATAATTTACATCATTCCACCTCTTTCTTTTCATCTCTCTCACCCCTTAATTTCATCTTTTTTAAATATATATTATCTTTTCATAGTCACCTCACACCGGTGTTCTGTTTATATACACTCCATCAAACTGCCATAATAATTAGAAAGTTTCTATAGTAGGGTTCTTTCTTCTTTGCTGGTCCATTTTTTAAATGGAGTTATTAGTGTAAGCATCACTAATTGTGGAGTGGATGAGGTGCTTCATTTCAGCTCTTGTCTCTGACCTAGAACCCCAAACCAAGAGTTCCACCCTTCAGCTATTGCCCACAGCCAGCAGTGTCCCTGCCCCATTTCCTCTGCACTCACAGGTGTGCTGGTTCCTTATCCTCCAGGTTCACAGTCCCTACAACATAGCTAGGCCTGGCATTCCCCATCAACTAAGGATTTCTCGATCCCCTTGGAGTCAGTCCCAGATTTCACAAACAGTCCAGGAGATAAAAGTTTCTGTGGTTCCTGCTGAGATTCTAGTCACACCCAGCTCATCCATGGGCTTGCCAAGTGATGTTTCAGTGCATCTAGCACATGAGTTAATCCCAAGCCCTCATCTTCTTTAAATCTTGGGTTGTTCCTGGAGGACCTCTGTTTTGTCTCAAGTTTTGGGCCAAGTTTTTGATATTACATGAAATTTTTTTTTGCATTACAAAATAATGTTTCCACTCTTTGCCCTTCTCCCTATCTGATAAAAAAGATTTTGTCTAAATTAGATTACTCTATACCAAGAAGATAAAGTTGAGAAATTATCTACTTCATTCCAATCTGAATTTTTCTAAATGACTACATTCTATATGTCAGACAATTACTTTTGCCATTGAATTGTCTGGATAAATAGGTTAACTGACCATTTCATTTGGTGGCATTATTCTTATTGGCAAAGGTAGAAATAGAACAGATTTTCTGTGCTTTGATTAAATGATGCTTGGGATTTCATACAGAAATTACTAATAATTCAGCATATTGTTAAATGAGGTACTAGAGACAGCACACAAATAGCTGGCATACACAGACTAATAAGAAGCATCTCTATAGTTAAATCATTCATGTAATTTGTTATGAAAAATGCAGATTGGTTTGTTGAACATTGAATGAGATGAAATAACTTGGCAAATAAACAACAAAAAATTGTAAAAAGTACTAATCCCAATGCTGTAGAATTTAATTTTAAAATTTAGTTTGTTAAATAAATGTAAGATAGTGGTCTTCAAGTGAGAATGATAATTTCATTTTATCAACAAGATCCATTATAGTTTAAGAAAACAAGCGAATTATTTTTTTAAAATTATTATTAAAGCTTTTTTGTTTTTCAAAGCATATACATGGACAATTCTTCAACTTTAGTCCTTACAAACCTTGTGTTCCAATTTTCCTCCTTAACCCTCATGCCCTCCCCTAGATGGCAAGTAGTCCAATATATGTTAAACATGATAGAATATATGTTAAATCCAAAAATGCATACATATTTATACAACTATCATGCTGCACAAAAAAGAAAAGCAAGATAAAATGCAAGCAAACAACAACAAAAAGAGTGAAAATGCCATGTTATGAAGCACACTCAGTTTCCACAATCCTATCTCTGATTGTAGATGGCTCTCTTTATTACTGAACAACAAAGTGAATTCTTTTCATGAACATCTTGTCCTTTTTTGGTGGCCTCTATAGTTTTTTAAATGTCTATGAGATCTCTAGCAAAATAAACAATCTTTGATTGTAGTTAGGTGGCAACTTACCTATTCTTATTGCAAAAATACTTGAGATATTGCCTTCTTGATCTCCCAAATGAATTCCTTCATATTCTGTTTTATGATTGAAATTCATGTTTAGGAGAACAAAATATCACATTTCACAAATGGAAATTTCACAGATGGAAGTTAAATGAATATAGGTGAAGGAAAGGAAATTTATTATATTGAATTCACATTGAGATGGTGTTGATAGCTTTGACTATGAAGGGGAATACATTTTGGCTTCTTCAAGGTATTAAGAAAGAGACTCGACAACATTTTTTTTCATAATGATAGAATGGGGATTTATTAAGTTTATGATTTGTACTGGGTAAGTCACTGACACCCCATTTTACTCTGAAATTCTATAATTCTGTGAACATTATAATGACTGAATGAAAGTAATTATCAATGGAGTAAAAGGGTAATACAAGGAACAATGGAAGGTGAATGTTAAGAGAAAATTTCCTGAACTATATAGTGCATGAGTATTGTAGATCTAGATTTGCCTTAATGTTGAACTTTCCACATGTTAATCTTTCCACATAAATTAATTTCCATACTAAAATAAAAATTTAAGGCTTCCAGAGAAATATCCAGACACTTTGCTCTTGAATCATCACTATTTTCTAAAGAGAAAGGAAAAAGAGGCAAGATGAAGACAGGATGGTGGGTACGGAAGCCAAGAAGCTACTCCCAGTTTCCCTCAAAAACCACATGAAACAAAGACTTTAATGGAATTTCATGGAATGAAAGCACTGTTTAGTTCAAGGTAGAATGGGAAAACTTCAAGAAAAGTCAGTCTCACTGAAATAAAAAGGATGTTCAACCCAGCTCACACAGATTCTGGGAAATTCACTGAGAATCTTAATTATAGTGAATCAGCAACTTAGACTTGAAGTCTCAGGAGAGGAACAGATCAGTGTGGCAGCCTGCAGTCCCAGCTCAGAAGGCAAATGTGAAACTAGATTGTTTACTGAAAAGAGTGGACAAAGCTACTATCTGCAAACAGAAAGGGCTCCTGTGCTCAAAGCCAAGGCTCAGAGATATTGAGAAAGCTTGGGACAGCAAACCCCTTTAGTCCAGGAGAAGAGTTTGGTTATAAAAGTAAAACAAAAAAGAAATACCAAAATAAAAAGAGATAAAATGAGTAAGAATCAATAAAGTATCTTGACCATATAAAGCTACTATGGTAACAGGGAAGAAGAAAACATCAACTCAAATGAGAAGAAAATGTTCACAAAGAAAATTTCAAAGCATGGTATGAAATCGTTTTAAGCCTAAAGAGACTTCTTTGAAGTGCCCAATAAAACATTTAAAAAGGCAAATAAAAGAGGTAGAAGAAAAATGAGAAAAGAAAGCGGAGTTATGCAAGAGAGATTCAATATGTTGGAGAAGGAAGGGAATTCCTTAAAAAATAAAATTGGCTAAATGCAAAAAAAAAAAAAAAATCGCTGAAGAAAACAATACCTACAAAAGTATAATTAACCAAATGGAAAAAAAAGAGATACAAAAGCTAATTGAGGAAAATCACACATTAAAAATTAGAATGGGGAAAATGGAAGTTAATGAAGTTGTGAGACATCAAGAATCAGTGAAACAAAGTAAAAATAACCAAAAAATAAAAGAAATTGCAAAATTACTCATTAGATAAATAGCTGGAGAGATAATTTAAAAATCATTGGTCCACCTGAAATTCATGACCAAGAATAGAGCCTGGAAAGCATTCTTCAAGACATCATCAAGGTACTTCTGGGGGGTGGAGCCAAGATGGCGGACATAACACACATTTCTTGCTAACCTTCTTTATAACCCTCACAATAATTATGAAATCCAGCCTCTAAATTAGCTCTGGACGGGCAGAACCCACAATATTGGGAGTGCAACAAATTATCAGCAGAAGACAATTTCAAAGATCTCCAAAAAAGGTCTGTTTCAATTGGAAATGTGAGGGCAACAGGTACAAATGCTAGCACAGACAGCTCAGAGTTGCAGGGAAGAGAATTTATGGGAGGAAACAGACCAGAAAAGATCTGTTTCGATCACAAACAGAAGAAAGGCAGCAAAGGACAAACAGCTAATCACAAACACCAATGCAGACTGAGCAGAGTCCCAGGACAGAGCAGTATCAGTGTGGTGGTGCGACCTCCGGGGACAGAGAGTTTGCAGAGACCCAGATAACTGATCACAAATACCAGCACAGACAGTTCAGAGTCCCAGAGCAGTCCAGTCTCCAGGTGGCTTAGCACTCTGACCACAAACACCAGTGCATACAGCACAGAGCACCAAGGTACTGCAGACTCCATGTGGCAGACCTTGCATCAAGAATGGATTAGCACAGACCCAGCAGAACTGTGGTCACTTGGAAAACCTCTCCCACCCTAAAGGCAGACCTTAACTTAACTTTAAAAAAATGAGTAAAAAAAATAAAGAGGACTCTAACATTTGACAGCTTTTATGGAGAAAGAGAAGAACAGATTTCAAACCCTGAGGAGACTAAAGATAGATTATTTCCAGATGAAGCTCCAAAAGGTGAAATAACCTGGTCCCTGTCACACAAGGCACTCTTAGAAGAACTTAAAAAAGATCTTAAAAGAGAGCTAGAAGAAAAATGGGACAAGGAAATGAAAGCTTTGCAAGAGTTTTGAAAAGGCAACACAAAATTAGACATAATGAAATGGAAAAAAAAACATATTACTTATAAAAAGACAGATTTGATAACCTGGAAAAAGAAAGCAACTCCTAGAAAAACAGAATTTGTGAAACAGAAAAAGAAAATAATTTCTTAAAAAACTGAATTTGTGAAATGGAAAAAAAAATTCCATAGAACAAAACAAGTTATTCAAAAATTCAAGTGGACAAATACAAAAGGAAGTAAAACACTAAATAACACATTAAAATTCAGAATTGAACAAATGGAAATGAATGAATGACTCAATAAGACAACAAGAATCAATCAATCAAAATGAAAAAAAGAAAAAAATACCTAATGGAGAAAAAAACCAATATGGAAAATAGATCTAGGAGAGAAAATATAAGGATTATTAAACTGCCCGGATATCATAGAAAAAAGGTAAAATGACCAATGAAAGAATTTACCAAACACCTCCTGAAAGAGACCCCAAAATTTAAAGCCCAAGGAATGTTGTAGCTGAATTTGAGAATTATAGGACCAAGGAAAAATATTACAAGCAGCTAGAAAGAAACAATTCAAATACCAAGGAGCAACAATAAAAATTACTCAGCACCAAGAAGCTTCCACTTTAAAGGATTGAAGGGCCTGAAAGGTGATATTTCAAAAGACCATGGATCTTGGAATGCAACCAAGCATAAATTACTCTGCTAAACTGAGGATTTTCTTTCAGGAAAGAAGATGGACATTCAATGAAAATGGTGAATTCCATGTAGTTTTGAAGAATCTTTTCTTCAAAATTTCTTCAAAATTTTCTTCAAAATTTCTTCAAAAAATCTTCAGAAAAAATGGGGAAATGGAAGTAAAATAAGAAAAATTACATCTCAGGAATAGGCAAAGACAACATATTGTAATTGTGGGAAAGAAGGAAGGGTGATGAATATTGTGTGAATCTTACTCTCATCAGATTTGGCCCAAAAAAAGAATTTTAGATATATTTCATTTCACCAACAAACATGTCTCATCTTATAGTGGGAGAGGAAAGGGGAAAAAGGAAGAGGTAGGCTAAATAGAAGGGAAAAGAGAAATAGTAGGGGAAAGGTATAAGAAAGGGGGAGGATCTCTAAAGAGGGAGGACTGCTTAAGACAAATAATGCTCATAAGTAAAATACTGGGAAGGACAGAAAGGGGAAAAGAAAAGAGAAAAGTATAATTTGGGGTTAATAAGGCAGCAGGAAATACAGAATTAGTAGTTTTAATAGTAAATGTGAAATGCATTTAAAGCAGAGTGAATTAGATATTGGTAGTGAGAGACAGTGAAGAGTCAAGGAAGACATGTAAGATGCAAGCCTTGAAAGACTGTGAGGATGGTATTGCCCTTTACTGTAATAAAGATGGTCTTTGTCTCAAGTGCTACCTACCCTTAATCATTGAATGAATGTTACCTTAATCAAACTGAGACCCATTGAAGACCTTAGCTTAAAAAGGCCAAGGTCACTCATTGCATCCAGAGTCATCTCCAGTCATCCTGTTCTGTATCTGACCACTGGAACCAGATGACTCTGGAGGGGAAAGTGAGGGAGGTTCCCCCACACAGCCTTCCTCAATTAAATCCTATTCATTTGAATGTGGTGCAACCACCTCCCTGATATCATTGTTCTCTTTGAGAAGCAAACAACAGCAGAGATATAGAAAGATATATAGGTGATGGGTAGATAGATTGATAGACATAAATAGGACTTTTCACATTTTATATAAGAAAGGTAAAGCTTAGAAATCAGACAATTTCAGCTATAATTATATAAGCAGCAAGTGTATGCAAAGGTAATATTTGAATACAAGTTTCTTATGCTTCTACATCTAACACTCCTTCAGCTAGGGCTGGTTTCTCACCTTTTAAAATTTTGCTGTTTTTAAATTAAGGAGTGTCTCTATTAAATTGTAAGGCTAAAACCTTTGCATTATCTAAAGGCAGTGTCAAAAACATATCTCATATATCCAATCTATAATTTAGGAAAAATGTCTGTTGTAATTTTAAAAAAGCTTTAGGGGTTCTCTTTCACAGAAATATGAAATGACAGTTGAAATACCTATTGTAAAATGCCACTTGTAAAAATAGAACCTGATCTGTATTTTTATTTTTTTAAAAAGTAAGTTAGTTTTAAATTCTTCCCTTTTAGTATAGTTGAGAGTACAGGTCATTTGGTATAGTAGGAAAAAATGTGCTTTGCCTATGAGTCTTTGTTTTCTTACCTGAAAAATAAGAAGATTGAATTGCATGGTCATTGAAGTCTTTTCTAAGATTTCATCAAAAAATAAAGTTACTCAGGAACTATATAATATTCAGACACAGGAAATAATACATTTGTATAAAATGCTTATACCTTAATATTTCAAATATTAATTTCATTAGTATGGTTTTGCCTTCCAGTGATGCAAATTTTGATTCCCTCTAAGCCTTAATAAATATCCTATTTCCTGTCTCTATCCCCATGCATAGCAGTTCACCAGAATACACCAAGTGTCATTTCTATAACAATGAAGTTCTATGAATTTCTAGGGATAATCTTCAAATGATAGCAATATCGTCCTTTTCTCTAATCCTCAAATCAACTATATTCCAGGTTTAGGGAAGCTTTATCTTGGAAGTTTTATCTTGTATTTCATTGGCAAAAACTTTAAAAAGTGATTATTCATTTTTTAGAATAAAATACATTGTAAGTGCTAAATGTATGGAAATTACATGCTGATAATTGACATTTCATAGAATTAAAAGAAGTAACCATATGCCCCAAGTTTTTTTTTGAAGACCTCTTTTGAGATATAAGCCACTCTTCCAAAGCAGCACATTGCATCTTTGAACAGGCCTGAATGAAAGAACAATTTTTGTAGCTAAAATCTGCCTACATTTTGATTGCTCTTTCACATGATACATTCAAATCCCATTTTTGAATTTTGTTTTCAAGATAAAACATCCATTTATGATAACATATTAGCAAATAGAATGTTATTCATACAATATTTTCCCCTCACAGTATTTTCTAGGTTTTATTTTCTCTGAAATTGTTATCTAGAACTGAAATCAATATTTTATGTATAGACTAATCAGAAAAGCACTTAATGCAACTCATCTCTCTTTTCCTGGACGTTATTTCTCAGTGAATAAAGATTAATATGGCTTTAGCTTTTTGACTGAACTATCAGCTTAATGACTTTTAATGACTTTGCCCTTCACTAAACCCCAGGATTTCACTATCTAGCTAGACTCCATTTATTATTTTGTATTTATTAATTTTATGTTAAAGCTAAGCATAAGGGTTTGCTTTTATCTCAATTAAAATTAATCTTGCTATATTTAGTCTAATGTACTTACCTATCAAGAAATTTCTCAGATATGAATTGAATGTTATTACTTTCTTATGTGAATTCCATCTAAACAATTCATAAACAGGGCAGAGACACTGTTATTCAGATCATAGTTTAAAAAGAAAAAGCAAATAAAGCAGTACAAAGCTAAACAGTTTCTTGGGTCATTCTGCTAGATACCACTCCATAAGTTGTATAGATAATTCATTAATGGAAGCATTGAGTGTGTACTAAATAAAAAAGCTTCACATCTACCTAAAGATACTATTGTAAACTCTCTCCCTATCCTTTCTAATAATAATGATAATAACAACAATAATAAAATATTAAGAGCAACAATAATAGTAATTGTGGTTAGCATTTATATAATAAAATAAAATTTGCAATGAACTTTATAACCATTATGCTAGTTGATACCATAAACCTAGTGAGATAGATAACATAACTATTTTTCCCATTAAAAAAAATGAATAAACTGAAGCTTAACTGTTAACTGACTTGCTCATGTTCATACAAGTAGAAATGATCTGTTGTTGGATTTAAGCTATATCTCCCTGACAAAAAAGTTAGCATGGTAAACTCTGCTTAGTGATTTGCTAAAGCACAGTATCACTCCCTTAATCACTCAATTATGTTTTTGTAGGGGGGGAGAAAATGAAGGAAGACTGATGTGTCTTGTTAGGAATGAAAGCAGACAAATAT
The DNA here is from genome assembly GCF_902635505.1 of Sarcophilus harrisii. NCBI lineage: Eukaryota > Metazoa > Chordata > Mammalia > Dasyuromorphia > Dasyuridae > Sarcophilus > Sarcophilus harrisii. The sequence continues at coordinate 422,618,530 of NC_045426.1, forward strand.
TAAAACTATTTTTATATGTTCACTAATATGTTCTAGAATTTTTTCAGAATTTAAAATCAGGCTTATGTGATAATAATATCCAGCATCCAGTTTGGTCTTCTCTGTTTTCAAAAGAAAAAAATATTCTTTTTTAAATTTGGATTTCTTTATTTGGCATTTTCAAAGTTATTCTTTGATTCTAATTCCCTTATATTCATTACATGTAATAGATTTATGTCAATACACAATATATGCATACAAATAGATGCATATAACCTTATATAACATGTTGAGATGTACATAAATATATATGTAGACATATCAATATAAATATACACAAATACATACAAAGATACAGACACACACATATGTCTATATAGAGTATTGGGCCTTTAGTTAAGAAGGCTCATCTTTCTAAATACAATTCTGGCATCTATGAGTTGCTAATGGTATGATCCTAGAAAAATTACCTAATTTTGTTTGCTTCTGTTCTTCATATATATAATAAGCTGAAAAAGTAAATGACAAACCATGAAAGTATTTTTTCTTAAGCCTAGAAGACCTACAAAAGCAGAATAACAGGACACCAAACTGATTTATGAAATTTGCCAATTTAGAAGGCAGAATGCTTACACTGAAAATATAACAATTGGATGTCCTTAGCTAGGTAAGAGCTAGCTCCAGCAAAGTACTAAAGTGAAGAGTCATTGGAAAAAATAGGGCTACGTAAAGGAGATGTTCTCTCTCAAGTCATGCACAGAGGGATAGAGATACTACAGCACTAGGAAGATTCACTTTCTGCTGGTGCCCAAAATTTCTTTGAAAGGATTAACTTAAAAATAGTCTATGTAAGTTACTTTGCTCTCAGTAACACCCCTTGCAAATTATAGTAGCATTAAAAGATCATAAATTCAGAGCTGCAAGTATGACTATCACTCCTTCATTTTTCAAGTTAAGGAAAATTATAGCTGCATTAAAGGAAAGGACCATTGAATAAAACTTTGGGTCTAACTAAGACAGTGTTAGCTTTTGTGTAACTTATTATTGAGTCATATGGAATCCACTCCCATAGTATTAATATATGATAATTAACAGGCAAAATAATCATTTATAATAAAGAGGAAATTAAAAAAATATATTCTATTTTTTGTGTTGCTTTTTTTTCTTTTAAACCCTATTTCAATTTTTCTATCCTGCTTGGCAAAAAAAAAAAAGTACACAAAGAAACAAAGACCACAATTAAATGAATATAAGTAAAAACATAAATTTTTGTTGCCATTAACATAGTATTCTTTTCTAAAATATTTACAAGTAACATACTGCAGAAGTGTCACTGAGTATAAACTTTTCATACTTACACATAAATAACTTTGTATTAAGTCCTATACTTTTAAATACATTTTCCATGCAAACTTTATTCACATTAATGGCTAAATGAGAGCTCAGGCAAATTATTTCAAATGCTATTTTTTAATATTTCTAGTTTCACTTCAATGATTATACTGAAAGTGATGAGGCTTCTGTTACTCTTTCAATAGACTTTGTTTAATGAATTTGTCAGAATTGTTAGGGAAAAAATTGATCTTAAGATTTCTGTTAAAAAAAAAAGACTTCTGTTTCTGCAATAAACACAAAGCCTGAAAAACACAAATTAAAGAGCAGAGAGCATTGGAAGCAAAAACAGATATAAAGATTATAGTGTGTGTGTACATGTGTGGGGGGTGTGTATGTGTGTTTGTGCATGTGTCTGTTCATCAGCAAGCATGTGTATATGTATTTAATACATTGTTCAAAAATTACATAACTTTGCTTTAAAAAATCTTGTATATTAACAAGATATTCTGGTACATTTGCCACTAAAAGCAAACTTTTAGGCAGTGGGAAAACTTCATTTTATAATAAATATTCCCATAATACTATACCTTTTAAAAGAGTATACTTCATAATAGGGAATTTTTATTTAAAAGAAAATGAAACACATATAAATGATTATTACACTTTTAAGATTATCCTAAAAGAGAAACACTTTAGCTAAAATTTCTTTGCAAGTTATTATGATGCCTCAGCAATATGACTGTTGGTTGTCCTACACATCATTCATTGTTATAACCAAAAAATGAGCCACATGGGCACTAAAAGAGATAAAAGATGACATTCTGGAGGGATAGTGGTGAAGAAGAGAAATAAAATACAAAGAATTTATTAATTATCTCTTATGTACTATATATTATGCTACATATTAGGATCTTGAACTATATAGAGCATAAACAATTTAAATGGATGAAACACAATAGGAAGCCAAGTCTTATTGTAGAGTCCTATTGTGGGATTTGAGTTGAAGAGGTGATGAGGGAGAACATCCCAGGCATGAAGAAAGTCAGTGAAAGAATGAAATGTTATGTGTAAGGAAGTGTTAATATTGATTGATTATAAAAGGTATACAGAGAAATAATGAGTATGAAGTTTGGAAAAAGAAAAAAGGAGGGAAGCCAACTTGCAAAACATTTTAAACTCAAAAAGAGGATTTTATATTTGCTCATGGAGTTAAGGAGTCCTCTAAATTTAATGTGTGTGTGGGGTGACATAAGGACATTTGTACTAAAATTTAGGAAGTCACTTTGACAGCTAAGTGAAGGATGTTAGTGAGAGAGTGAGAGAATTCAGACAGAACAACCAAAAGGCTATTGTAGATGAGGAATGATGTAATGAGGGTCTGTAACAGAAAATGACTCTGTGAGTAGAAAGAAGACAATGCTTAGAAGAGATATAAAGATAGAAATGGTAGTGTTGGCTTCTCAGATGGGGGCAGGAAGGATTTGCTTTCCTTCTTTAACTCCTGACTATTATTTTGAATGGTTGTGGAATGAACAGAAATTATTTATACCTGATTTTAAGATTTATTTCATAAATTTTTATTTTGGCATCATATATTTTTCTGTGGCAGAATTTGGACTTCTCCACCTCCTTTCATTTTGCCATCTTAACTAGAATTTGTAACTGCATATCTTCATAAGTCATTTCTTCCTCCACTAACTTTCTTCCAAAGCCAAATTCCAAAGTTATTTTCCAAAAGCACAGATGTGACTTTCTCGTTGCCTTGCTCAAAAGGATTCTATTGAATTTTGATTGGACACAAATAAAATAGTCTTGTAGGGAATATTAAACCCTTTACAATCTTCTTCCAGCCTACCTTTTCAAATATTGAACATTGCTATAGAAGGGGGCGGAGCCAAGATGGCGGAGAAGACACACGCGACTTTCTAAGCTCTTCTCTTACCCGCTTTATAAATATTATATCGAGCCTCAAAAATAGTCTTGACTGCTAGAATTCATAAATATAAGAAGTAGAACAACTCACCGGCCAAAGAAAATCTGCAGTCTCGCCAAAAAAGGTTGGTTCCGGGGCCAGGGGAGTCCTCAACTTGGGAAAAATTTTTTGAAGGTTAAAATGAAAGACAATTCACTGAAAGAATATAATTTTTGGGGGCCTAATCCTGTGGCAGGAGGGACCCACCCCTTAGCCTAACTGATGGGGACTGGCTTTTATAAGTTTTTTCCCCATAATTTCTTCAAGCATCAAGTTCCGGGTTGATCTGGTTGTGGTCCGCGTCCTTTAAAATTTTGGCCATAAAGGCCCGGGTGGGGAAAACCCTTATCTCCCAAGGCAACCCCAAAAACAGCACTATAAATTTATGCCCGGCCATGCTAAAATTTTGTTGGGGAAAAAATTAAGAGACCCCAAGGGCCAGAAATCTTTTCATTCTCCTGTTCGCAGGGGGGTAACCCCTGCGGAGAAAAAGGTTTTAAACAGAATAAAAGAAGAAAAGAACAATGAACTTCTTCAGGGAGCAGGCAGAAACCTGAGGGGACCTCAAACGCAAAATGTGACTGTCCTCCTTCATAATCCTTCAAGAAGAATTTTAAAGTCTCAAAAGGGTTGAAGATAAATAAAAGGAAAGAGGCCTTTAAAGGCAACAACTTCCCCTAAACCCGAAGGAAAATTAAAAATTCTCAGGAAGTGCAGGGAAACAAATTGGGAAGGAAAAATAAAGCCTTAAAAGAAAGGAATCTGTGAATTGAAAGAAAATACCCACTAAAAAAAAAAAGTGAAAGGAAAAATTCCACGCCAAAAAAACATTCAAAAAACCAGGACTAACAGAAAGAAGTAAAAAAGTTTGAAGAAAAAATTTTTAAAAAATTAGAAAGAAAATTGAAAAAGACTTGAGAAGCAAAATATCGAAAACAAAATGAAAATAAAAAAGACGAAACAATTTGGGAAATTGAAAAAGACTGAGAATAATCTGGGGATTAGATTTCTAAAAATTAGTGAAAAAAAAACCAAACCAAAAAAATCACAAAAGAACTGCCCAGAGAATAAATTTGAAGAAAAATATTGAAAGAACATGAACACCTTCTGAAAGAAACCCAAAAAAAAACCCAGAATATTTCAAAACCAGAAACTAAAGATTAAGGAAAAATTTTAAAGGCCAAAACCATTTAAAAAAGAGGGCCAAACAAAGATCACCCAAGACTGGCGTTAATTAAAGGGAAAAAGGGCCTGGAATATGAAATTTCCGAAAGGCACAAGAATTGGTGGCCAAAATAAACTATAGTTGTAGATTTTCCAGGGAAGAAAATTTAATGAAAAATAATTCCATTTGTTTCTAAAAAAAAAAACTAAACAAAAATTTGATCTCCAAGAATAAACCAAAGAGATCAGAAAAGGTAAAAAACCAGAATTATTTGTTTTGAAAAAAAGAATACATGTAAATTTGATTGTAAAATAATAACATAAAAGGGAAGAGATATGGAAAAGGGTATAGAATAAGGGGGAAGGAGGGTAAAAAAGAGGGGAAACCACATCCCAAAGAGGCTAAGGGTTTATCATATCTGAGGGAATTTTAAAGAGGGGAGGAACATTGTGAATCTACTCCCATCAGAGGGCTCAAAGAAAAAATTTTACATTTGTTTTAGAAAAATTTTCCTCGCCTCATTAAAAGGGGAGAGGAAAGGGAAAAGAAAAGAGTAATAAGGGGGAAGGGGAAAGACCAAAGGGGGGGAGGGATTATAAAGAGGATAAGTATCGATACAAGAGGGGACATAAGTTTAAAAAAGGGGGAAAAGGGTGGGGAAAGAAAAGTAAAGCACAATTCGGGTTTTAGGATGGCGGGAAATAAGATTTAGAATTTAACCCAAATGTAATGGATGAACTCCCCATAAAGAGGAGGCAGATAGCAGGCTGGATCAAAGTGAACCCACAATATGTTGTTTAAAGAAAATTTAAAGCAGGGGGATGATAAGAGTAAAAGTAAAAGGTTGCAAACCATTATGCTTCAGGTGGTCAAAAGAGGGTAGCCAACCTTTCCATCAAGCAAAAGTAAAATTGATCTAATTAAAAGAAAAGGAAGGAACTACATCCCCAAAGGGTAGCATAAACAACAAGAAATAATATTAAACAATATGCACCAATGGAGGCACCAACTTCCTAAAGGGAGGAGGTTTCAAAGAAGAAATAGACAACAAAAACTGTAATAGTAGGAGATCTAACCCCTAGAATTAACAAACAAACCACAAAACAAATAAGAAAAGAAATTAAAGAAGTAAAAGAATATTAGAAAATTAGGTATGTTGATATTTGGAGAAAATTGAATGGAGATAGAAGGGAATATATTTCTTCCCAGCAGTTCATGGAACCATTCAAAATTGACCATATTGAATAAAGACCCTTTAATTAAAATGAAGAAAGAAAAATAGTAATGTTTTTCAGATCATATGCAAAAAACTACATTCAACAAAAGTTGGGGAAAAAGACCAAAAAAGTAATTGAAACAAAACAACTCCTTAAAGAATGATTGGGTGAAGCAGCAAAAGAACAATTAATAATTTACCAAGATAATGACAATGAGAGACATCATACCAAAATTTGGGGATGCAAAGGGGGTAAAAGAGGAATTTTAATCCTTAGAGGCTTATTGAATAAAACAGAAAAGAAAAGATTTGAATGGGCTTGCAACTAAAAAAAACTAAAAAAGACCAAATTAAAAACCCCCAATCAAATACTAAATTAAAAAAAATTAAAAGGAGAAATTAAAAATATTGAAAGAAAAAATTGAACAAAAAACTAAGAGTTGGCATGAAAAGCCAAAAATAGAAAGCCTTTGGTAAATTGATTAGAAAAAGGAGGGAGGAAAATAAATTAGTAGTCTTTAAAAAAAAAGGGAGAACTTTTCCACCAATGAAGAGGAAATTAGAAAATAATAAGGGTTATTTTGCTCAACTTTATGCCAAAAATTTGATAACCTTAGTGAAATGGATGAACCCCAAAAAATACAGACTTCCCAGACTAACAGGGAAGGTAAATTGTTGAAAAGTCCCATTTCAAAAAGAAATAGAACAGGAAAACAACCCCAAAAAACCCCAGGACCAATTTGGGATTTACATGGAATTTTACCAAACATTTAAAGAAAATTGGGCCCCAATGCTATATAAATTATTTGATAAAATAGGGAAAAGGAGTCCACCAAATTCTTCTATGAAAGAATGGTATGATACAAACCAGGTAGGAAACAAGAAAGAAAATTATAACCAATCTCCTATGAATATTGAGCAAAACTTAAATAAGATATTAAAAAAGACTAAGAAAAATCATTTCCAAGAAAACATATGATCAAGTAGGATTTATACCAGGAATGGTTTTTCAATATTAGAAAACTATCAATATAATTGGCCAGTTAATAACCAAATAAAACCATATGATCTCAATGATGCAGAAAAGCATTTGATAAAATCCAACATCCATTCCTATTAAAAACACTTGGAGTATAGGTTGGACTTTTCCTTTAAATAATCAGAGATTTTTAAAACCATCAGGTTTAATTAAGTAAGAAAACTGCAACCATTCCAAAAAAGATCTGAGGAAAAAGGCCCACTATCACTGTTATATTTAATTGTATTAGAAACCTGCTATAAAAAGAGCGAGAAAGGATTAAAGGAATAAGAATAGGCAAAGAGGAAGCCAAATCACTTTGCCGATGACATGATGGTATATTTAGAGAACCCCAGAGATTCTCGTTTTAGAAAAATCCAAACTTTTTAAAAGTTGTTGGTTATAAAAAACCCACATAAGTCATCAGCATTCTTATATCACTAACAAAATCCAACAGTCAGAGTTACAAAGAGAAATTCCATTTAAAGTAACTACGGATAATATAAAATATTTAGAACCCATTCCCCGGGGAAAATCAGAAACTTTAGAGCAAAAATTCAGACCAGTTTTCACACAAATTAAATCTGATCAACCAATTGAAAAACAAAATGCTCTTGGATAGGGGAGCAAAAATAATAAAGATGACAAAATTACCTAAACTAATCTATTTATTTAGGCCATACCAATCAGACTCCCAAAACTATTTTTAATGACCTAGAAAAATAACAAAGTCTTTGAAAACAAAAGGCAAGAATTTCACAATTAATGAAAAAAAAATCAAATGATGGTCTTAGGTACCAGATCTTACTATATTAGAGCAGAGCCAAAACTATTTGGTAGGCTAAGGAAAGATTTTGGACAGTGGAATAGATTAGGTTCAAGGGAAAAAACAGTCAACAAAATAGAACCTTTTCTTTGAAAACCCAAAGATCCCAGCTTTGGGTAAGAATTTACTGTTTGACAAAATTGGGAAAATTGAAACAATAAGAAACTAGGATTGATCCATACTTAACGCTCACCAAGATAAGGCAAAAATGGGTTCTACCTAGGATAAAAATAAATTATTAATAAATTAGAGGAACATAGGAAGTTTCCCTCTCAGACCTGTGGAAGGGAAGGTTTTTTAGACCAAAGAGAACTAGAGATCATTACTGATCACAAAAAGAAAATTTTGATTATAAAACGGTTTTGTCAAACAAAACTAATGCAGACAAGATTAGAAGGGAAGCAATAAACTGGGAAAATATTTTTACAGTCAAAGGTTCTGATAAAGGCCTCATTTCCAAAATATATAGAGAATTAACTCTAATTTATAAAAAATCAAGCCATTCTCCAATTGAAAAATGGTCAAAGGATATGAACAGACAATTCTCAGATGAAGAAATTGAAACTATTTCTAGTCATATGAAAAGATGCTCCAAGTCATTATTAATCAGAGAAATGCAAATTAAGACAACTCTAAGATACCACTACACACCTGTCAGATTGGCTAAGATGACAGGAAAAAATAATGATGATTGTTGGAGGGGATGTGGGAAAACTGGGACATTGATTCATTGTTGGTGGAGTTGTGAACGAATCCAACCATTTTGGAGAGTAGTTTGGAACTATGCTCAAAAAGTTATCAAACTGTGCATACCCTTTGATCCAGCAGTGTTACTACTGGGATTATATCCCAAAGAGATTATAAAGAAGGGAAAGGGACCTGTATGTGCACGAATGTTTGTGGCAGCCCTTTTTGTAGTGGCTAGAAACTGGAAACTGAATGGATGTCCATCAGTTGGAGAATGGCTGAATAAATTGTGGTATATGAAAATTATGGAATATTACTGTTCTGTAAGAAATGACCAACAGGATGATTTCAGAAAGGCCTGGAGAGACTTACACGAACTGATGCTAAGTGAAATGAGCAGGACCAGGAGATCATTATATACTTCAACAACAATACTAGATGATGACCTGTCCTGATGGATCAGGCCATCCTCAGCAACGAGATCAACCAAATCATTTCTAATGGAGCAGTAATGAACTGAACTAGCTATACCCAGAAAAAGAACTCTGGGAGATGACTAAAAACCATTACATTGAATTCCCAGTCCCTATATTTATGCATACCTGCATCTTTGATTTCCTTCACAAGCTAATTGTACAATAATTCAGAGTCTGATTCTTTTTGTACAGCAAAATAATGTTTTGGTCATGTATACTTATTGTGTATCTAAGTTATATTTTAATATATTTAACATCTACTGGTCATCCTGCCATTTAGGGGAGGGGGTGGGTGGGGGTAAGAGGTGAAAAATTGGAACAAGAGGTTTGGCAATTGTTAATGCTGTAAATTTACCCATGTATATATCCTGTAAATTAAAGGCTATTAAATAAAAAAAAAAATTATTGTAGAAGAAGAAATCTTAATGGTTAACAAAATTCAACTTTAAAATTATAATAATATTCACAGAAGAAATTTTTAAAAAAATATTTTATTTAGTGACATAGAGTACATGTTTTTGTCCTAATACTACTACTAAACACATATTTAACTTTGGATGAAGTATTTAACTTCCCTGAAACTTTTCTTTTCCTTATTTGAAAAGATCTAATAATGATTATCATCATTATTTTTATTTTTATAGCTACCTACCATGTGCTGGGCACTGAGCTAAGTGATTTACAAAAATTATTTGATCTTCACAATAACACTGAGAGGGAGATGTTATTATTATTCCATTTTATACTTGAGGGAACAAAGACACAGAAAGTATTTATTGCTCAAGATCAAATAGTTAATAAGGGTCTAAGGCCATTTGGAACTCAGATCTTCCTGAATTCAGGTCCAGAATTCTATCTATGTACAATTCCATGATGGACAACAAGAGCATTGCAAAACTTGTCCTTCTTTGGTTGGAAAGAAAAGGCTCTGCTTTTCAATGGCTCTCTGAAACTATTTTCAGCTAAATTCATTAATTAGTTTTACTCACTTTATTATATCCTGACACTTTTGTTTCTTCATATATAAAAAGCTTTTCCAGAACATCGACTGGGGTCGGAGACAGAGCACTCTGGGAGATTCAGAAACCTACTTACCTCAGTTGGAGATTGAGAAGCCACGAGTTGGAGTTGAGCTGGAGGCCATAAAGGACAAAGCTGCAAGATCTCTTGGAACCAAACAGAGAGACAGGCCTCTGAGCTAACCAGACTATATTGAGAAAACAATAAAAGATCTGAACTTTTATTACCTGGCTGTGTTTTGGAAAAAGAAACACCAACAACCCCATTTTCCAGTATTAAACTTATGGGCACCACCTGTTTCACCCACCTCTCCCTCTGTAGAATCCCTCCCACCCTATTTGAATCCCTTCCCCTTTCTTGTACTATCCCTTATTACTCTTTTTCTTTTTCCTTTTCTTCTCCCACTTTTTAATGAGGTGAGAGAACTTCTGAAATTTAGCCACAATATTCCTTAGAGTTTTTATTTTAGGATCTTTTTAGAAGCTGTTCAATGAATTTTTTCAATGCCTATTTTACCTTCTGATTCTATTATATCTGGGCAGTTCGCTTTGATCATTTTCTGTAAAATAGTATCTAGGCTCTTTTTTCATCATAATACTCAGGAAGTCCAATAATCCTCAGATTATCTCTCCTAGATCTATTTTCTTGGTCTGCTCTTTTTACAAGTAGATATTTAATATTTTTTCTAATTTTTCATTTTTTTGGTTTTCCTTGACTGATTATTGATATCTTTATGAATCATTCATTTCTATTTGTTTAGTTCTGATTTTTAATGAGTTATTTTCTTCATTAGATTTTTTTTAAACTTCTTTTTGTATATGCCCAATTGAGTTTTTAAATGAGCTGTTTTCATCTACGGAATTTTTTTTTCCATTTCACTTTTTTTTTTTTTTACTGAGTTATTTTTTTTTTCCAATCACAAATCCTACTTTCCAGGGAGTTCTTTATCTTTTCCAATTCACAAATTTTGTTTCCCTGGGAATTCTTTACCTTTTCCAATTCATCTTTTAGGAAGTTGTTTTCTTTTTCCACTTCATCAATTTTTTCTTTAACTGGCTTTCTTTAAGTGAGTTATATGCCTTTTCTGTTCTCTTTTGCATAGCTTCTCTTTCCTTTCCCCATTTCTCTTCTAGCTCTCTTTTAAGATTTTTTATAGTTTCTTCTCAGAGAGCCTTGTTTGATGTGGACCAGGTTACATTCCCCTTTGGGGTTTTGTCTGGAGACTGTCTGCTTTTATTCTCCTTGGGGTTGAAAACCTTCTCTCTTTCTGTATAGAAACTATTGATGGTCCGTTTTTTTTTTTTTGTTTTTTTTTTTTTTACTCATTTTTAAAGCCCTTTGAGTCTGCCTTCAGGGCAAGGAGATTACCAACTCCCTCTGCAGAGCAGGGATAAGTATAGAAAAGTAGCTATGCTGCCAACAGGCTGCAAAGAGAGGCCAATATGTGGAAGTGTTCTGGGAAAAGCTGTGCACTGGAAATGTCTCTGCCGTAGGTAGCACAAGGTAAGCTGGGGATATGCCCTGCTAAAATCTTCATTGTGCAGATTAGCTACTGCCCTGGGGCTAGAGGCTGAGCAGTAAAAGTATCACTACTCCAGACAGAAGCTTGCAGTGGGTATTAACAGTTGCCCTGCAAATAGCCCCATCAGCACTGGAAGTGTCTCTGTCCTGGGGAGCACAGTCACAATGAGGAAGTTCTATTGCCTCAGGTTCGAGCCCCACACTGTGCATATTAGAAGTTGCCCTGGGCTGAGTAGTCCTTTTGTGCAGATTTGTGACTGCCCCTGGCAAAAGCCCTGTGCTACAGAATGCGGCTGCACATCTGTGCTGTGGCCTGTGCTCAGTCACTCACTTCTTGTTTTGGGTGGGTGTAGCCAAATCCTGTTAGATTATGGCCTTTTTGGAGTACACTCTAACTTTGCCTTTAATTTCTCTGCTGATCTACTGCTTTGCAATCAAAGCAGAGCAGCCAATTTATCATAGAGTCCTCCCTCTAAATTTTCCAGCCACTGAGACCACCCCCATCCCAGTTTGCTCAGTATGGTAGCCTCTCCTATCTCCCTGCTTGCCCTGGCCTGTTCCTGCTCAAGACAAACCTTTTCTGGCAATCTTCCAGATTATCTCCATCTGGTAAGTTGTTGTACTATCAATCTTCATGAATTTTACCAGTCAAGCACTATTTTTGAGGCTGAATTGGATAATTAGTAGTGAGGGTATGAGAGGAGCTTAGAATGTGCCATCTTGGCTCTGCCTCTGTTTTCAGTATCTCAAATTTGGTATTTAGTTGGGTATTTTTAATGTGTTCTTTATCCAGCTTTTTTTAGCTGCATTCCCTATTTTTGATCTTCTCTTTTTTACTTTATTCAGGTAAATACTTAGAGGTACAAAATTTCCTCTGAGAATTCTTTTGGCTACATCCCATAAATTTTGGTATGTTGTCTCATTATTATCATTCACTTGGATGAAATTACTGATTGTTTCTATAATTTGTTGTTTCACCCACTCATTGTTTAGGACTACACTATTTCATTTATGCTTTTCTTGAGCTCTATATTTAAAGATCATTTTTGTTTGTTTGTTTAGCTCTGTTTTTTTTTTGTTTGTTTGTTTTGTTTTGTTTTTTAGAAATAAATGGAATTCACCTGTTTTATTGAATGCCCATATTATTCCCTGGAAGAAAATGCTCAATTTAGCTGGGTAGTTTATTCTTGGCTTCATTCCAAGTTCTTTTGCCTTTCAGAATATCAAATTTCAGGCCCTTGAATCCTTTAATGTGGAAACTGCTAGATACTAAGTAATCCATATTGTAGCTCCTTGGTATTTGATTTTTTTTCCTGGCTGCTTGTAATATTTTTTCCTTGATGCAATAGTTCCAAAATTTAGTCACAATATTCCTTGTAGTTTTAATTTTGGGGTCTCTTTCAGGAGGTGTTCGATGAAATCTTTTAATGGTTATTTTACCTTCTGATTCTATGACATCTGGGTGGTTCTCTTTGATGATTTCCTGAAAAATAGCTTTAGGTTCTTTTTTTTTTTCATCATGATTTTCAGGGAGTCCAATAATCCTTAGATTATCTCTCCTAGATCTATTTTTCAGGTCTTTTGTTTTCCCATGCAGGTATTTCACATTTTTTTTTCTATTTTTTCTTTTTGTTTTGGTTTTGTTTGACTGATTCTTTAAGGCTCATTGAGTCATTCATTTCTATTTGTTCATTTCTGATTTTTACTGAATTATTTTCTTCATTTACTTTTTTGCTTCTTTTTGTATTTGTACAATTGAGTTTTTAAATAACTTCTTTTGTTCTATGAAATATTTTTTCCATTTCACAATTGTTAAGGAGTTATTTTCTTTTTCCAATTTACAAATTCTGTTTTACTGTAGTTCTTTACATTTTTCAATTCAAAACTTCTGTTTTCTGGGAATTCTTTACCTTTTCCATTTCACTTTTCAGGAAATTGTTTTCTTTTTCCATTTTATCAAATTTTTCTTTTAATGAGTTATATGCCTTGTCTAAACCCTCTTGCAGAGTTTTCCTTTTCTTACCCAATTTTTCTTCTATCTCGCTTTTAAGATCCTTTTTAATTTCTTCTAAGAGTACCTTCTTTGGTGGGGACAGGTCCCCCTTATATCACCCTTTGGGGTTTCATCTGGAGATAATCTGCTTTTAGTCTCCTGCGGGTTTGAAATCTTTTCTCTTTAACTATAGAAGCTGTCTTAAGTTAGAGCTTGCTTTGCCTTTTTACTCATTTTTTTTTTAAAGTTGGGATCTGCTTTTAGGGCAATGAGGTTTCAAGCTTCTCTACAGAACAGGAAGTGACAGGCTGTACTGCCTTGGGGCTGAGTCACTCCTGGTGCTGGGTGAGTGTGGCCAAGTCCTGTGAGACTCCAGTGCTTTGCATTTTTTGCATGTTTGTTGGATGTTTTATAACTTTTCTGCTGATTTACTGGCTGCTCACAGGGCAGAGTAGCCAACACTGTGATAGAGTCCTCATCATAGATTCTCCTTCTCTGCAGAGACTGCATCAGGTCCCTGTTCTACTCAGCTTTCCCTGCCTCCCTGCCTCTGCCTGGCCTCCTCCTATGCCCACACCCAATCAAAACAGACCTTTTCTGGTCATCTTGGAAATTATCTTCTGCTTTTAATTTGCTGCACTTCCAATATTTGTGGATTCTGCCAGTCATGTGCTATTTCAGAGGCTGAATTTTGTAATTAATGTGAGGGTAGTAGGAGATCTGGGAAAGAAGTGTGTATCCTCAATGCCATCTCTGCTCCCCTATCCCCCTTATGCATTTATTTTCATCCTGTTAGATGTAAAAACAACTTTCTTTTTTTTTTTTTTGGTTGTACATGCACATGATTACTTTAAATGTATTTTCTTTTGAATCATATTGAGAGAAAATCAGAAAAAACAAAAAGAAAAAAGTGAAAGCAGCATGTGTTGATTTACAATCAGTCTCCATAGTTCACTCTCTGTATATGAATTTGTTTTCCATCCAAAGTTACTGGTATTTCCTTGGATCACTGAAATTTTGAGAAGAACTAACACTGTCATAGTTGATCATTGTACAAATTGGTTGTTAATCTGTACTGTGTTACTGTATATTCCTGATTCTACTTGTTTCACTCAAGAACGATTCACATATATCTTTCCAGGCTTTCTCAAATCAGCTTGTTCATCATTTTTTTTTAAGTCAGCCATTTCCCAATTGATGAGCATCTACACATTTTCCACCACAAAAAGAGTTGGTACAAATATTTTTGCACATGTAACTGCTTTCCAGACTTTATGATTCCTTTGGAATACAGATCTAGTGGTGGCACTGCTAGATAAATGGGTATGCACAGTTTTCTAACAATAATTCCAAATTACTCTTGTAAATTTGACACAGTTCTCTACATACTTTAAAAATGCAACCTTTATCAGATATACTGTCTGTAAATTTCATCACACCTTCAGCTTTCTCTTTCTCTTCTAATTTTGGCTATGATGGTTACTTTTGTGAAAAAGCTTTTTAATTTAATGTAAGGTTGTCCATTTTGCATTTTTAAATATTCTCTAGTTCTTCTTAGACTATACATTCCTTGCTCCTCCAAAAATCTGACAGGTAAATTATTCCTTATTCTTCTAATTTATTTAAAGTATCACCCCTTGCTTATGATTTTAGATAGATGCTGCTTATCATTTTAAGAAAAAAAGATACTCAATTTATTCCTATGCTTTCTAGTGTTTTGTTTATGATAATAGCTTGTTATTTTTCCAAATAAATGCAAAGATAGTTTTCAAAATTCACCATTGAAAAATATTTTGTTCTAAATTTTTTACCTCTCCTTCCCCACTCCTCCCCTAGACAAGTATTTTAAATAAAAAATGGGTGCCACATTTTGTCAAAAGCTTTTTCTGTACTTATTGAGATTATCAAATGATTTTTGTTAATTTTGTGATAGATATGATGAATTATAGCAGCATTTTAATGATATTGAAGCAGCCCAGTATAAATCCCATTTGGTCATAACATATTATCTTGCTGATAAATTGCTGAAATTTCTTTGCTAATATGTTATTTAGAAATTTTGAAGCAATATTTATTATGTATATTGGTCAGTAATTTTTTTCTTTTATTACTCTTCCTAACTAAGGTATCAGTATTATATTTGTGTCATGAAAGAATGTGACAGGACTTATTCATTGCCTATGGCATGGCCATGGAGATTTTTTCTTAGGGAGTTCATTGATGTTTTTATTAGATTGCTTTTTCTAAAATGGGATTGTTTAAAATTTTTTTGTCTTTTAATTTGGGGAATTTATATTTTTGTAAATTTGAATCCATTTCAATCAGATTGTCAGACTTGCTGGCATATAGTTGGACAAAATAACTTCTAAATATTGCTTTAATTTCATTTTCTATGGTGGTAATTTCATCCTTTCTGTTTTTGATACTGGTAATTTTTTTCTTAATTTTTTCTAATGATATTAGTCATAAGTTGTGCTATATGGTTATGATGGAATATACTATAAAAAATGATGAAAGCAATGGTCTATTGGAAAAAATATGTATTGATTTGTATTACATATTGTAGAGTTAAATTAGAAGAAAGTTATTCTTTATTGGTAATAAATTCACCTTTTTCATTTTTGATCCTGGTAATTTTTTCCCCTTTTTCTAATTAAATTAAGCAGAGAACTTTGCATCTATTTTGTTGCTGTTTTTTTTCCCCCCACAAAACTAATTCTTAGTTTTATTAATTAATTCAATAGTTTTCTTTAATGTCAATTTTGTTAATCTCTCCTTTGATTTTCAGGATTTCTAATTTGACATTTAAATGAGGGGTTTTAATTTCCTGGCTTTTTTAGTTGCATGTCCAATTCATCGATCTCTTTCTCTAAGCATGTACACAAAACTAATTCTTAGTTTTATTAATTAATTCAATAGTTTTCTTTAATGTCAATTTTGTTAATCTCTCCTTTGATTTTCAGAATTTCTAATTTGACATTTAAATGAGGGGTTTTAATTTCCTGGCTTTTTTAGTTGCATGTCCAATTCATCGATCTCTTTCTCTAAGCATGTAACTATTTAAAGATATAAAGATTCCCCTAAGAGCTGCTTTACCTGCAGCCCATGGTGTATTTCTCATTATTTTCATTCTCTTGGATGAAATTATTGTTTCTATAATTTTTGTCTTACTCACTTGTTCTTTACAATTAGGTTATTTAATTTATATTTGGTCTTTAATCTATCTTTCCCTGTCTCTTCATTGAATGCAATTTTTATTGCATTGCGATGCAAAAAGGAATAATTTACAATCTTTGCATTTCTGCATTTGATTGTGATATTCATGCCAAAATATGTGGCCATTTTTTGTGTAGTTACCATATACTGCTAAGAAAAAGGTGTGTTCTTTTCTACCCCTATAAAGTTGTCTCTAGACCTCAATAATATTTAAGTTTAATAAGATTCTTTTCACCTCCCTAGTTTCCTTCTTGCTTATTTTGTTGTTAGACATCAAATTCTGAGAGGGGAAGTTTGAGATCCCCCACTGGTAGAGTTTTACTGTCTATTTCTTCATGTAGCTCTCTTACCTTTTGCTCTAAAAAATTGTATTTTATACCAATTGGTGCATATTTGTTTATTCTTACTTTACATTAATTACTTCATTGTCTATGGTACCTTTTTGATAAAATATAGTTCCTTTTCTTATACCTTTTAGTTAGATCTATTCTTAACTTTTGCTTTATCTGAGGTCAGAATTGCTATCCCTGCTTTTGGTTTTTTTTTTTTGTTTGTTTTGTTTTTTAACTTTAGATGAAGCAATAATAAATTCTGCTCCAGCTTTTTGTCCTTAATCTGTATTTATCTTTCTATTCAAAAATATTTCTTCTAATCAACATAGTGTAAAATCCTTGTTTTAGTCCACACCACTAGGCCCTTCCATTTTATGAGGGCATTCATCCTATTCACATTCAGAGTTGTGATTACTAGTTGTGCATTTCTCTCCATCCTATTTTCTCCCTCATATACATTTCTCTTTTCACTTGCTTTCTTCTTAGTAGTGTTTTGTTTCTAATCCACTCTGCCCTCAACCTGTCCTACCTTCTTTTAAATCTTCTTAATATTGAGTCTCTTCTCTTACTCTTTCTCATATATTGTCTGCCCTCCCTTTTCTTCTTTTTCTCCTCCTATTTCTTTGTAAGTTAAAATAAGTTTCTGTACTCAACTGAATGAATGTTATTTTCTCTTTGAACCAAATATGATGACATTACACTTGAGACAATGCTCATCCCCCTCTCTTTTTTTCCCTCTTTTGCAATGAGTTTCTTGTCCCTTTTGCTAGGATCTAATTTATTCCATTTTATCTCCCCTTTTCTTTTCTCCCAATATAATCTTTTTTCCCACTTATAAATGTCCTGTTCTTGTACCTTTTTTATTTGGCTTTTAAAATCTCTTATGAGCAATACCAAGAAATATTTTTGGGCTTAAGACAATTTCATGTCATTCTTTAAAATTTCCATTATAGAAATTTTGTACTTTTCTGAGTTGGTATTTTGGTCTCATCTGTCACCATAGTAGCTTTCTATCGAGGTCATTTTATGCTTATTGCACAGTTCCTTTATTCCTTTTGTCTCCACCATTCCTTTCTTTTACTTCCTCATTTCCTCCCTCCCTCCTTTCCTTCCTTTCTCCCTTCCTTCCTCCCTTCCTTCCTCTTTCCCTCCCTCCCTTCCTTCCTCCTCTCCCTCCCTCCCTTCTTTCTTTCCTCTCTTTCTTCTTTCTTACCTTCCTTCCTTCTTCCTTCCTTTTTCCTTCCTTCCTACTCCCCCCACCCCATTTTATGACTTTTATTGTCAAGCTCTACTCTGGCTTTGCCTTTGAGCACAAGGTCCCCTTGTGTTTGGTAGCTTGCTCACAGCAGGTGGTCATCCTACCTGATTTCTTAAGCTGGCAATTTGCCTTCTGCACAGGGACTGAAAAATGCCCAATGTTTACTCTGCTACTGAGCTAGGAGAGAGGGTATCAGCTGCTGAATGTGCTGTAATTGAGATCATCTCATTGGCTTTCCTTGACACAGTCTAAGCTATGCTGGATGCCCCTTTTACCCTAGTGAAACTGACCCTTATTGAAGTTCTTCTAATGTATCTTAAACTGGAGCTTGGTTTCATTCCATTAGACTCTGTGCAGAAGCTTGGTTTCATGTGGTTTTCAAGAGAAATTGGAAAAGCTTGAGTAGTTACCTGGCTGCACTCTAATATGTTGGTTCTGTCCCCAGAACTATGTGGAATACAATTTAAGTGGAAACACTTGAAAGTCTATCACAGGCTCAAACATGACTTAGATTTTAGTTGAAGGTTTAAGAAATTCTGCTTTTCTCATAAAAATTCCATAATATGCACTGAAGGAGAATTATTGACTTTGCTATTTCCGCAGCCAGATCTAGGTTAAAAAAAAAAAAAAAACAAAACAAACAAAAAAACAAAAAGCATTGTGTCTTACATATAAATTTTAAAATGTGTATGATTCAAACTGTTTTGCCCTGACAATTGTTGCGGTAATTTAAGATCTCTTTCCTAGAGAAGCTGATTTAAATGGGTCAATTTATTAAGCTCTCATCTAGTTTTAATATCCCAGGAGAACATTGGTACAAATTTTTAAAATAAGATGCCCTGAATAAACACCATTACAGGCATATAGTGAACAAAGAGATGATCCTTTGTAGGGGGTAGAGAAACAAACTTATCAATGTAATTATAGAAAAGCTCTCTTTTTAAACTAAATGTGCTCCTCTAATAGGAAACTAAGGATTTTATACAAGATTAAGTTTTTTAGATGACATATAGTTCAGGCTTAGCATGATTGAGCCACCAGACTCTTACCTCAGAGGCACTCTTTTTATATATTATTTACCAAGTATCCTTATAGTTTTCTCTTTATTCTAAACTTTTCTTAATGAAGCCTGTAAGCTTTATCTTTCCTAGCCTCGTTCCTTACTCTCTACCTTTAACTTTGACAACAGCATAGTAACTCCAGATACTTTCTTAAATCTAATTGAACCCTCTACATGCCTTCCCTTTCCTTGCCTCAAGCATTTAAATTTGTCTATATATTAAACCCAAAATGAGTTCCTGGCATTTGTCCCAACTTTTATATAACAATAGCATGTTAGAAGTAAAAATGAACTTTCATTCTATGAATGAAAATAATCAAGGCACAAAAAATTCTACAAATCGTAAGGTAAGGAAAAGACAAGTTTCTAAGCCTGGGCAAGAATCCAAGTAACCTAACTCCAAGTCAGTTTCTCTGTCTTTGTCTTTGCCTCTGTCTTTCTGTCTCTATCTCTCTCATTGTCTCTCTGTGTTTAAATATGTATAAATATATATGTGCATACTTATGATTTATATGTAGTTATATCATAGGAATAGCTTCATAAAATATGTAACATCATCTGAACATGTAAGTGGTACAATTTTACGTAATACTATTATTATGACAAAATGCAAACATAAGCTATAATATGTTATAATGAAATATGATATGTTCATTATGTCATTTTATGTCATTTATTCATCTTAGAAGGAAATAAATATATGGAAAATATGGATTATGTGTATATGCACATGATATATACATGTGCATATATTTGTACATGTGTATGCATATGTATATATATATATATATATATATATATTCCTCAATTATTGTTCAAGAATAATTTATTAAATACATGCAGTGATCCAGGCATAATTTTAGGAACAGAGTATTCAAACACAAAGCAGTTTTTCCCTTCAAGGCTTTACATTTTCATATGGTGGTAGGCATGCATATAATAACATCAATGCTTATATAGCACGGATTATGTTCCAGGTACCATATGAAGTGCTTTATTACCATTATTTCTTTTGATACTCAAAACAACTGAGGACCATACATGGGAAAATGAGAAATAAGCAGATGCTTAGGTAAACAGAGTTTGTGACTTTGCCAGGGATACACAACTGATATTTGAGAATGATTTTGAACTCAGGTTTTCCTGAATCTAGGCTTAAACTCCATCCACTATACAACCAACTGTACACACTCATGAATGTCAGAATATATATATATATATATGTATGTATGTATGTATATATCCACATTTGCATATATCTTTATAACATATTAATATTTATTGACATATGTATTAATACATATAATATAACATATTAACATAACAATATACATATAAATGCACATGCAAAATAAAGACACTTTAAATAATGACTTTGAATCTATGTCTGTATTTGTTATTTAATGAGGGAATTAATGAGCCTCCAATGAGAGGCTGTCCTCCCCTATATCACACATTTGAGCAATCCATATTCATTAAATCCTAAAACGAGGAAGGAAGGAATCGAACCCTCAAAAAATTGATTTCAAGTCAACCCTATAACCTTCATGACTTTCTCAAGAAGATATTAGTAACAACCATTACATAAATTTGCCATAGTTAAATTACAGGTTTAAACCCTGTATATCTTATTATGCCTTATCCTATGCAACTGGGCTTTCAAGATGCTACTTTCCCCATCATAGAAGAACTCATTTTCATGACCACACACTAATAATCGTCTTCTTAATTAGCTCATTAGTGCTATATGTTCTTGTTCTTTTGCTCACAACAAAATTAACCCATACCAGCATCATGGATGCCCAAGAAGTCAAAACTATTTGAAGAATCATATCTACAGTTTTCCTTGTCTTCTTCCCTACTCATTCACCCCTACTACACAACTCTCAATAAATATTAGCATAATCATCCCCCTTTGAATAGGAACAGTAGTAACAGGCTTTTGCAATAAATCAAAAGTCTCACTTGTTCACGTCCGACCCCAAGGCACTCCAACACCCCTAATACCTATATTAATTATCATCAAAATATTTAGCCTGTTTATTCAAGCACTAGCCTTAGCAGCATGACAAACAACTAACATCACCACAAGCCACCTCCTAATCCACCTGAGGGCTGCCTTAGCCCTCTTATCCATCAGTATCACACTGTCATCAATCACATTCATCATCCTCTTTCTTCTCACAATCCTAGAACTGGCCGTAGCTATAATCCAGGACTATGTTTTCATATTACTAGTAAGCCTGTACTTACATGACAATTCTTAGATGCACTTTCATCGCCTAACTATATGATGAAACCTTAATGACGCACCAAACTCATGCCTACCATATAGTGAACCCCACTCCATGGCCACTCACAGGGGCCCTCTCAGCACTCCTCACCTCTGGACTAACCATGTGATTTCACTGCTACTCTACCCTCCTTCTCTTTATTGGTATTACATCAATATTTCTAACTATATTCCAATTGTTTGGAACCTTTATAATATATATATATTAATTATATATATTATATATATATATATATATACTTCTTCTATAGTAATGATATCATTTATTAAAATTTATTTTATTAAAGTTTTTTATTTACAAAACATATGCATGGATAATTTTTCAACACTGACCCTTGCAAAATGTTCTGTTCCAAATTTTTCCCTCCTTGTCCCCACATTTTCCCCTAGATAGTAGGTTCTCCAATACATGTTAAATATTTTAAAATATATATTAAATCTGATATGTGTATATATATATATATATATATATATATATATATATATATATATATATATGTTTTTTACTGAAAAAAAAAAAATAGAAAAAAAAAAAAAAAAAAAAACTTAGAAGGAAAACAAAATTTCAGCAAACAATAACAGAAAGAGTGAAAATGCTATGTTGTAGTCAACACTCAGTTCCCATAGTCCTCTCTGTAGGTGTAGATGGCTCTCTTAATCACTGAACAAGTGGATCTGATTTGAATCATCTCATTGTTGAAGAAAGCCATATCCATTAGAATTGATCATTGTATAGTCTTCTTGTTGCCATAAAATCACTTTTTTGATACCTTATGCTTTTAGAGAATCCTGTATTTGAAAATCAAAATTTCCACACAGATGTGTTCTTTTCATAAAAAAAAAAAAAAAAAAAAAAAAAAAATTGGAAACCCTCTATTTCATTGAGACTACCTTTTCTTCTGATGGATTAAACTAAATTTTGCCCATCAAATGATTCTTACTTGTAATGCTAGCTTTATTGTTTTTGAAATATTATATTCCAAGCCCTGTGGTACTTTAATATAGAAGCTGCTAAATCTTGTGTTATCCTGAATTGGTTCCACTATATTTGAATTGTTGCTTTCTGGATGCTTGTAACATATTCTTCTTAACCTGGGAATTCTGGAATTTGTCTATAATATTTCTAGGAGTTTCATTTAGGGATCTCTTTCAGAAGGTGATTGCTGATTCTTTCAATTTCTATTTTACCCTCTGGTTCTAGAATATCACAACAGGTTTCCATGCTAATTTCCTGAAATATGATGATCAGTTTCCCTTTTTTTTATCTTGACTTTCAATTAGACCAATAATTTTAAATTGTATCTCCTGAATTTATTTTCCAGGTCATTTTTTTGCCCAATGAGTTATTTCACAAGTTTGTTATTATTATTATTATTATGTACTTCTTTTCACTTTTTTGTTTGTACTTTGTTGTATCTTGATTTTTAAAAAAAATTATTAGCTTTTATTTGGTCAATTTTACTTTTTAAGAAGATATTTTCTACAGAAAGCTTTTATACCTCCTTTCATAACTGGCCAAATTTTGCTTTTTTAAGGAATTCTACCTTACATTTTTAAAAAAGGGAAACTTGTAATTCCTTTTGCACCACTCTTAATTCTTTTGCTAATTTTTCCTCTATCTCCCTTACTTGATTTTAAAATCCCTTTTGAGCTCTTTCATGGCTTGAGCCCATTCATAAATTTTCATGGAGAGTTTGGATGTAGTAGCTTTGACACTATTATCATCTCCTGGATGTGTGTTTTGATCTTCCTTGTCACCATATTGACTTTAAATTGTCAGAAACTTTTTTTTTCTCAGTTGTCTACACAATTTTTAAGCCTATTATTCTGCTTTTAAGAATTTCTTAAATAGGGCTCTGTTTCTAGGGTGGAGGTTGCATTGTCCCAAGCTGCAAGCTCTTTTCAGAGATCTCTCTAGGGACTTGATCACAAGAAATCTTTTCTCTCCTGGAAGTGTTAGAAGCGTCCCTGCCCTACAGGACCTATAAGATCTATTGTGCTAAAACAACAAGGTCCTACTTTGTTGCCCCTGAGGTCTGGCTGGCACAGTTTGCACTGAGACGAATCTTGGCCCCTATTGTCATAGACTTTCTACACTGATTTTCTAAATGCTTGCTGATGTTTCTACGTTGAGATGGACAGAAGTCTCCACCACTTGTGCTAATTCAGAGGTCCTGCCTCATTGACTCTAGTGAGTCTGATCTTGGGGATAGGACTGAGTTGGTTCAATCTGTACCAGGATTTCATGCTGGATTCCTATCCTGATGTCGCAGATCTTTTCCATTGATATTCTAACTTGCCTTTGGTTGTAAAATGTTTTACTCTATTTTTTTGGGTGTTCTTGCTCAAAAATGTTTTTTAAGCCATTATTTAAAGGAATTTAGAGCAGTTTGAGGGATAAGTTAGGAAAGTTCCTGCCTTCTTTCCACCATCTTAGTTCCAGGATTTTTCCTGTCACTTTAAGTACATTCCCCCAATTCTTCTCATTTATATTATTTACTTCTTAAATTTCTTAAGAATATGAGGTGTTTTTTTTTTAAATACCTCTTTTTCTTACTACTAGGCCACAAGTTCCATGAGGGATGAAATCAAATCTTTTATAAACTTTGTACTAGAAATGCTTCATAAATATTTTCAGAATGAATCAAACCATCTAAATTAATAGAATTCTTTTACTTGGATTTATACATGGGTATTTATTCTTCAACTTTCATTTATTTCTTAGCATCTTGGGTGCTGCTCAGTAATTTTCATCATTCTCAACTTTTCATGACCCTATTTAATGTTTTCAAAGATATTGAAATAATTTCTTTTTTTCCTCTCTAGCTCATTAAACTGATAAGGAAACTAGGGAAAATGGGATTAAGTGATTTGCCCAGGGTCACACATCTAGTAAGCATCTGACACCAGACTTGAAATCAGGAAGATGAGTCTTCCTGAATCTTGGCCCAAAACTCTATCCACTGCACCAACTAGCTGCTCCCAGATTCTTGGGTAATAGAGTGTATTTTCTTCTCAGATAGAAGAATATTTACATTTGGCATGCAATGGTCACAAATGGCATGTGATAAAAATGTTTTAGAAAATTTCTAAAAAAAGGATAACATAGGATTATACTGAGATATATTTCATGACAAATCCAAAAATTTGTCATTGCAATAGCAAACACAATTTAATTTGACTTCAACTAATACACTGTCTGATTAAAATATAATCACAGAGAAGGCAATGGATTAAAAAAAATCTAAAATCCACTCACGTTTCCCACGTGGACACAAAAATTAAAGAGTATAAACTGGTACACTATCACACATTGGAAGTGTCCAAGTGAAGCCTTAACCTAGCTCTCCTTGCTCTCAATCAAATACTTTGATCAGTGAATGCATTGCACTGTCTCTCAGCTGACTTGTTCAGTCTTTATTATTTCATTTTATCTTAAACCAGCCCTTACAATCTAAATTTTCTTCTTGAGTTGAAGTTCCCTTTTAACAAATATTTTATTCAAGATGTATCTTTGATACATTTTTTTCCTTTCTTCATTCCCTGTCACTTTGGTGTATTACTCATTTTGTGTTTATATATACTTCATAATGATGAAAGAGGACTCTCATATAAGGTAGTCTGTACTTCACTGTTTACACTGACAGAGCTCAGTATCTGAGAAAATGCATTTTGAATTGACCAATTCAGATATTCTATTGGATATAATGTAACTATTCTGTGCAAACATTAGTAACATGAGGGAAGTACATAGTATAAAGTCACTTTATAAATATTCCATGAAGAATAAAATGAAAGGTGACTGGGCGAAACTGGAATTCTGTGAAGAACAGAATAAATTATCCTTCATAAGAAGCCCATTTAAAACTCATTACAAAAGTAATACTAAAACTCTAAGCTTAAAATTGTTAATTAATCTCTTTTTTAACTTACATTGTTAAACATCTGATAGTCAAGAAATGTTAGTGTTATATACATGCACATGAAATTAAATATGCCAGTATACATATGGCTAATATGATATCTGAAATTTCTCCTTGGCTTCTACTTTTATGCTCATACATATGCATGGCCGAGATATTATGTTGTGTTCTGCAGATGACAATGAATCTAGTGAGAACTCATATTATGTATGACTTTCCATTTTGAATTTCGAATACCATGAAAACAATTAGTTTTTCTGAAAAACTTTCATAAACATATGATAAAATCACATAAGATTCCCTGAAATATATAACAGAGATAAATTATTCAATCTTGGATAATTAATATTAAGTAAGGATTAAAAAAATAAGATGTGTACTGGTCAAAGGAGTTTGCCACAAGCATTTGAATATCCAGAACAGAATTCAAATCAAAGTAGTATTCATCAAAAAAGGTACAGTTTTGGGATAGCATTGTGTATCCAATACTAGAACATACCAGAAATTCCTAAATGAAATGACATAGATCAGAGGGTAAAATCATAAAATAGTAACACTGCAGAAGATCTTGAAGTTTTCTAGTTCAAACTGTTTCCAACCTAGGTTCCCTTTTCAAGTATATCCAACAAGTACCTATCTAAATGTTGACTAAACATTTCTATTGTTAAAAAACAAAACAACAACAAAAAAAGCTAATAAATTTAAGTTAATCCATTCCATATCAGAACAGCACAGAGAGAAAATGTTTGCTCGGGGGCAGAGCAAAGATGGTGGAGAAGGCACACTTGACTTTCTAAGCTTCTCTCATACCCTCATTACTAATTATTAAAATCAGCCTCAAAAATAATGCTTGACTGGTAAAATTCAAGAAGATTGGAAGTACATTTTACTAGCCCAAGATAATCTGGAAGATCACCAGAAAAGATTTGTCCTGAGCGGTGGGAAGTAGACCAGCACAAGCTGGGATCAAACAAGAGGCTAGCATCTGGAGAAGACCAGGGGTGGGGGTGATCTCTGTGGTTGGAAAATTTATTGAGAAGACTCTAGCATAGATTGGCTGTTCTGTTTTGGTTGCAAAGCAGTATATCAGGAGAGAAATTAAAGCCAAAGGTAAAGGATACTCTAAAAAATGCCAGAACCTAACAGGATCTGGCTAAACTCATCCAAAACCAGAAGTGAATGAACTAGCATCAGCCACAACACAGCTGTGCAATGGCATTCTGCATCAGGGGCTTTCACGGGGATAGTCAAATATCCTCATGGCAGGGGGGCACAGCCCTGGGGCAGCCTCTAATCTGCAGAGTGGGGGGCTTGACCTGGGGCAAGAGAATTTCTACAGGGTGACTGTGCTCCCCAGGCAGAAACACTTCCGGTGTCATGAGGGATAGGGCAACTGCTAATACCCAAAGTGGGCTTTTGGGTGAGGTAGTGATACTTTTGCTGCTCAGTCTTTAGCCCCAAGGCAGTCGCTAATCCTCACAGTGGGCTCCTTGCTGGGCAGTTCCACAGCTCAGCCAGGCCTGTGGGAACCAGACCTGAGTCACTTCCGGTGTGGAGCTTTTTCCAGAGCACCCTCACAGCTTTGCCACTGGACATATACAAAAAGAAGTAAAAAAAAAGTTAATGAAGAAAATAACCATTCCCAATAAGATCAAGAGTAAAACAAGGTTGCCCACTATCACTATTAGCATTCAATATTGTATTGAAAATGTCAACTTCGGCAATGAGTTAAGATAGAGATTAAAGGAATTAGAGTAGGTAATGAGGAAACCAAATTATCATTATTCCCTGATGATATGATGGTATCCTTAGAGAACCCCAGAGATTCTACTAAAAAGCTACTAGAAACAATCCACACTTTTAGCAAAGTTGCAGGATACAAAATAATCCCACATTAGTCATCAGCATTCTTATATATCCCTAACAAAATCCAACAGTTAGTGTTACAAAGAGAAATTCCTTTTAAAGTAATTACCAGTACTACAAAATATTTAGGAATTTATCTGCCAAGGGAAAGTCAGGAAATATATGAGCAACACTACAAAACACTTTTGACACAAATAAAGTCAGAGCTAACCAATTGGAAAAAAATATTAAATGCTCTTGGATAGGGAGAGCAAATATAATAAAGATGACAATACTACCTAAACTAATCTGTTTATTTAGCACTATACCAATCAGATTCCCAAAAAACTATTTTAATGAAATAGAAAAAATAACAACAAAGTTCATATGAAAAACAAAAAAATTAAGAACTTCAAGGGAATTGATGAAAAAAAAAATCAAATGAAGGTGACCTACCTGTACCAGATTTAAAATTATATTATAAAGCAGAGGTTACCAAAAGCATCTGATATTGGCTAATAAATAGACTTATATGATATAATAGACTTATATGATAAATAGATCAGTGGATTAGGTTAGGTTTAAAGGACAAAACAGTCAATAACTTTAGTAATCTAGTATTTGACAAATCCAAAGACCCCAGTTTTGGGGATAAGAACTCACTGTTTGACAAAAACTGCTGGGAAAATTGGAAATGAGTACGGCAGAAACTAGGCATTGATCCATACTTAACACCATACACCAAGATAAGGTCAAAATGGGTTCATGACGTAGGCATAAAGAATGAGATTATAAATAAATTGGAAGAACATAGGATAGTTTACCTCTCAGACCTGTGGAAGAGGAAGGAATTTATGACCAAAGCAGAACTAGAGATCATTACTGATCACAAAAAAAAGAAATTTTGATCATATCAAATGGAAAAGTTTTGTACAAACAAAACAATTGCAGACAAGATTAGAAGGGAAGCAATAAACTGGGAAAACATTTTTACAGTCAAAGGTTCTGATAAAAGCCTCATTTCCAAAATATATAGAGAATTGACTCTAATTTTTAAGAAATCAAGCCATCCTCCAATTAATAAATGATCAAAGGTTATGAACAGACAATTCTCAGAAGAAATTGAAACTATTTCTATTCATATGGAAAGGTGCTCCAAGTCATTATTAATCTGAGAAATGCAAATTCAGACAACTCTGAGATACCACTACAGACCTGTCAAACTGGCTAAAATGACAGGGAAAGATAATGCGGAATGTTGAAGTGGATGTGAGAAAACTGGGACACTGATACATTGTTGGTGGAATTGTGTATACATCTAGCCATTCTGGAGAGTGATTTGGAACTATGCTCAAAAAGTTATCAAACTGTGCATACCCTTTGATCCAACAGTATTACTACTGGGCTTATATCCCAAAGAGATTTTAAAGAAGGGAAAGGGACCTGTATATGCAAGAACCTTTGTGGCAGCTCTCTTTGTGGTGGCCAGAAACTGGAAACATAGTGGATGCCCATCAATTGGAGACTGGCTGAATAAATTGTGGTACATGTATATTATGGAATATTATTGTTCTGTAAGAAATGTGCAGCAGGATGATTTCAGAAAGTCCTGGAGAGACTTGCATGAATTGATGCTGAGTGAAATGAACAGGACCAGGAGATCATCATATACTTACTTCAACAACAGTACTATATGATGATCAATTCTGATGGATGTGGCCTTCTTCAACAATGTGATGAACCAAATCAGTTCCAATAGAGCAGTAATGAATAATTGAACCAGCTAAACCAGCTACACCCAGCAAAAGAACTCTGGGAGATGAATATGAACCACTACATAGAATTCCTAATCCTCTATTTTTGTACACCTGCATTTTTGATTTCCTTCACAGGTTAATAGTACACTATTTTAAAGTCTGATTCTTTTTGTACAGCAAAATAACTGTATGGACATGTATACATATATTGCATTTAACTTATACTTTAACATATTTTACATGTATTGGTCAACCTGTCATCTGGGGGAGCAGGAAATTAGAACAAAAGGTTTTGCAATTATCAATGCTGAAAAATTGCCCATGCATATATTTTGTAAATAAAAAGCTATTAAAAAAAGAAACTGCAATGGGCAAAATTGGAATGTGGAAGAAATAACTGTAGTATCTCAAATTTTTTTGCATAAATATAGACTTTTAATAAAGTTCTATTGAATTTAAAAAAAAAGAAAATGTTTGCTTATATTGACCTAAAATATGTAGATTCAACAATCTTAGTTCTGTTTTCTGTTCCAAAGAGTAAATTATCAAATCATTCTTCCTTGATATAATACTTTAAATATTTGAAAACAACTTTGTCAGGTCAACTTTTTCTTTTTGAAGAGTAAATCATTAATTAATTTACCAAATATTTATTAGCTGCATCTTTTATATGGATTTCATACCCTCCTTATATCTGGCTCTTGGAATCTTTGATTCATTTCAAGCTTCATTTTGAGTAATTGATTTTACATGAAATCCTTGGTCATCATGCCATCAAATGCATTACCATCCATTCCAAGCTATCTTGTTCAGAATTCATTTCACTTATGACAAGTACATGATTTTTTTCTCCATTGACACAGAAGTTTCTTCAGGTCAGGGAATATTTAACTTTTGACTCTATCCAATAATTTATCAGAATGGCTAGAATATAAGGGTTTTGAAAACCAATAACATTATAATATTGGAGTAAGGGTATAGTATGTTCAGCTGTAGCCAATCAAATCAGTAAGAATTTGGAAGGCATTACCATAGATCAAGCAAAAGTGTAACGTACAAATTCTATTAGAACATTTTGAGTTGAAATGGCCCTGTATTTTTTCAGCTTACATTTCCTTTGTGTTTCTACTGTTTTGCTTTAATCATGGAGCACAACACCACCTTTGATAGGGGCATATCATGCTGGACAGTTCTGTATCAGTGTTTCCAAGGTCTCACAGATAATGTTAAATTTTTGAGATACCTTGATGGTGTCCTTAAAGAGCATGTTCTGACACAACATGAAAGTTTATGTTGTATGACTTCTATGTAAACTTGTTTTTTTAATGTAAGTGTGACTCTGGCATTTGAACTATATAGCCAAACCACCAAAGTTGCATTTTTTGTCATATAAGAGAAGTTTAATTAATGATTGAGGATTCATTTAAATTTTTATTCACAATGTGTAGTGCTAGGTCTTGCATAAAATAGTAAGAGGATAATACTAATATTAAAATATTTATAATTATACATAATGATTTAAAATTTTACTAACATAAAATACACCATTATAATGTACAAATCACTATATTTTAGAAATATAATTTACAATTAAGAGATCAGTATTTGAGAAGGAGAAAATTGATTTTGTCAGTAATATCAGTAAAATTTTCATTGAGGAAGACTGAGATGAAAAGTGTCAGTTCCTTCTAGAAAACATCTTACAATATACTACTCATATCATCATCCTCTTAGCATAAATAATTTAGGGAGGGTAATTTTTAAATGTGGTACTCAATATTTAAACCCATGGCTAAATTCTAATACAGAATAAGGTATCATTTCTACCTGAATCCTTCTAAACATCAAAATCTTATTTATGAAGTCTATGATTTTATTTTATGCAAGTTTTAGCTCTGTCACACAACCAAATGATATAGAAATTTTTTATTGTTTACAACATCAAATAATCTCTCTAATAAGATACAATTACTTAACAGGAATCTTACTACTTATCTACAAAAGAAAACAAAGTGGACTGAAAAATTCACATTGAAAAATTCCAGATTATGATAGGTATTTAGAGAAAGGAGTCATTAAGTTTTGTCTTAGCAGGTCCTAAATACTGACAATGAACTAGGATATAAGAAGAAGATCATTTCAAATCTCCTTAGGAAAACTTTGTAAATATTTCATTGATTTCAAACTAAAAAATGCCACCTTTTACTCCAAAGTCGTCTCCTATTGACATACAAAACATGATAATATGAGGATAATCACAGTTAGATATTCTGTATGGAGTAATGGTAAAATACATGTTATGTGCATATATAGATGACATGCTAGAAGTGGTATAAAATAAATGATCAGAATGATATCCAAAATGCAAACAAAATTGAGTCGTGATTCAGTACTAATGATTTTCTACTCTTTCCTGGATAGGGTCTCTGTCTTTCTCTCTCTCTTTTTCTCCTTTATTTATTGATAGTGATATTTGTTTGCCTTTTTAAATTTGCCATGGATTTTGAGGGACATGATATTTTATTTTCAGTGTGATAAAGTCAAAATAAGGTGAGAACTTTCATCAAGCTTTTACTTTACTTATTTTTATGAAATACTTGAAGTTGTGGTGCTATAGGAAGTAGTAGAGAAAAGATATTTTTGAGAAAGATAAGAATTAACCAGAAGTTATTAGGATTTCAAAAATGTATGTGATCATTCCTTTATTAATAAAATTTTGATTCAATATAATATTACACAATCACTAATGATTTGCAATTCTAACTAGAGATTCAAAAAAAAAGAAAGTTTTTTTTTTTTTTACAAAAAGCTTATTTTCATTCTAAAACTTTTAATTTTGTTGGAATACTTCAATACTTCAAAAAATTTAGTTGTTCTTCAAAGGATATTAAAACTTCTCCCCATGAGATTTCAGTATGATCAATGGAATTCCAAGGATGTTAGTTTTGATAGGGTATCATCTAATCATTCATAAAGAAAATTGAATTCCCATCCTTAAAGATCAAATGGTAAATAAATTTCTAATAACTGGTGCTTCAGTATTCTTGACCCTTGCAATTTTTAATGGTTTTTAATTTACTCAGAAACAAAGCATTGCATATTAACAAAGACAACATACAATTTTTTTTCCCAATAAAACTTGAGTGCTCAAGCTTAAAGGTGAGCTATTCCTGAATTGACAAAAGTTGCCATATACATTTCCCCAATTACTATGCTATCAATTTCAAATGCATAATTACAATACATTTTATGACAGCTTTAAATGTCAGCATAAAATGCAAAATCCCATTCAATTTTTTGGAAATAAGTACAGAACGCATTAGGCACCATAGTATTATATAAGTAATGATTCTTTTAAAGCACAAAACCAAGAAAATAATCCCAGGAAGAAAAATAAATATGTGATTTGATACTTTCCTTGGACAGACTTTCAATGTGTTGGTTGCCCACCAAACTCTTTTCTTTTTTGAGGCAAGAGACATTGATTTTCCCCAAAATCAATAATGTCAAAACTGGACTACACAGGTATCATTTAATGATAATTCTCAATAGTTGAATATAGATTATTAATTTCTACATTGGTTCAACTTTTGTGCACTTTTCATTTTAACAGGAAGAATTGATTTAAGAACAAAATGGCAAGTTCTTTGTAATACCAGAGAAATTTTTTTTAGAAATTTTTAGCATGATATTAAATTGTATGAACCACAAATCATGCTATTATGAGAAGCAACACTTTTCTAATTTCAGAGAGAAAAAAAGGGAAGACAAATTATAACTAGGTGTTTGACATCTCATCATTTCCATTATTTTAGTCCACTCTTTTGAGACAGATGTTCCTCAGAAAATTATCTGCTGTCATGCAACACTTTTCTTTATAACTTGAGTAATCATTCCCTTAACATTTTATAGTGTTGAAGACTTCAATCACTGTTTTTGTTCTTTTTTTTAAAACAGGCATCTAATTTTAAAAATGTATCTCATATTTATGTAATGTGTTTAGTTAGATTGGTATTTATAAAGTTCAATGGTTATAAAACAGTAGAAAAACCCTGCTTAGAAAGTATTAGATTTTTGTCTCACAGGTAAACATGGACTTTATTATTTAAATTTAGAAATCCTTCATTTTCATTATCAATCTACCTATAGTAGGAGTTAGGAATTAGCTCACTAGAGTTATCCAGGGCTATTTCAATATAGATTTAACTTTATGATATTTATCATTTCAGCTGATGCTTAAATAAACTATCCTATTTAAGGTTAAAACTTAAGTGCAAGGTCCTCTTTTCTTTATATTTGTATTACTGGAATGAAATAAGTGCTTCTTGGCACAGGGTCCATTAAAATGTATACTTCTGTCATGATTGGTTTGGGGAAAATCAGCAGGGAAATTGCATTTGAAAAAATTATCAAGTTTAAAAATAACCTATCATTTTTGAAATACTTGATGTGATTTTCCCTTTCTAGGCTTTTTTTTACACAACTAGGAAATTAATTTCTTTGTTACTGTACTTTAAAAACATTTTTAGCAATAAAACTTTAAAAGATACATTGTCTTATTTAGGTGAGAAATAAAATAAATATATACAAAGATAAATCAATATATGGTAAACAAAATATATTATGAGAGATTGACTTCTAAAAAGATTAAAAATTTAAAAGATAAATGAAAATCTTTTTGAAATGCATTTTTGAGGTTCAAGGCAATAAAAATGAAAAAAAAATCCTTATGTATTCCATATATATTTAAAATCTGTATTCTTTTTGGAACTTAATTCTAGCCTATTCAAGTACACTTACTAAGGACACTTGAATATAAAAATATTACGAGATATTATATATATCCACTGATCACAAATGAGTTATGTAGACAAGTATGTCAATAGTCCTTTTTAAAAAGTTAAATTAGTTTGTTTTTGTGTTTTTTGTACAATATTGCATAATAATGAGGGTCATGAGAAATTGGTGAGTTCGACTTTTAGTTATTCAATTTGCCCATCAAATTCCAGTATAAGTGAAAGTCATTTTGATATAAGAAGATTCACTCACTGGATTAGATTCAAAAAATATGGAATTGAATACAAGGTACTGCTTATGTTTTAATTCTCAGTTTCTTCATCTTTAAAATAATAGAAGTAAATACGGTGATCTCTAAAGTTAATTTTAGCATTGGATTCAATGATTTGTCAGTAAACAATGTAGGTTACTTTCTTCAGAGTTGAATTCACAAGGAATGGAGAGAAGCCATAAATACATGCAGAAAGTAACAAATTTTGTTGTTTTTCTTGTTCATAGACTCATCTGATTTGTTCCAGTTTTAGAAAATATGTACCAGATAAACAGTGAGTTTTGGGGGGAAATTAAGCTATAATTTGACATTTATAATGAGAATTCTGAGAGAATTAAAGTAAAACAAAATAGTATAATAGTTAAGGAACTTGGAGGCCATTTGGGTTGTATGTTTAGTACTTAAACTGGCCTATATTTTGGTCCTTGTTTGTTGTTGTTTTTCTTGCTCTTCTTCTCATTGCTGTTTGTTTTGTTTCATTTATTTTTAAATTGTCTTTGAAACTATTATCCTCCTTGCCTGGAATTTTCTTCTTCAAGTCACTTCTTTTAGTGGACATCAGTGTCTATATGTGAAATGAGACATTTGGCCTAGATTATTTCCAACTGGAAGATCCTATTAAACTCATCCCAATCTCTTGGAACATCCAGTCTCAAATACATTTATTTATTTATTTATTTTTAGTAGAAAATACTCACAATTTTTAACAATTAGATAATATCAGTGTCCTTGTGTTCATTTTGTTTTCAGAAGTTTGAGAATCAATCAATGTATCGATATTTTTAATCACTTGTTCTGTCTGTCATTCTGATATATAGTAGGGATACAAAGAAAAAGTAAAAAGTACTTATTCATGAAGTTTTCATATCAATGGAAGAGGGAAATAGATATAAATCAGTTCATTCAATATAGCTGCAGAGTAGTTGAAAGGTGACCTTAGAAAATGGAGAATTATCAGTTGTAGGTGGAGAGGAATATATAGAAGAAGCACCTGGAAGAGTTCATTTGAGCAATAGTCCCACTTTCAGGATTAAAGAAATCCAAGGTTTCTAAGTGTTGCTGATTGGGTGAAATAATATATGACAAGGTATAGCTAATATAACTATGATAAAGAACTTAATGTTTTAATGTTTGCCCCATGAATTGCATTTTCAGCCATCACCCATTTACTTTTAGTTATTTCCTATGTTCTGACAGTTGATAAAAGGAGGACTAAATTGCAGGAAGGGTATTTAAAGTTTATAAATTTTAGTTTTCAAGTATATATTACATTCAAATGGCAAAAGGAGATTGACATTTAAAATAAGGGTTTTAATTTAAATTTAAATATTTAGAATTCAGAACAAAGTGAATGATGAATTGTAATGACTACAGGCATTATTTGTAATGAAATAGGAAAAAAAATATATCTACAGGCTCTTTATGAACAATATAAAAACTATAGGATGGAGAGGTCCATATAATTTAATTGAATAGACCAAATAGCTCAAGGTCAATAATTGACTCCATGTATTTCTTAAAGTAAAAATTCATGTTCATTCAAGAAAAAAAAAAAAAAAAGCAGAGAATCTATTTGGGATCCCAAAGTAAAATTTTGTTTTATTTTTAAAATGATTATAATAATCAACAGCAGGATTATCGAATTTTATTCAGGTCCACAGGGAAATATATGTAATGTAATATATCAGTATGAGAGGGGCATAATTCAACAGTTTTTGATGTAATTCATTTAATGTTCCTGAAAACATTCCTTTTCTTATTCTTGCCCCTTACGGTCATTTTCACTTTTTTATTTTATTTTATGACCAGTCTAGACATTTGTGACCACATGCATTTTAGTCTTGACTATAGGCGAACAAGCAAAAAAAAAAAACAACAAAAAAAACTAAATAACAAAGTAGTTAAAGGAACAAATTTAACTTACATAGATCTCTTCCTGAAAAAAAAATCAAAGTAACAAAGTAAGCATCTGATCTTAAAATGATACCAAAGGAAGATCAAGTATTTTTGTTTGGTTTTGTTTTGAAATTCATAGAGCACAGAGGACACCTTCATCACTTCACACTGTGATAACCAAAAGAGAACTGTGATAAATAAGGCAGGTCTCTCATATCACCCTGTAGGGATACCCTATAATTATAAACTCACATAGTTGTTGGCTCAGCAATTCACTTGAAAGGGGGCAAGTTAGGGCTACAGCCAGTGTTTTTTATTTTAGAACATCCAGTACCTAATCTATTCATATATGAATAAGTTCGATTATTTCACTTTGGGAAACTAATTACTAGTTTCTCTGTATAGTACAGCTAAGTTATAATGGGTAGTATGAATGGAAGTTATATTTGCCAGGTTATCAGCATACCACCCCATTCAGGAATAGCACTTTTAAAAATGCTAAAATGGGTAAAATGGAAAAATAACAAACATTATTTTAAATTCCTCCTATGTATGCTTTTAGAACATATTTAAAATAAACTTTAAAAGGAATAATTCTATGATCTAAATCAAGAACCAAGAGCTTACTCCTAATTAAGAATCTTCATTACATTTTCCTTGTCCTCACAATGTTTTGACGTAGTTTTACATAGCTAAAGCTATCTGTGCCCCTCTTTTCTCTTCTATGCAATTTAATTCATGTATTTCCCATTTTTACCCTATAGCATGATCAAATCAATGTCTTTATGATTGAAATATATGTAGTGTGTGGTGTCATGTGCATTTAATGGTAATGAAAAATCTGAAATTTCCCCAGGTTTTCTGTGGAAATATGTTAAGCACTTCTAAAACTTCAATAACTTTTGCTAACCACTAGGATACTATTTAACGCTTTTTAACGATAATTTGCTAAAGAATATTTCAGTAGTATAACTAAAATAGTTATGAATATATATGAAAAATAGTAGTAGCTCTAATAATCAGGAATTATATCTTTTAGTTTTAGCAATAGAAATCCCTGTTGATTCTTAGAGTTTGAGTGATCTTTGTTTTATTCTGCTCCAAGGGGTATTAGTTCTGGATGACCAACCACAAAGCATGTTGTTTTGGGGGGCAACTTTGCCCCTAGAAACAGCAGTTAGCCTGCCTTTCTAGATTATCATTTTTGCAAACTAATTGTGTATGGAAAACTACCATCGCATTCTCCCAGAAGATTGACATTTAAAACATTAAATCATGAAGCATTTCACAAAACTAAAGATTCAGCATTTCATCTTTGCCTTGAATCTAAAGGTCCACATCTTCCAGGCAACCCAGGCTAAGTTAGAAATTGAACAGCATTTTTTACTGGTGATAAATCCTAAGAAGCATTGCAGTAGCTGTAGAAGTCATTTATTGTAGTTCATCCAAAATCACCTGATGAACCCAAGAAATCACAAGGCTGACATGGAAACATCAATATCACTTTTGCTTTTCAGTCAACTCATGCTCGGACAAATAAACACAAAAGAGAAGAGAGGGTAAGCCCATGAGTGATTGCCACTTACCTTCCACATTTACCCAAGCACACCTTGACTAAAATGATTTTTAGACTACAGTAACTATATTCAACACATATCAGAGAATGAATCCATCAATGATAGCTATATGATATACATAGATTCTAGAACACATGTGATTTACCTAGCATGACACATTGTTTATTATGAATAACATTTACATAACAAAATTATTGTTGTCCAGTTGTTTCAGATTCTTCCAAAATAAACATTCAAAGAAAATACAGTGGTTTATCATTTCTTTCTACAGCTCATTTTACAAGTGTGGAAACAGGGTTAAATGTCTTTCTCATGGTCACATACCTAATAGGTATTTGAGATGAGATTTGAACTCACAAACATGAGTCTTCATGACTCTAGTACTCTGGTACTCAATTCACTCTGCCATTTACATGCTCTTAAAAATACGATAAAGACTTTCTAATGTCATTTTACCATTTAGACTATAGAAGCTATTGGTTTGCAGTTACAAGGTATAGGAATTTGACAAGCAAGTTAACAAGCAAGTTTCTGATAAAATCTTTATACATTTTACTGTTTACATATATCAACTTCTAAAATCTAGAAATTACTAAAATATCTCAAGACTCGATTTGTAAAATTTGCTGATTTTCAAGCTTTAACTATTCCCATTTTTTACAATAAGCTTTTGGGTGGATTTGACTAAAGCTATCTCTTACATTTTTATAATAATAATGTTGAATTTCTGTTATTTTCAGGATAAATTATCTGACTGAATCAGAACTAGATACATATATAAAAGTAGATTTCCCTTATATGGAGAGAACACTTGAACTTGGTATATAAAATGAATGTGAATGGAAAAGAAGAAAAGTAACTCTAGGAAATTCAACTATGGTAAGACAGAAGATTACTACTAAAAACTACTCAAGCTGTAGTTTTCTTCTGTCCAAAGGAGCAGAAGGAGATAATGAAATGCTGCATTGATATTAAGGGGAAAAAAAAATCCAATGAGTTTAAGGTTGATTGTTTTATAGGTAGGGAGTAATCATCATCTATTTGTGTTGGCATAGAGTCAAATGAAAATTTCAAGATGAATAATCTAAAGAAAAGATGATGCTTTATATTCAGACTTCTTTCTCTAGTCTGTTTTTGCTGAGACTTTTAAGAAATGACTGTCTTTATTATTCTTTTACATGAGCAGTTTTAAACACTACATGTAAATGGAAGTAATTGTATTAAAATGCTGTTGTTTGAGGAAAATAACTTCTAACCTCCTGTATATTTAGCAAAAGAAGAAATTTTCTTATTGTAAAAACAGAGGACTGTGAATCATGTTTTTATATGAAATAATTTCATATCTTTCCCTAGATATCATTAAAAAGAATACAATTTAAAGAGGTTGAAAACCAATGTGGCTCCAAAGGCCTATTATGTCCCCATGATGTGATTTGTCATCAAAAATAATGAAAAATCTTTTATAATAACCAATCAGAGAGTTGTTTCATTGACTATCTGAAACTGACATTAAACCAAGTTGTTTTACTGAAAAGAAAATGTTAAGCAATAGGGTTTAGTGTTGTTGTTATGCTTTTTTTCCCCTTCCAAATGTCATGGGATCTATAACATTTATGGCAGTTGACTTCAGCATAATATCCATTCTGAAAGATTAGTCTTTTAGTAGTAAAAAGGATATGTGCTTACTGCAGTACAAATTATGATCTCAGAAATATTCACATTTATATAGCCTGGAAGTAAAATAGTTTCTGAGGTCATCTGCAGGTATGGCATTGATTAGAGTACTATTTATTGTTTCTCATTGGATAAAAGTATAAAAACCCATTTTCAAAGAAATATGAAGCTTTATGTGCAGATAACTGTCCAAGAGTTTTATGGAAAGGTATAGGCTAGGTAATAATGAATTTATGTTATTCAGAACACACTGAATACTCAGATTCGCAAACCATTTATTAATTAGATTCTATTTAAAATCAGTTTAAAAATGTATGTTTCATGGAGTCCCTCTCAGATCATTCCTTATTATGTTGCTTTTTGATTAATTATTTTTTCATTAATTTCTTGGATAAAGACATCAAAGTCAAGATTATAACATTTCATTATTATGAGACAATGGTAGAAAGGTTTTACTGAATAGAGTCAGGTCCAAATTGGTTTTGACAGACTAAAATTTTAGGGCAAATTGAAATATTTACATGAAAATAATTCGTATGGTTTCTTCTAATTGTCTTCTAAAATGCAAGATGATAAAATTATGGTTAAGCAGAAGTTTGTCTGGAAAAAGAAAAATATTGTATTTGGGGATATTGATAAGTACTAAATTCAATATGTGTCAACAGGAATTATATTAGCCCCAAAAGCTAATATGAATTTACTACAGTAACAGAAACATATTGGATACTAATGGAAGGGTTGGTTAATAATTTTGATGTACTATTTCTTAGTCAGATCACATTTAAGGCATAGTGTTCTTCTCTTGTAGACAAACTTAGAAGAGCAGACAGAGGAAGGTATCCAGGATAATTTAAGATTTGTATTTGTGGATGACATAAACAATCTGGGGATGTTTAGCCTAAAGAAGAAATTATAGAGGCAGAATGAGATGAATTTTTAAATATCTGAAGATTGGGTGTATTCTGCTTTTCCATAGGTGGGAAATTTTGAAGAGGCAGATTGAGTTTTGTTTGATATAATGAAAAACTTCTTACCAAAGTTAAAACAAAAGAACAATATGAAGAAAGATTACAAGATGTCACTGAAGATAAGAATAAAAGGCAACATAATTCACGTCAAATTCTGTAGCCAGTTTTTTTCCCTAGATGATGGTTGTTAGAAATACTTTCTTATTTTTATTAAGAAATTTGAAACTATAAAACCAGAATATATTGTCAGTTCCATTCATTATATTTGACATTTTTACTCTATTTTTGTTCTAAGGGTGGGAGGAAACTTGTATTGAGTTTTGCTTTGTTTTGTTCTTAATTGATGGATGATTATTATGTCAAAATATAAGACAAAAATAATATTTTAAAGGGAAACAATTGTAAAATACCCAAAAGTATGATAAGCAAACTTGTGATATAATGTACATTTGTCTTAAGGGAAGTCTCGATGATTGTTTTTTCAACTATATTTTAGAAAAATTCTTGATCATGTATAAGTTGGTCCAAAGTGCCAGTACAGTCCCTTCCAACTATGGGATTCAGGGAATCTGTGATTCTTTTCCAATAACAAGATATTAACAGATTGCAGGTAACCAGGGTTGGGAGGGATATATGTGATAGGAGCCAGGTAAAAGTATCAAGGAGTTCAAAGATGTACACTTGATTAATATGCTAAGAACTCCCAGCTTCAATCACTATGGGAAATAAAGATAAGACAGGCTAAGAGGCCCACATTTTATTTAGAAAGGCCATATTTGGGGAAAGAGACATAAACAAAAGAAACTCAAAATGTAATTCAATTATTAAGTAGCTTGTAGGGGAGATAGAATATACCTCAAATAATTGTCGATGAGTACTGAAGGCAACAGATATAAGCTCCAAGGAACAGTATGGATGAAAAGATGAGCATATTTCATACACATTCATTTCAGGTTGTCTGGGTAGAATTAAAACACACACATATCTTCACTCTCTATGACTGACTGAGAACTTCACCTTTTCATGAAGTCTTAACTCTTCCTACATCTCTTTCTCTCTTTCTTCAGAGGGCAGAAAAAGCTCCAAAGACTTTGATAGTAAAACAGTCTGTTTGCAGATTAATGGTATTGGTTTCTGAGGATTTTAGGTTAAGGTGAAGATCCCAGGCTCACATGGATTTGTACAGAACTAAAAAACTGAAGGAAATGCACTGAGATACAAACTGAAAAATATCATAAAAAATTCTGAGCCCCCAGGCAATATATTGATTCTTTAGCTCAAGGGGTGATCTTTCTGGCAGATGAATTTCTTGTCATCAATTATCCACAAGTTTTCTTTCTTTTTCATTAAATTCTTTGCAACAAGAACAATAATAGAAACCATAAAATTAGGGGGCAATGAAATTATCAGTTTAATCTATCAAATATTGTCAAAAGGTTGGATAACTAATAAACAAAACTTGAATGGCAAAGAAACCCCTTAAAATAAAACTTAGAGTCTCTTATATACCACAATAAAACAAAAAAGGAGCGTGTATAAGTAGTTTCACTATTTTTATGATAGCTTCTCCAACAAGCCAGCATTCAGATATTCTAATAGATTTTCTTACTAATACAAGTTAAGAGCTAGAGAGCCAAAAATACTGGAGTTGCAATAGTGCTTAGAGTCAGTTTTCTTGAAAGCATCCTCCAACAGCCTCAGCTTTTACTGTCGCTGTTATTATTTTTTCCTGCCATCATGTGCTGTTCTAAGGTCTTGTTTCCACCCATTTTATGTCCCTTTCTGGAAAATATATTTTTTTTATTTAATAGCCTTTTATTTACAGGATATATACATGGGTAACTTTACAGCATTAACAATTGCCAAACCTCTTGTTCCAATTTTTCACCTCTTACCTCCCCCACCCCCTCCCCTAGATGGCAGGATGACCAGGATGTTAAATATATTAAAATATAAATTAGATACACAATAAGTATACCTGACCAAAACGTTATTTTGCTGTAGAAAAAGAATCAGACTCTGAAATATTGTACAATTAGCTTGTGAAGGAAATCAAAAATGCAGGTGTGCATAAATATAGGGATTGGGAATTCAATGTAATGGTTTTTAGTCATCTCCCAGAGTTCTTTTTCTGGGCATAGCTAGTTCAGTTCATTACTGCTCCATTAGAAATGATTTGGTTGATCTCGTTGCTGAGGAGGGCCTGATCCATCAGAACTGGTCATCATATAGTATTGTTGTTGAAGTATATAATGATCTCCTGGTCCTGCTCATTTCACTCAGCATCAGTTCATGTAAGTCTCTTCTGGAAAATATTTTAATCTGTATCTAGAGCAGAAAACTTGGTTATGTTATCTCAATCGCAAGAAAGAGCCCTTTCTTCCCATGCTGAAAAGAAATACAACTCCTGGCATTGTTAGTGACTTGATCACTCAAAAGACATACAGACCAATCTTGACAGAAAAGTTATTCAATGTACAATCTACAAAAATATATTGAGTTTCTGCTATGTTCAGAGCTATCTATTAAGTGTTAATAAATGTTTGAAGGAATTCTAGGGATTTTTGCATAGCATATATGAATATAGGTT
Source organism: Sarcophilus harrisii (assembly GCF_902635505.1). Lineage (NCBI taxonomy): Eukaryota > Metazoa > Chordata > Mammalia > Dasyuromorphia > Dasyuridae > Sarcophilus > Sarcophilus harrisii. The sequence goes on from NC_045426.1 coordinate 422,661,195, forward strand.
CAAATATATATTCCATTTTCTATGAGAGTTGAAATACCAAGAGCTAATTCTTTAATAAAGTTATATCTGAACACAAATTTTAAATTAACCTCCTTTAGTCATATGTTCTATGCCATTTCTATGCAGCCAATATTGCCCAGAAACAAATAGGAGTCCTCCTTTCTATTGAATTGCAATCCAAACAATTTAATTCAGTGTATAATACTCTGTAATAAGGCATTAGTTTATATATATTTATATATATATATATATACACATATATATATATATATATACACACACACATACATGCATACATATACATATATATGCATATATTCATATATATATAACTGAATTGAAACAGTATACATAATATTGGTTGAAATAACATGAATATGTGTTCTGAAGTATTTATGTATCAATAATAACAATAATAATAATAATGATAATACTTGATTAAAATAAGAATGAATTAGGGAAAGAGGAAGAAAATGAAATGTTTGTATCGAGTACAATTAGAACTGTATCAGTGGATTATAAAGTAAAATCAATTGTGAAAATAAAATGGAGTCTCCCTCACTACTCAGATACAAGCAGATGTCTAATTTTGTTGGTAGTATCTCTATGGTATTTACTATACTGTTTTCCTTCTTCTAGATGACCTGATTGCCATGCTAATTCAGGCTTATATTTCCTCTTGCACTGATAATTTCTATAGGCACCTAGCTGCCTCCAATTGCTCTCTTTTCTAATTCATCTACTAGATTCCTGCCAAAATGATTTTGCTAAAGCACAGATATGATCAAGTTATTCCCTTTCTCAAGGAGTTCTAGTGGGAAACTCTTTCTTGTAGGATAAAGTGAAAATCATTCTGTTTGGATTTTAAAGCCTTACAAAGTTAACCTCCAAACTACTTTATGGGCTTATTGCATTGTACTTTTTTTTTTTTTTTAACATACTAATTACTTTCACTAAAATGGACCAGTTACTAATTTCCATTTCCTTTTTCATAGATAGTCTGCCAGTTCTAGAAAGCAAGCCATCCTCACCTCCATTTATGAAAAATCTTTAGCTTTCTGCAAAATGCCATTCAAGAGAAAGTTTTCATAGGAAATTTCCCTAACTTCTACCACTACCATCACCAAAGTTGTTTGGACTTTCCCACAATAAAAAATGGGTCCACTTTGCACATAGTTTGTGCTTACTTTTGTGTATACATAAAATCACTCCCACCAAAAAAATGCAAGATTCTTGAATTTAAAAGCTGCTTTATTTTTAGTTTTTTCTTATTTACTTTTTATATCTGTCCCAGAGGCTGGCACAAAATAGGTGCTCAATGTAATGCTTATTGAACGATTGGATGAATTTGCAAAGGGAAAGTTGTAGAGATTGGGGCATTATACATTTATATGTAAGAGATTACTGGTGCAGTCTTCATATTTTCACATAAGGATATTGAAACTCAAAAAGTAAAACAATATACTCAAAATTACATAAGTAAGAGATAAATCATTTGAATACAAATCAATACAATGCATTTTCTTTCGATCCAACATGGATTTTCTTATATATGAAAGTATTGGTATACATGACTTAGTTTAAATTAGAATGTTAAATAATCAAAAAAAATGAAATAAGGGATGAGCTACCAAGAAAGTCTTTTTGTTGTGCTTCATCCTTTCTTAGAAAAGGACTTAAGTTCTTATAGTATATGCCAACATTGCTTAGATGTTGAAGTAGGCTGTTTTAAAAATTAGCCACTTTTAAAAATATACTTATTATTATCTTATTAGAGGGAAAAAATAAAAAAAGACAGAAAAGAGGAAAAATCATTTTTATTTGCCCAGCAGAACATCAGGAAGGATTCAAAATATGTAAAAATAAATTTCCTTTAAAGAAAACATATATAATAATAGAAGACTTTGTATTCAGAACTTTCCATCTTTGCTTCCTTGTAGGGTTTTTTGGTTGTTGTTGGTTCTCTGTGGTGCACATTTTACATTATTCTTTTTTCTCCTTTCCTCCTTTCCAATATCCCCAAACAGACTACAGTTAAGCATGGATTTATTTATGTATACACACACATATATTTGAATATACACATATACTCATAAACATATATATTATATATATACATTCTACATGTACATATATATACTCAGATATACAATAAATGTATATTCATACATATATACACATATACATACATACACATATATACATACAAATACATCCAAAACAACATTACATGATGGGTATAATGCAGATTTTTCCTGATTGAATTTTTTTTAAGTTTGACTTTGTCTGAGATCAATGATGGTGATCCCTATTTGTTTCTAATATATTCTACTCCTAATCATTGTTATTGTGTATGTATATCTCTTATTCCCTATCCTTATTAACTCTTGTACTTTACTTCTAATCTTTAACTTGCTTTAGCATTACTTAATCTTTCCACTTCCTGAAGCATGAATCCCTCCTCTATCTTCTTTCCTTCACTCTTTCCCTCCCCCTTTATGCCAATCCCTTTAATTTAAACACTCTTCTTTTCCTTTGTCACCCATTCTATCACTCTATCTCTTTCTCCTTAATCTACACACTCTTCTATTACCCATATTATGCTATCCTCTCCCCACTTATTTCTTTATGGCTCATGAAGGGTATTATACCCTTTTTGGTATTTATTTGCTTCATTCCCTCTTTAAGCCATTCCCAATGAAAGTAGGTTTTCAGAACTACATACATACATACATGTACCTGTACCATACACACTTGATTATATGCATGTTATATAATATTCAACATGCATGTACATGTGTGTATACACATAAACACACGTGTGTGGTCAGCTACATAGATGTTGCATCACATATGCATATGTATATATGCCTATCATGTGTGTATGTACATTAAAAAGAGAGCTAGAGAATGGAATAATACCAGAGACTATATCTTTTTGACAAATTTTAAATTCCCATTTACTAAAAAAAAAAAAAGCACTAATGGAAGCAATGACTAAATAAAACAAAAATCATAAATAGCATTATTGTATTTACAGCCTTTGGCAGATGAAGATATAGGTAAAATTCAATCAACTTTCAATCAAAGTTTGAAGATGACAAGTCAAAAGTAAAGAAAGCTATGTCCAGATGCAATATAAAGTTAGGAGATTGAGATTTTTTTTCAAATAGTGGAGACAATATTAATAAATATATTATTCTCTTTTTAAACAAATTTTATACATTTGAATTTTATCAATTTTTTTGTATTTTTCAATTTACTGAACATCTTTTAATGACTCCAAGCAACAGAATTTTAAAAGGTCATTTCTACTACTTCAATTGCACTGGAGACAGAAAATTAGTTATGACTAAATGGAAATTATTTTCAGTTTGTTATTTATAGAGTATCCTTGTTAAAGAAATAAAAGATGACAACAAACAAGGGAAGCTTCAACCTTGATCTGTCCATAGGGAAAGACTATATATTTACATTAAAAAACATCAAAAATATTCAAGAAATATCTCTGAAAAGTTGAGTAATGAAGATAGAAAGAGCAGGTAAACAGCAAAATATTTGAGGATCTCAGAGCATTTATTCAAAGAAGAAATATTTAAAGAGGTCTATTTTGATGGATTTGAGAATTAGACAACTTTAAAACGTTTTTTTAAATATTCCAAGTAAGAAAAACTAGGACAAAGTGTCAAATGCAATGTTATACGTGGAAACTACTTGCTGAAAGCAATATAACATTCTGTGAAAAAGAGAACTTTAACTGCCCTAGAGAAAAGGGCAGAGAGAAGAATAATGGTACTTAGTGTTTTAATAAAACTAATTCTCTTATAATGAGAAGCTTTGGAAATAAATTGTCCACAGATGCCAGGGAATTATAAATTCAAGTTGAAAGGACTTTATTAAAAGCAAAAGAAAAATAACAAATTGTGATTTAGGAATACATACTCTTAGTAAAAGGGGAGGAAGTATCTTAAAGTCAGAAAATCCAGAGTAATACTAGCCAGAGGAATTAAAAACGTTTTAAAGAGAGTAATAGTCTAAACATTCCTATCTGGGGAAATAAAAATGAAAAATAAAATAAATTATAGAAGAAAAATTAATTTAAAAAAGATAAAGAAAAAATAAAATATATGATCTGGTACAGAATGGTTAAGTGTAAAGCATGAGCTAAACTTAATTTCAGCCATAACACCTCAAAAATACCAGGAAGTATAACAAATAGAGCAAAAGATGAACAACTAAAGGAAAATAAAGTATAAAATAAAAATTTATAAAGGATAATTTTAGCAATTAAAAGTAATGAGGAAAAAAAAGAAAAGAAACGGTAAAATTCTTACTAATAGCTAAGTTCTCTTGTTTCCTAATCTTTTTATTTCAAAATACCTCTACAGATAATTTTCAACATTCACCCTTACAAAATCTTGTATTCTAAACTTTCTCCCTTTCTTCCTCCCACCCCCTCCCCTAGATGGTAAGTAATCCAATATATGTTAACAAGTACAATTCTTCTATACATATTTCCAAAAATCACATTCTGCACACAAAAATGGATCAAAAGAGAAAAAGAAAAGCGAAAGAAAACAAAATGGAAGCAAACAAAAAGAAAAAAAGTGAAAATATTATATTGTGATCCACACTCAGATCCCACCATACTCTTTCTCAGTGCAGATGGCTCTCTTCATCACAAGACCACTGGAACTGGCCTGAATCACTTAATTATTGAAAAAAGCCATATCCATCAGAATTTATCACTGTATTACTGTTGCTGTGCATAATGATCTCTAGTTTTGCTCATTTCACTTAGCATCGGTTCATGTAAGTCTCTCTAGGCCTTTATGAAATCATAGTGCTTATTATTTCTTATATTTTTTTCCTATTCTTGCTGAACTTCAAACTGATAACTGAATTGTGTTTGTGTGTTGGGGTGGGGAAGATGAGTATGGAGGTGTTGAATTCTAGGTGGTCTGAGCTGAGGTTAGGGTCTGAAGACTTTTCTAAAAATCAAATATTCAGAGTTCTAGTTTCATTTTGCAGGTGAGAAAGCTGTCTAAGTAAAGTCATAATTTAACATATTAGTTTTTCTGAGACATAGTTTGGATCCAGATCTTTCTGACTTCAATTGCAATCCTCTTTATTGCACTGTTTCTTACCTTTCTACCAAATGGTATCCCAAATTAGTTGTCGATCCAATTGCTAACCATCTTTGATTTGCTTAGCTTCCAACACATTTGGGATGGAAGCGTTAAGAATAATACAAATACAAAAGTTGGTAGGTTTACTTTAGAAATGTTTTCCTCCATTTACTTAACCCACTGAAGCCTTAAAGACTATGGGCTCAATACTAAAGAGTCAGGACTCCAACATCAGAATTTTTGGCTGAGATTTGCACGTGTTAAGTTACAAAAGAAAGGGTGGGGATGCTAGCTTTCTTCCTATACTACCCATTCCTTGTCATCTGAGATTTCTGAGTAGGAGGCTTTAGTATCTAGAGTAGAATTTTAGAACTCCATATTGAAGGATAGACTATCTTCATGACAACTGTCTCTATTTTCCATCACTATATTGGATCTGGGAGTTTCTTACATGATGAGAGTCTCATGTAATAATGAATGCAACTACTGTTGAAACAAGAAAACTTGTTTAACTAGAAGTAAGAATTACATTCACCAGCCATCTCTAGTGGATTCATGGCTTAGGTAGTTATTCATTCAGATTTCAAAAACCCAACAGAGTAAATCCAAAACTTGTTTTGTGGGAAAATATGGAGTGATATGTTGGAAAGGATTATATAAATGAACAATAAATAGGACAATGAATAAAATGATAGAACTTGAAATGTATCCAAATTGAACTTTATTATCAGTATTATTATCCATAAAAAAGAAAACTTAACCACAAAGACTCTTACTCATTAAAACACTACCTAGTAAAAATTAAAGAAGAAACAAAAGGTGAAATAATCTTTGAAATTAGAGTTTACTATGCAGATTTTAAAAATACATACAAATTAAGAAATTTAAAATAGTGGAAGAAATGTGTTAAGACAAAAAGAAATGCTAAAGTCCAAAACTTCAATCTTTATGCATGACACAAATCCAAAGAAAAGGAAAAATTCCCCATTCCTTTCCAATGTAGTGCATACTGCCTATACTATGGGTGAATGAGACATTTATCCCTAAATACCACCAGAAAGAGATATTTTCTATGCCTTTGTGAGATAGATTTAGTGATGTAAGCAAGTTCTACTGACACATCAAATGGAAAAAGATTGCTTTCAAACTCATGGTAGAAAACAGGATTTCTTTTCCTAGAAGAAGGTCCTGGATATCACTGATATAGGGTTCGTCATCTTAGGTAATTTCTGCATATGCCCAGTTCTAATGTGGGAAGATAGCTTGCATACTAATATCTTTGTAAGCCAACTAGGAACTTATCTTCAATACAAATATGATGCAGTTTATTATATCTTGATACTAATAACTCAGCCCTCTAAATCCCTAGCCCCTTATAGGGAATAAAATCAGCTCCCCCCCACCCCTATCTTCCTCTTTTTCTTAATGGAAATCAGAGAGTAGTACAGAATTCTGGAAAGACTATTATTTTCATTGTTGATCCAATTACATTATCTTCTTTCCCAAAAATTTCCCTCTTCTGAAATCCTCTAAGTATTTTCAATATCCTCATTAATCTTAACTCCTTAGGTAGATTAAATTCTTCAAAGTTATTAAATGATAGCTTAATTCCCAAATATGTTAACCTTGTCAAATCTAACCTTTTTTTCCTTTTGTTTTACCCTTTTATAACATTTCACACTAAGGGTGGCATTTTCTTTTGGTATATATCTTTTCTCCTCTTTGGATTACTGAAATATTCTGTCAAATCTATATATAAAATGTGTGTATGTATGTGTGTACAAACATTTTTGAAAAAGAAAAATAGTTTTCTCATCTTAAAATTCTTTCAGACCAAGAGTGTCTGTGAGTTTTGTAACCATTTGTTAAAGACAAAAATGAAAATATTTGAAATTCATTTACAAAAGTAACTAGAAGTGTGTTACTCTGGATTTCAATAAAAAAATTTCATACAATTATAGATGGGACTAAAAATAACTATTATTTTATTCTAAATGTAGCTAACAATGCACTTCTTAAAATTTCCAGGAATTTTCAACTATTATAGACATTAAGTAAAAAAGGGAAATCAGAATTAGATAAATGAACTATTGTATCATAAAGTATTATTCTAATATTTCTAAAAATAATGAAACATGGAATCACATTGCATATATTAAAACTTAATTATTAATAATACTTTTTGAGAACAACAATATATTTTATTGAATAAAATGACATTTTAAGGAATATTTCACCTTATACCACAACTTTTAAATTTATATTTGGTGTGAATTTATAATGCACATAAATTTTTAACATAGTATATACATATATGTGCAAATATGTGGCTATGTAATAAAATACATACTTTTTCATATATTGGAGCATTCTAATTTTTGTCCTGAGAGAAATGATTATTTAAAATTTGGAAGCAATAAGATTTGTTGACTGTTCTCAATTTTTTTCCCTCTAAGGTATTTCTAAGTGAAGTAAAATTAATAGTATTGTGCATTATGATTATTAATTTAGCTATAGACTGGATTGGAGAAAGAAGAGCTTGGAGAAGGGGAATGAGAAAGAGAGCAGTCCAGACAAAGAGGTATGCAGAATTGAACCTGGATTATTACAGTAGAAATGGAGAAGAGCTAGGTATGTGGTCTCTTGGACTTATTAACTTCAAAGAGTTGACTTTTTAAATACTTTTTAGAAGAATGTAAAGATTCTTTTAGACTTAATGACAGCATTCTTTTACACTTAATGACATTCTTAGAAAGAGAAATGACTGGAAAAGTAAAGACTGAGGAAAAGATGGTGAGTTTGGATTTACTTCTCTTTTTTGAGCATAAAAATTCAGAGGGAATATACATTTGAAAGATAATTTTAAAGATTCAATCTATTCTTTCTGTACTTTCATACCATGTCATTATTTTCTTCTTTTTTTCCCATGAATTCATTCATTTATCTTCTATGTAATATCTATTCCTTACTGATCCCCGATTTCCTCTTTCTTTATTGACAACTTAAATAAAGAAAACGTAATAGTTCTTATAAACAATTCACAGATGTCTGTTTTGAAATCCTAATTCATAATATGTTTTGTGGGGTTTACTTTGGAGAGGGGTTGTTTGTTGTTTTGTTTTTAGGAATATACGCCAACTTTTTGAAGACAACTGTTTTGTGGTCTGGCAACCAGATGTGGTCAGGATGAAACTGAAGACCTAGAGGTTAAATAGTTGTAGGAACTATTCAAAATCATTCCAAATGAGGATAGAGATCTAAAAAGCACATGGACAGGAAGGATGTGTAATTTTTCTAAAAATGCATTTTCTTTTTCTCTAAAATATAGTTTCCTTGACTTTGGACAAGTTTCCAAAGTCATCTATGAGAACAATACTTCAGAAAATTTGAGTGGAATATCCTCTATGAATGTCTAGAAGTGTTACCTTCCATGGAGAAAACTACAAAGGTCCCTGCATTTAAAAAAAAAAAAAAGTATGAAAGAATTAAAGTCACTGAAGTGGCATATACACAAGAGATTGCATTTTCTGAAACTTTTAGTTTCTGGTTTGAGAAAATTTAGATTGAGTTGGGTCGAGAAAGTAAATTCAATTCTGATGTTTAGAATGTTTATTGTATAACCTTTAATCTTCATTTTATGTCAGTCAAAGGCAACTTTGGATAGTTTCATAATCCTTTAAACTAATTCTTCTGACATTGATAAATGACAATCTGGCATTGTTAATCTTTCTCTTTAAACTGAAAGATTTCAAGCAACCATTTCACATATTTTATGTGTATGAATAGAGATGGATGGATGGTTGAATTAATAGATCAGCAAGAAGACAATGATAAATGGTTTGCTACAAATATATGAGAAATAATTCTGAATAAAGGAAAGAACGAATCTTTAAAGGGAATGAGCATTATGTAATAAACATAACTAGAAGTAAAACCAGTGATTTAAATGAGTTTTGCCAGAATAAGGCAAATTCTGTTAACATAGATGCATTTACTTTATGGTGACTACAAATCAGAACACATAATCATGAAACATTTTTACAGGTTTATTTATTCTGTCTTTTTCAACATTAAGCGTATTATACATCCAGATCAATGTGAGTAAAAATTTTAGTATATTTACCATATATAGGAATGGACTTTAGTATATTTAGTGGGGTGAGGTAGAATTGCTAATTTACTGGAACTAAAAATTAAATATTTACTAGATAATAAAGAAAAAGCTATTCTGGAGAATATGATATCTAAGATATGCTATTGTTATGTTCAATATTCCTAAATGCAATGACTAGCCTAAATACAAATAACAAACTGAAAATAATAGGCTCTGAATCAATAACATCAAAAAGGCCCCTTATTTACAAAACAAGTTGATCTTTAATCTTTCTCTAATGCAGCAACTGCTCATATTATAGATAGCATGGTGAAGTGGAAAGAACACTGAACTTGAATGCTGTCAAAAGTTATACCTTGTATTTTCCCTTCCATCAGTTACTGAATTGAAATCTTAAATACTCTAAACTCTCAGGCACTCACTTCCCTTATTTATAGAATAATTAAAATAATGCTTATTCTACCTTTTTCATAAGACGTTTGTAATAACAGTCCTGCATAAAAAGTAAATTATCACTGATGGAATCATTGGATTTAAAGGTGCAAGGGACTTTAGAAAAAAAACCTTTTCTTAATCTCATTTCATAAATAGAGAAATCAAAGCTGACAAAGTGGAAATGGTATATCAAAGCTGCACAGATAATAGATTTGAGTCATATTTGAATTTAAGACTTTCGATTCCAAAATCTATACTCTTTCTGCAAAGACTAATGAGTTCATTAAATGTAACCCTATACTCCAAAAGATTTCTACCAATCCATTACCTATCTTGACTTGCTATTGATATACATTTGATATACTAGATGAAAACTGATGATTAATTTTATTTTATTAAAAATAGAATAGAAAAAAAAGGAAAGAAAAAAATCAAAATAAAAACAAAACACATACACATACATTCACACCCACCCATGGACCCACTCACATGTGTATACACACACACACACATACATACACACACACAGGACAAATACATATCTACATATACTAGCCATGCACAAACACACACATATATGTATATGCATTTTCATATGAAAATTTGTTTAAAACAATATTAGAATGACTGACATATAGTATTGTTTTCTCTGTTGGTTGAATCTTTAAGGTTTCCTTATCTCTTCTTTTCTATTCCTGCTAATGCTTCTGCTTTAATTCTGCTTCTCAAATTAACTTGCTATTACTTTAATGCCCCCACCTATGAATCCCTCCCTTATCTTACTCTTCTATCTTTTCCTTTTCTCTCCCTTCCCTTTCCCCCCTTATTTCCCTATAGATTTTGGAAGGTGCTAAACCCTTGATCACATACATGCAATGTTGCTTATTTAACCCATTCCTAATCCCTAATCCCTACATCCCTAATGTAAGTAGGTTTTTAAAATGATAAGCCCTTCTCCCCTTCTAAAGCTCTGTATATTCTTCCTCTGCACTTCATTTGTATAACATAATTATTTTTTTTTACCTTTCTCTAGGCACTTTTGTTTTTTAGAGTCAGATCATACTTAACTCTGCCACAATCTTTCTCTTGAACTACTCAGTTGCTGGTGTCAATCTCAAACAAATGACATATATTTCCATGCTAAAAAAAACAAAAACAAACAAACAAAAAACTACAAGTGATTTTGTCCATCTTAATTTCCTTGAAAATGATCTTTGATAGTAATTCCCATATGTTAAATTTTCTATTGAGTTTGAGTTTCGTTGAAAGTCCTAAAAATCTACACATTTGTTGACTCTTCTTTTCTTTCAATATTATGGATACTTTTGTTGAATATGATATTGTTGACTCCATAGTTATTCTTTTGATTGTTAGTAGATACTCTAGGACCTTTTATTGTGGCTATTAATAAGTCAAATATGCTCCAGCATATTCAAATAGTTGTTTTTTTTCTTACAGAATTTTCTCTTTGATCTGAGGTTATTGATATTTGGCAATAATATTTCAATGTGTTTTCCACAAAGGATCTCTTTGAGGTGATGATCAGAAGATTTTCTTTCTATTTCTACTTTCCCCTTATGTTCTACCATGTCAGGAAAATTTTCTTGTATTATATCTTAATATTATTGTTTTAATGGTATAATGTTATTTTAAGTCCCAAGAAAAACCCATGTTCTATAAGAAGACATCAAAATTCCTTTTATTTTATGTTTGCCCTTTTGTGACTAGTTCCAGCTAATTGTGCATAGGTTTTATTTGTATATAGATGTTTGAATATTGTTTCTCTTACTAAAACTACAAATATCTTCAGAACTTTTTTTTTAGTCTTTTTTATTGTGTCCTCCATGAATAGAGTAGGCATTTAAATGATTATTGAATGCTAACTGAATCATTCTTTGAGTTAATTTATTCAGAGAAATTTTCCATACTTTAAAAGATAAAAGTAATGTGTGTTGATCATTTTAGGTAAATATTTATTATCAATTTAAAGAAAAAGCTAATGAAACTTATGCTTTCAAGTGCTTTAATAGAAATGATTATTGATTTTATTAATATACTTTTTAATCATGTGATGTAATCATGTGATTTTAAATTTTATTAATGATATAATTAACTATATTAATTGTTTTTGTTAGGTTAAAACATTGCTGTATTTCTGGTATGAATATTGCTTGGTTATAATATTTTTGGTAATATGTTATTATAGTATCTTGGCTATCATTTTAATTAAAAATTTTGCAACCATATGCATTATGCAATTGCTCTTTATTTTTCTTTCTCTGTTTTTACTCTTTCTGGTTTAGATATTCCTGAGGCAACCAAAAATTTAGCTATTTTGCCTGTGGGAAAGAAAAAAAAACAGCAAAGGTTTAGATGATTGAAGTCAACAATAAGGGCAATATTATTTCTCTTTTCATTGTTTGTGATGTTTCCTCCATTTTTCATTTTCTTATTCTTCCTGAAATACACATGTATATGTGGGCTTATAGCATTTTTGTTTCTACTTCCATTGATTTTCACCCAAATATTCACTATCATGCTCTTTTTCTTCCTCCATGCCTTTTCCTAAGTATAATTTATTAATATCTTTTAAAATTATCTCGTAAGTATACTATTCATAAATCCCAATTTCATCAAAAGAGATGCCATCTAGTAAGGCCTGAAGAAATAGCAACAAGTATTACATAATTATATCTCTTTGTTGCTCTATCCTCAGACCATACCAAGTTGACCTATGAATTGATAACTTAGTGAATTTTCCAAACTTTAAAAGGTAAAATGATTTATTATATTATAAAAATTAATATATGTGATATATATGTGTTATGGGGCAGAAATCTGAACTTGAAACAAAGGACTCTTACAAGGTGGGAAGTCAGTGGAATTGATAGAGACAATGTTTATCTAGTTTTGCATAATTCAGTATAATTGAGTTAATCTTACAACAAATAATGGTTTCCTAGTGATATAATAATTGATTTATGCTCATTGTAGAGCATATACATGAGGAGCCTTAACCAGGATTCATTCAGAGAAATTCAGAGGGCAGAGAAGATAGGTGGGAGCTCAAGCTCTTGGAACCAAGGAGAGAGATAGGCCTTTAAGAAAGTTAATCGGGCCCCAGGAAAGGAAACAAGACTTTGAAAGAGACAATAAAGGATTTGGACTTTAATCCCTGGCTACTCTTGTGGTGATTACTCTGAACTGAAATGAAGGCTGCTTCAAGACCCCAGAGACCTCCAGGAAAACAGAACAGAGAACATTGCATGTATGTACACATATATATTTATATACATATATATATATATATTTATATACATATACACACATACACTTAATTTAAAAGCAAATGACCTTGTTTCAAGAAGTTCTCCAACTTATTCTTATTACTTCTAATAATTAGTTTAGCTTCACAGCCTATTTCTCTCTCTCTCTCTCTCTCTCTCTTTCTCTCTTTCTCTTTTTCTCTCATTCTTTGTCTCTCCTTCTCTCTCTCTTATTCTCCCTCTCTCAGAATATGCCCAAATTAATTCTAATATTAAATACAAAATGATATTGATTGATCTAATGATATGAAAAACATGAATTATGTTCTAATTTTTCTGAGGTACTTAAAGTAGGGCTGTCACATAATAGGAGCTTAATAATTGAATTGTTTCTCTCACTCTCACCCAATTCAAATTATAAAGGATACCCTCAACTGGAGGTCTGAAATATCAGCATTCTACTAATTTTGGGAAACATAATTCACAGAAAATACCCCCATAAAAGATGCATTTCTTTTTTTTCCCTGTTAAAATATAAAGTATATCCTAATGTAAGTATACACATTATGTTCTATTGAACTTTTTCCACTTAATAATCTGAAGAATGATAATTTGTTTTTAAAATAATGACCCAGAGACAGGACATGCTAATTTATTGTAATTACCATTTTTGTCTTCTCCCTTGACTATGCTGTAATTTCCATGAGGATAGTTCAGTTAAACTTGGTACCTTCTCCAGTGACTAACACAATGCCATGTTCATAAAACATACTAAATAAATGCTTATGGAATGAATAAAGATGTTCAATTAGTAGAGAAAAAAATTCATTTTCATCATTCTGCCATAGGGAAGACAAAGTGATATTTCAGGATGTTTTCTAAAAATGAGGATTAAATAAAATAATCTCTGATTAACCATGAAAATCATAGGACTAAGAATATCAAGCTCCCTGAAACATAACTAGGGATTCTTATATATGAAGGAAAAATCATAGCACCTAGTATATATTGACTTTTGAATTGGTTCTAACAGATGGGACCATCCTGTAATGTTTGGGAATTAGGGTGGCACAATTAGTGTCTGAAGTCAAATTTGAAATCTAGTCTTCCAGATTCTAGACCTAGTGGTCTATCCACTGTGTCATTTAGCTGCTCTGCATAGCTTGTTCTTAACCTATTCTCCAAATTACTTTTAAGTTCAAGGATAGTTCCTGAAGGGAATGTCTTTAAATAAATGAATTTTTAAAATCTCACCATAAAACAATCTTGAAAACAATCATATATTAATTTAATAATATTTTTACATGTAGAAGTTCAAAAGAAGGCAATGCCTAAAGATTAGTTTATAGAAATTTACATATTAATTAATTGGCACAAATTAAGGAATTCACACTTACAGATATAATCTTGAGTCCCTGTAGAAACCAGATATTTGAAGATCCATTAAGATGATGTCTACTCAAATTTTTACTCTCCCACATCCTCATATTCTAAACATGTGATTAGTAAATATTAATTAGAAGAATTTATTCTTTGTTAAGTAAGTATTAAAAAAGTTAGAGTGAATTATTTTCATTACAGTTAATAACCATTATAATTAAATGTACATATTTAAGAGCCCATCAAACATTGTTAAATATGAACATTTTTTAAAATTGCTAGGCCATGGTTCTCTATTCACATTCCCAATATAATTATATGAAATTGTTATTAAAAATGCTTCTGTTTTTGTATAGTAAGACAGGATATTTATTCAAGTTTTACTGGTCTTTTCCTTCTCTTTGAACAAGGAAGTTTTTGTCATAATATGTGTATTCGTGTTTTAAATACTAGTAGCATAATTGATTATATCAATAACCAAATTAACAAAAAACATATAATCATCTCAAGAAATGCAGAAAAATCATTTGATAAAAGCCAACACCCATTCCTATTAAAAATATTAGAGACTCTAATGGATGCTAAGTGAAATGAGCAGAACCAGGAGATCATTATACATAGCAACAACAAAATTATATGATAATCAATTCTAAAAATTACCATACACAACGAATTAATATAAAAATGCTGTTTTTTTAGCAAATTTTTCTGATAATGGCCTCAGTTTTCAAATACATAGAGTACTTAGTCTCATTTTAAAATTCCTTCCTTATTTGATAAATGGTCAAAGAATATGAACAGGAAAAGAAATCAAAGGTATTTGTTATTTATATGAATAAATGTTACAAATCAGTATAGATTGGGGAAATGTAAACTAAAACAATTCTGTGGGACCACTTTACACCCATCAGAAGTGACAAATACTTCAGGGGATAAGTGCGATTACATACATGAATGAACTGTTGGTGATTGTGCTGTTGGTGTCGGTGAAATGCTGATCTAAACATTGAGGAAAAAATTTGTGATGATGCCCAAATGATTATAAAACTGCACTTAAAAGCACATGATCTACTACTATGGCTGTTTCACAAAAAATCAAAAGAGATACAAAATGGGCTTATACGTACAATAATATTTATGAGCTATTTTTTGTGGTGTCAAAGAATTTTTAAAAATGGGATGCTCCTCATTTGGAGAATGGTTGAACAAGTTGCAGTTGGTGATTGTGATTGAACACTACTGTGCTGTAAAAATAATGAGAGGGGTTCAGAAAAATATTAAAATAACACATGGTAAGACAAATGTGAACTGAACCACACTGAAGTGGAATGCCCTGGGGGATCACTAGCATAATAAAAATAACATTGCAATGTTGATCAACTGTGAAAACCTTGCCTATGTTCTTCAATATAATGATGTGATCAAGGAAAAATGTTTATAGCAGTCCTTTTTGTAATGACAAGGCACTGGAAATGTCATGAATATACATCAGTTGAGGAATTGCTGGACAAGTTATGGTAGATGAAAAAATGGAATATTATTGTTCTATAAGAAAAAATCAGTAGGATGATTTCAGAAAGGCCTGGAGGGACTTACATGAACTGATGTTAAGTGAAGTGAGAAGAACCAAAAGAACATTGTGCATAACAAGAACAAGATTATTTTATGATCAATTATAATGGACTTGGCTCTTTGCCACAATGAGGTGATTCAAGACAATTTCAATGGACTTGTGTTGGAGAGAGCCATCTGCATCCAGAGAGAGGACTATGGGACTGACTGAATGTGGATCTCAATAGTGTATTATCACCTTTTTGTTGTTTCTATTTTTTTCGCCTCTCTTTTTTATTCCTTTTTGATCTGACTTTTTTGTGCAACATGATAAATGCAGAAATATGTTTAGAAGAATTTCACATATTGACCTGTCTAGGGGAGGGGGAAATGGGAGGGGGGAGAAAATGTTTTTGCAAAAGTGTATATGTATGTATATTGTTTTGTGACAGTTCCAAATAACGCATTGTGGAAAAATGCTATCCATCTCCAGAGAAAATTCTAAGTAAAAATAATATAGTATTATTGACTTTCTTTATTTAACATTTTAATTATTTGGAAATGTTTTGCATGATTTCACATATATAAGTAATTGATATCATTGTTTTTGCATAGATATTCATTAAATAAATTGGTGAGGGAGATTCTGATAAGATAGTCAGTAAGAAATTTCCAGGCTCTCCAGATTTCATCTACAGACAGAAAATTACCATATAACGATGGGAGAACAACAAAAGTAAAGGGGTAAAACAGTTGTGCTCCTACTATAAGTTGAGAGAACCTCATAAAAGACAAGGCCTCTAGATCTGAAACTTGGCCTGACATTTCCAGACAGACTTCATTGAATCAACAAATAGCTGGCCCTGGAGAGCTCTGTTAGGAAGCAAATTAGATCTCAGGAAATTTCACCTCATTTTTCACCTCATTCTTTACCTTAAGAAATTTTATCTCACGAACTTTTATGTGAAAAACTTTCATCTAAAGAACAGTAGACAGGCACAACAGCTCACAAGGTTAAATATCTGAAACCACTTTCCATTTCCCACTCCCCTACAAGTCTCTCCTGTCAAAGAAAGCTGGACATTGTCCCAGCTGCTTACTGCAGCCATATGTCTAAAGAGAGAGCCATTGAGGAGCTAGCCATGAATACCTTCCCTACAAATGAATCCAAGGAAACCCTTTTTGCACTCATTCCCCCTGAATAACCATTATTCCAGCCTTCAAATCCTTCAAAGAAAACAGCTTAGAAAAAAATGTGCCTCTAATTACCCACTGAGCATTGCCTTCATTGTGGTGAATGAGTTCTGTGAACAATTCTCCAATTATGGCATGAAAGCTGTGCTCACACTGTACTTCCTGTACTTCTTACCTTTTAGCCCAGATTTATCTATATATGGGTACCATGCCTTCAATAGCCTTTGCTATTTTATGTTCTTTTGGAAGCAAGAATAGCTGATTCTTGGTTGGGAAAGTTCAAGACAATCATCTATCTCTCCTTTGTGTATGTGTTGGGTCACTTGATCAAGTCTTTGGGTGCAGCACCAATTGTGGGGGAATGTAATACATGTGGTTTTATCCATGGTTGGTTTCTTCTTGATAGCCTTGGGAACAAACCCTTTTTGGCATGCTTTGGTGGAGACCTGTTTGAAGAAGAAAATGCAAAAGAAAGGAGCAGGTTTTCTATCTGGCGATTGATTCAGGGAATTTGACCTTTACCTTTGTCACATCCATGCTAAGAAGTCATTTACAAGATTTGGAGAAGCTTATTGTGCATTAGTCTTTGGGATTCCAGGAATCCTAATGGTACTAGCCCTTGTTGTATTTGTTCTTGGAAGAAAGATGTAAATAAAACCTTCCCTCTGAAGGAAATATAATGCTTAAAATCTCCAAATGTGTCTGATTTGCTATTTTAAATCATCTGAAGAACCATTCCAGTGAAATTCCAAAGAGAGAGCATTGGCTGGACATGGCAGGGGAAAAGTATCCACAAAAGCTCATCATAAAAGTGAAAGCTCCCCATGTACTGTTCCTTTATATTCCATTACCAATGCTCTGGACTATTTTGGATCAGCAGGGCTCTTAGTGGACTTTGCAAGATCTAGAATGAATGATAATGTTGGATTATTCAGGTTCTAGCCTGACCAGATACAAGTGCTGAATCCCCTCCTGTGCTTATCTTCATCCCTCTTTTTGACCTGGATATCTATCCTCTGCTCAAGGCGTGTGGAATAAACTTAATATCTATTAGGGAGATGACAACTGGTACGTTAGGTTACGCTAAATCTGGCAGATGATGAAGTGAAAATGGCTTTGATGAATTATCAGAACAGTTCTCTGTTTTCAAAGGCTATCAAACCAAGTCAGATAGTAGACCATTCCCATATGCTCCTGACCACAGGGAATTACACTATCACCACATATCTGTCACCAGTGAGCACATCCTGGAAGAGAAGAACAGACCCACCTTGATCATTCATGCAGATCAAAAGGGACTTTTCTGAATCCTTTTTTTTTTTAATAGCCTTTTATTTACAGGTTATATGCATGTGTAACTCTACAGCGCTAACAATTGCTCTTGTTCCTCTTGTTCCAATTTTTCACCTCTTACTCCTCACCCCCTCTCCTAGATGGCAGGATGACCAGTAGATGTTAAATACATTAAAACATAAATTAGATACACAATGAGTATACATGACCAAAACGTTATTTTGCTGTATAAAAAGAATCAGACTCTGAAATATTGTACAATTAGCTTTTGAAAGAAATCAAAAATGCAGGTGGGCATAAATATAGGGATTGGGAATTCAATGTAATGGTTTTTAGTCATCTCCCAGAGTTCTTTTTCTGGGCATAGCTAGTTCAGTTCATTACTGCTCCATTAGAAATGATTTGGTGGATCTCGTTGCTGAGGATGGCCAGGTCCATCAGAACTGGTCATCATATAGAATTGTTTTTGTAGTATATAATGATCTCCTGGTCCTGCTCATTTCACTCAGCATCAGTTCGTGTAAGTCTCTCCAGGCCTTTCTGAAATCATCCTGTTGGTTATTTCTTACAGAACAATGATATTCCATAATATTCATATACCACAATTTATTCAGCCATTCTTCAACTGATGGACATCCATTCAGTTTCCAGTTTCTAGCCACTACAAAAAGGGCTGCCACAAACATTTATGCACATTCAAGTCCCTTTCCCTTTATAATCTCTTTGGGATATAAGCCCAGTAGTAACACTGCTGGATCAAAGGGTATGCACAGTTTGATAACTTTTTGAGCATAGTTCCAAACTACTCTCCAAAATGGTTGGATTCGTTCACAACTCCACCAACAATGAATCAATGTCCCAGTTTTCCCACATCCCCTCCAACAATCATCATTATTTTTTCCTGTCATTTTAGCCAATCTGACAGGTATGTAGTAGTATCTTAGAGTTGTCTTAATGTGCATTTCTCTGATTAATAATGACTTGGAGCATCTTTTCATATGACTAGAAATAGTTTCAATTTCTTCATCTGACAATTGTCTGTTCATATCCTTTGACCATTTTCAATTGGAGAATGGCTTGATTTTATAAATTAGAGTTAATTCTCTATATATTTTGGAAATGAGGCCTTTATCGAACCTTGGACTGTAAAAATATTTTCCCAGTTTATTGCTTCCTTCTAATCTTGTCGCATTAGTTTTGTTTGTACAAAACTTTTCAGTTTGGTATAATCGAAATTTTCTATTTTGTGATCAGTAATGATCTCTAGTTCTGCTTGGTCATAAAGACCTTCCCTTCCACAGGTCTGAGAGGTAAACTATCCTGTGTTCTCTAATTTATTAATAATTTCATTCTTTATGCCTAGGTCATGAACCCATTTTGACCTTATCTTGGCGTACGGTGTTAAGTGGGATCAATGCCTAGTTTCTGCCATATTAGTTTCCAATTTTCCCAGCAATTTTATCAAACAGTAAGTTCTTATCCAAAAGTGGGTCTTTGGTTTGTCAAAGACTAGGTTGCTATATTTGTTGACTGTTTTATCCTTGAACCTAACCTATTCCACTGATCAATTAATCTATTCCTTAGCCAATACAAATTGTTTTGGTAACTGCTGCTCATAATATAATTTTAGATCTACAGCTAAGCCACCTTCATTTGATTTTTTCATTAATTCCTTGAAATTCTTGACCTTTTGTTTTTCCATATGAATTTTGTTGTTATTTTTCTAGGTCATTAAAATAGTTTTTGGAGTCTGATTGGTATAGCACTAAATAAATAGATTAGTTTAGGTAATATTGTCATCTTTATTATATTTGCTCGCCGTATCCAAGAGCATTTAATATTTTCCAATTGTTAGATCAGACTTAATTTGTGAAAAGTAGTCTGTAATTTTGCTCATAAAGTTTCTGATTTTCCTTGGCAGATAGATTCCAAATATTTTATATTATCTGTAGTTACTTTAAATGGAATTTCTCTTTGTAACTCTGACTGTTGGATTTTGTTAGTGATATATAAGAATGCTGATGACTTATGTGGGTTTATTTTATAATCAGCAACATTGCTAAAGTTGTGGATTATTTCTAATAACTTTTTAGTAGAATCTCTGGGGTTCTCTAAATACACCATCATGTCGTCAGCAAAGAGTGATAATTTGGTTTCCTCATTGCCTATTCTTATTCCTTTAATCTCTTTCTCAGCTCTTATTGCCAAAGCTAGCGTTTCTAATACAATATTAAATAGTAACGGTGATAGTGGGCAACCTTTTTCACTCCAGATCTTATTGGGAAAGGGTGCAGTTTGTCTCCATTACATATGATGCTTACTGATGGTTTTAAATAGATGTTGCTGATTATTTTAAGGAAAAGTCCATTTATTCCTATATTCTCAAGTATTTTTAATAGGAATGGATGTTGGATTTTGTCAAATGCTTTTTCTGCATCTATTGAGATGATCATATGGTTTTTGTTAATTTGGTTGTTAATATGGACAATTATCTTGATAGTTTTTCTAATATTGAACCAGCCCTGCATTCCTAGTATAGATCCTACTTGATCATAGTGTATTATCCTGGAGATGATTTTCTGTAGTCTTTTTGCTAATATCTTATTTAAGATTTTAGCATCAATATTCATTAGGGAGATTGGTCTATAATTTTCTTCTCTATTTTCAGCCTACCTGGTTTAGGTATCAGTACCATATCTGTGTCATAGAAGGAATTTGGTAGGACTCCTTCATTCCCTATTTTATCAAATAATTTATATAGCATTGGGGCCAATTATTCTTTACATGTTTGCTAAAATTCACATGTAAAACCATCTGGTCCTGGAGATTTTTTCTTAGGCAGTTGTTTAATTTCCTGTTCCATTTCTTTTTCTGAAATGGAACTATTCAAGCAATTTACTTCCTACTCTGTTAGTCAGGGAAGTCTATATTTTTGGAGGTAGTCATCCATTTCACTTAGGTTATCAAATTTATTGGCATAAGTTGAGCAAAATAACCTCTTATTATTTTCTATTTCCTTCATTGGTGGAAAGTTCTCCTTTCATTTTAAGCTACTAATTTCATTTTCTCCTCCTTTTTAATCAGATTTACCAAAGGCTTATCTATTTTATTGGCTTTTTCATAGAACCAACTCTTAGTTTTATTTATTAGTTCAATAGTTTTTTTACTTTCAATCTTTTTAATTTCTCCTTTTAATTTTAGAATTTAAAATTTAGTATTTGATTGGGGGTTTTTAATTTGGTCTTTTTTTATTTCTTTTAGTTGCAAGCCCAACATTAATCTTTTCTTCTCTGTTTTATTTAGTAGCCTTCTAAGTGATATAAAAATTCCTCCTATTACCGCTTTGGCTGATCCCCAAATGTTGGTATGATGTCTCATCATTGTCATTATCTTGGGTGAAATCATATATGTATCTATAATTTGTGCTTCACCCAATCATTCTTTAAGATGATATTGCTTAGTTTCAATTACTTTTGGTCTATTTCCCTAACTTTTGTTGAATGTAAGTTTTATTGCATCATGATCTGAAAAGAAAGCATTTACTATTTCTGCTTTCTTGCATTTAATTTAGTCTTTATGTCCTAATATATGGTCAATTTTGAATAGGTTCCATGAACTGCTGAGAAGAAAGTATATTCCTTTCTATCTCCATTCAATTTTCTCCAAAGATCTAACATACCTAATTTTTCTAATATTCTATTTACTTTAATTTCTTTTTATTTGTTTTGTAGTTTGATTTGTCTCATTCTGAGAGTGCAAAGTTGAGATCTCCCACTATTACAGTTTTGTTGTCTATTTCTTCTTTCAACTCTCTTAACTTCTCCTTTAGGAAGTTGGATGCCATACCACTTGGTGCATATATGTTTATATGATATTGCTTCGTTGTTTATGCTTCCCTTTAGCAGGATGTAGTTACCTTCCTTATCTCTTTTAATTAGATCAATTTTGCTTTGCTGATCTGAGATAAGGATGCTCCCTAGCTTTTTGACTTCACCTGAAGTCCAATAGATTTTGCCCAGCCTTTTACCTTTACTCCAATGTATCTCCTGCTTTAAATGTGTTTCTTGTAAACAACATATTGTAGGGTTCTGACTTTGATCCAGTCTGCTATCTGCCTCCTCTTTATGGGGAGTTCATCCCATTCACATTTATGGTTAGAATTACTAAATCTATTTCTGCCATCCTAATAACCCAGATTATGCTTTACTTTTTCTTGCCTCCCCAACCTCTTTCCCTTTTGAACTTATGTACCCACTTATCACGATACTACCATCTTATAACCCTCCTCCCTTTGAATCTTTCCTTCCTTCCTTATTACCTTTTTCTTTCCTTTCCTCTCCCCGTTTTTTAATGAGGCAAGAGAATTTTCTAAAACAAATGTCAATTATTTTTCTGACCAACTCTGATGAGAGTAAGATTCTTTTTTTTTTTTTTTTTTTTTTTTTTTTTAATTTAATAGCCTTTTATTTACAGGAATATACATGGGTAACTTTACAGCATTAAAATTGCCAAACCTCTTGTTCCAATTTTTCACCCTTACCCCCACCCCTCCCTAAATGGCAGGATGACCAGTAGATGTTAAATATATTAAAATATAACTTGATACATAATAAGTATAATGACCAAAACATTATTTTGCTGTACAAAAGAATCAGACTCTGAATTATTGTACATTTAGCTTGTGAAGGAAATCAAAAATGCAGGGTGCATAAATATAGGATTAGGGAATTCAATGTAATGGTTTTAGTCATCTCCCAGAGTTCTGTTTCTGGGTATAGCTGGTTCAGTTCATTACTGCTCCATTAGAAATGATTTGGTTGATCTTGTTGCTGAGGATGGCCTGATCCATCAGAACTGGTCATCATCTAGTATTGTTGTTGAAGTATATAATGATCTCCTGGTCCTGCTCATTTCACTCAGCATCAGTTCGTGTAAGTCTCTCCAGGCCTTTCTGAAATCATCCTGTTGTCATTCTTACAGAACAGTAATATTCCATAATTTTCATATACCACAATTTATTAGCATTCTCAACTGATGGACATCCATTCAGTTTCAGTTTCTAACTTACTACATAAAGGGCTGCACAAACATTCGTCACAGGTCCCTTTCCTTCTTATAATCTCTTTGGGATATAATCCCAGTAGTAACACTGCTGGATCAAAGGGTATGCACAGTTTGATAACTTTTTGAGCATAGTTCCAAACTACTCGATGAGAGTAAGATTCACACAATGTTCCTTCTCCTCTCTAAATACCCTCAGATATGATAAGTTTCCTTTGCCTCTTTGTGGGATGTGGTTTCCCTCTTTTTATCCCTCCTTCCCACCTTATTCTGCCATCATCCCTTTTCTATATCTACTTCCCTTTTTTATGTTATATCAGTACAATCAAATTATACATGTATTCTTTTTGTGTATCCACAATAGAAATACAATTCTCAAGAGTTATTTTTACCTTTTCTGCATCTCTTGCGTTCTATGGTTGGAGATCAAATTTTTTGTTTAGTTCTGTTTTTTTCTTCAGAAACAAATGGAATTCATTTGTTTCATTAAATTCCATCTTCTTCCCTGGAAGAAAATGCTCAGCTTAGCTGGGTAGTTTATTCTTGGCTGCATCCCAAGTTCTTGTGCTTTCGGGAAAATCATATTCCAGGCCCTTCGTTCCTTTAATGTGGAGGCAGCCAGATCTTGGGTGATCCTTATTGTGGCACCTCGGTATTTAAATTGTTTTTTTTTTTTTTTTTTTGGCTGCTTGTAAAATTTTTTCCTTAATCTGATAGTTCTGAAATTTGGCCACAATATTCCTTGGGGTTTTTATTTTAGGGTTTCTTTCAGAAAGTGCTCGATGAATTCTTTCAATGGCTATTTTACCTTCTGATTCTATTACATCTGGACAGTTGTCTTTGATGGTTTCTTGTAAAATAGTATCTAGGCTCTTTTTTTCATCATATTTTTTCGGAAAGTCCAATAATCCGCAGATTATCTCTCCTAGATCTATTTTGCAAGTCTGTCGTTTTTGCAAGTAGATAATTCATGTTTTTTTCCCAGTTTGTCATTTTTTTGTTTTTGCTTGACTGATTCTTGCTGTCTCAATGAATCATTAGTTTCTAGTTGTTCAGTTCTAATTTTTAAAGAATTATTTTCTTCATTAGCTTTTTTTACTTCTTTCTGTATATGTCCAATTGAGTTTTTAAATGTATTGTTTTGGTCTGTGGAATTTTTTTCCATTTCACTAATTTTTTTTTTACTGAATTATTTTCTTTTTCCAATTCACAGATCCTACTTTCTTGCGAGTTCTTTGTCTTTTCCAATTCACAGATCCTACTTTCTTGCGAGTTCTTTGTCTTTTCCAATTCACAAATCCTACTTTCTAGTGAATTCTTTATTTTTTCCAATTCACAAATTTTGTTTCCCTGCAATTCCTGGGAATTTTTTATCTTTTCCAATTCGTATTTCAGGAAGTTGTTGGTCTCTTGTAAGGCTTCTCTTTCCTTTCCCCATTTATTTTCTAACTCTCTTTTGAGACTTTTAATGGTCTCTTCTATGAGAGCATCATGTAAAGGAGGACAGTCTGATGCATTTTTGCTGTTTGCTGTTTCTTCAGGTTTGCTGACCTGCTCTTTTTCTGCATAGAATCTGTCGATCGTTCATTTCATCTTTTTATTCATGTTTTAAAGCCTTTAGGGTATGTCTCCTAGGCAAGGGGGTTACCAGCTTCCTCTGCAGAACAGGGAGAGATGTAAATCGATTTCCAGCTCCGAGGTATGGGAGTGCTCTGAGTGAGAGTTTTCCCTTTCCCCAACAGGAGGTGGATGTAGCACTGGCCGAGCTATCAAAGTGCCCAGTTGGGCTGTGTGGGTTAGTGATTGCCCTAGGCTAGAGACTAAGGGGTGAAAGTGTCACTGCCCCAGGCCAGAGCCTCTTGTTGGACTGTGAGTATTAGCAGCTGACTGCAGACCAGATTCTACTGAACTCTGCCCAGAACTTTGCCCCAGAGTTTCTGCCCGACAAATCAACCCTGGGAAAGCTCTATGGCCCCAAGCCAAGCCCCCCACTGAGCAGATTGGAGGCTAACCTGGGCTGTGTCCTCCTGCCGTGCAGGATCGCAACTGCCCCAAGGAAAAGCCCCGAACTGAGGGTTAGGGCTGCACGCTTGTGCTGAGATCTGTGCTTTCACTTTCAGTTTGAGGCTCTCCTGGGACCTAATTTCTCTCCCAGTCTGTGCTGATCTCCCCCCTGGCCCTGGAACCAACCTTTTTTTGGCGAGACTGCAGATTTACTTCTGCTGGTGAGTTGTTGTACTTCTTATCTTTACAAATTGTAGCAGTCAAGACTATTTTTGAGGCTCGATATAATATTGATAGAGAGGGTAAGAGAAGAGCTTAGAAAGTCACGTGTGCCTTCTCTGCCATCTTGACTCTGCCCCACTTTTCTGAATCCTGATGAAGGACATGGTACCTCAACAGTCAATGGAATGGCAGCAGTGAGATTTAGTAACACCTTGGATAAAGATGTTAATCTCACCTTAAGCAGAGATGACTCCTTCAGTGTTGGTGAAGACTATGGCATCTCTGCCTACAAAACTGTGGAAAAGGAAAAGTACCATTATGTGTACTGAAGGAAATAAGACAAGGACTTCTTGGACCCAGGATGGTTTGATTTTGGTGCAATATACATAAATATTATTACTAATAATTCTGATTAGTGTCTGCAGGCATGGAAAACTGAAGATATTCCATCCAAACAAATATTTATTGCATGACAGTTGCCACAGTAAATAATATTCCCTGGAGGTGTTTTCTGTCACTGGGCTTGAGATCTCCTATGCTCAACATGAAGGCAGTGTTGCAACCAAACATGAGAAATGTCATCATACTTATTATTGCACAGCCCAGTGCTTTGGTACAGTGGGCCAGCTTTATCTTGTTTTCCTGCCTCCTGCTTGTCGCTTGTTTTGTCTTTTCCATAATGGGCTACTACTATACCCGCGTCATACCAGAAGATCCTTATAACCTGGAAAACACCTTTCCACATTAAGGGAAAGATGAGGGACCTGGAAACCAAGAAGACAAAATTCTGATTGCTCCCTTAGCTCTATTCCAATCCTTTATTTTTTTTGTCATGCATAATTAGACTAACTCATCCCTGGTCCTGGCCGTAGGCTACATGTACAGTGAATATCCTTCCCACTGGGCTAAGTCAAAGTGGTAGTGCTGATCTCACAAGAGACACTGTTCTGCAGCTGTCTTTCATTCTCTCCCTCTGGGGCCACCAACCCTGGAACAACCCTCTTGAGCAAGAAATTGAACCACTCCATACCTCAGCCCTATCACCTATTCACGAAAGAATAGAGTCTGCCCATATATTGTTTCCATGAAGTTGGGACAGTGTTGCTGCTTGTGTAGCTAAAAGAATGTGAAGAAAATAATTTAGCATTTGTTGCTGTGTAAAAAAAAAAAAGAATAGTAGACAGCTAAGTGGGGGGAAACTGAAAGACATACTCAAAAGTTTTCTGGAACTGGGTCTAGCAGTATTGATTAATATTGACTCTGCCTGTGGCTTTGACAGAGAAGGATCTAACTAGCATACTAGCACATACCAGGTGAGAGAAATTCCAGAAGGAGCAAAAAAATGAGGATAACATGGTTAGGAGCCCAAATTGTGGCTTAGAGAAAGAAATAAGTCACTGGGGTTGGGTCCCCTGATAGAATTCAGGGGAAAAAAAAAACATTACTTGCAATTCAAAAGTAAGACTTGATTAATAAGAAGCTGGTATAAATGAAATGAAACAAAATAAAAATGTGTACAAAAAGTGAAAAAGAACTCAACAGCAGATAGGTACTTTGGTATAAAACACACACTGGGACTTATATTCAGAAGATAGTAAAGTTGGAAAAAAAGCCACTTCTATCCCCAAAGACTGACATCAAATTGTCACAAGCCCAAAATACTTCTTAGAAGAACTTAAAAAGAAATTTAAAAATTAAATAAGAAAGACTGAGGAAAAATAGAAAATAAATAAAAGCAATCCAAGAAGATTATGAAAATAAATAAAGATTATGAAAAAAAAAGTATAAAGTAACCAACTGGAAAGAGACACATAACCATAAGGGTGAAAATAACTAGTTGAAAACTAGAATTGGATAAAAAGAATCAAATGATATTATAGAACACAAATAAATTATAACATTAGAGAAATAGAAAAGAATCTGAAACATCTCATTAGAAAAAAACATTACCTGGAGAATATATCAACGAAAGACAATATGACAATCGTCAGACTACCTGAAACTTATGATAAAAAGAAGCTGATTATAATATTACAATAAATTTATTAGAGAAAAGTGACAACATATTGTGAAACAAGGGAAATAAAAAAAATAATCTACCATTTACCAGGTGAAAGAAATCACAGGAAAAAAAAAGTACAGGAATGTCAGAGCCAAGTTTTAAAACCCCCAAGTTTAAGAAGAAAATATTTCAAGCATTAAGACAAAAAACCACAACTTAAATTCAGTAGAAACATTCACCTCCCTCAATTTGCTCACCCATCTATCATCTTTCCTTCTTCCTTTTTCTTTAACCTTTCCATTTCTACTTCTCTATAGAGTAAGAAAAATATCCATATGAACTAAGTTTGCACATTTTTCCTTAAGTGAAATGAAATGAGATTTAAAGTTTAAACAATACTCACCCCCTTCTTTCCCTTTTTTGTAATAGTTTTTTTTTTTGGTCTCTTAATTTAATTTACCCTGTTTACCTCCCCTTTTCTCTTCTCCTAGTACAATCCTTTTTCACTCTATTTCTTTTTTATATCATCACATCAAAGTTGACTAATACCCACTTTCTCTGCATACTCTAACTGCCCTTACAAAGATATAGTTCTCAAGAGTTATAAATATCACATTCATATAAGAGTATGCAAACAATTTTACTTTTAAATAACTTTTTCCCCTTTCCTATTTACCCTTCTATGTTTCTTTTGAGTAGTATTTGAAGATCAAATTTTATGTATAATTCTGGTCTTTTCATCAGAAATGATGAAAAATCCCCCTTTTCACTGAAAGCTAATTTTCCCCTTGAAAGATAAAAGTTCAATTTTGTTGAGTTCAATTCTTGGCTATAGTCCAAGCTTCTTTGCCTCCTGAAACATATTTTGATCCTTCAGTGTGGAAGCTGTCAAATGTCATAGTGATTATGAATGAAATTCCTTGATATTTGAATTGTTACTTTTTGATTTCTTACAGTATTTGTTCCTTCACCTGATAATTCTGCAATTTAGATACAATAATTCTTGGAGTTTTCATTTCTTTTTCAGGAAATGATCTGTGGATCTTTGAATGACTACTTCTTACCCTTTTGTATCACAGCAGTTTTCCTTGATGAGTTATTGAAAGATATTTTTTGCTTTCTTCTTTTATTTTGATCATGGATTTTATGATCAAATTCTTATACTCTCTGTCATTGATTTCTTTACCAGGTCATTTTTTTCCAATCAGATATTTACATTTTCTTCTATTTTTCCATTAAACATTTTGTTTGATTCTTGATGTCTTCTTGTGTCATTATTGTGTCAAATCCTGATTTTTATGAACTATTTTATTTAGTTAGCTTTTTGCCATTTTTTCCAATAGAACAAAGTTGTTTTATTCATCAAATATTTTTTTAACAAATCTATTTTTCAAGTATTTTTTTTCTTTAGTCAATCTTTGTACTTCCTTTTCTAAGCTGTTGATTTTTTCTTCCATAATTCTCCTGTATAGCTTTCATTTATTTGCCTATTTTAGCTCTATGTATTTTATTTGATTTTTAAAATCATTTTTGAACTCCTCTAAAAGGAATTTTTCAACTTGAGGCCGATTCATATTTCCACTTTGAGGCTTCACATACAAGCATTTTTTTTATTGGTGTCCTCTTTTAAGTTTGTGTTCTGATCTTCCTTGTCATTGAACGGTAGCTTTCCATGGATACTTTTTTTATTTTTTTTTCTTTCTTTTTGGTCATTTGAAAAAGATGAGCCCTGCTCTTAGGGAACAGGGAAGATTCTCCCAAACTTCTTTTACAAGGTAATAGGGGGTTTGTCACTGATTTTCCACCCTGAGCTGGAAGTGCTGCTGGCTCCACAGTGATACGTTGGCCTTGCATAGTCAATCCTGTTGTACCCGGCTTTGGGTTTCCCAATGTGCCTTCTGTGCTTGGCTAGAGAACTAACAACTGGCATGCTGAGCCAGAGCCAAATGGCTTTTGCTGCTGATTTGTGCTGTAACTAAAAGCTTCCTGTTACTTTCCTTGCACCACCTATATCCTAGGCCTTGCTCTCTTTCACTCAAATGAGACAGACATTTCCTGAAGACTTTCTAAATTATCTTAAGCTAGAAAATTATTTCACTTCATCTTTTTGTAGGTTCTGTCACTCAAAGATCTATATCGAGGCTTCATTTAGTACTGTTTCTGAGAGAAAATGGTGAGAGTGCTCCAGCAATTTCCTGACTTCTTCACTGTCTTGTCTCCATCTTTCCTCATTTCCTATTTGAAAAAATAAAAAGAAATTGGTCTACATTTTTTCTTTCTTTCTGTGTTTTATTCTAGCTGGATGATGTATCAAAACCTCAAAGGAATTTGGGATTCTTGTGTTACCCTTTTCCAGATATTTTAAGTATAATTCCCCCTTTAAATATTCCATAAAATTCACTTGTGAATGTATCTGCTCCTGGGAAAGAAAAAAAATTAATTGTGCTCTCTCTTTGTTTCTCTCTCTCTCTCTCTCTCTCTTTCTCTCTCTCTCTCTCTCTCTCCCTCTCTCCCATTCTCTTTCTTTTCATCTATAGATATATAGCTATATTTATACATATAGCTATATTTAAAGAAATAAAGAAATCTGTTAAATTTTTTTTCAGCTGGATTTCTTTTTCCATAGAAGCTCATTTTTCTTTACTCTTCTTTTCTGTTATTTCCTCTTCATACTTATTCTTCAGTTGTACTTTTCTTTTTTATAAGTGTACAGAATGAGTGAGAATCAGTGTTTTCAATTTGTGGATCACTGTTGAAGAAGAAGATTAGATTTGACAGATCTTTTGCATACCCTCCATAGCATTGTGGCTTGACCTCTGTATCATTAGCCTGCATAGTTTCTTTTGCTCACTCCTTCCATTTGCATTGCACCAGAATAGGACATCTAAGAATTTAATTTCTTCATATTTTTCATCTTATGTAATGATTATCTTTTGATTCAGAGGGATTCATTTCTAAGTCTTTCATATCTACTTTACAGTACATTTATTCTGAGTATAATTCTATAAAAATTCTAGGAAACCATCTACCATCTTCCTAATCAAGTGCCTAATTTATTTCCTCATTAATAATTTTTTGTGTGTCTTCAAATACAACAGTACTTTAGAAGAATATTAGATTTGTTTCTTCCAAGCCCCTTGGGTAGAGACTGAGACAAGGGATTTAGACTTTTTTTTGGTAATGATCTGTAGTTCCTGTGTGTGATAAGAGAATATATTTACAGAAGAAGACAGTGCAAAATTTAATACTAAAAGTATAAAGAGATAAATTTATGGATATATATATAAATATAGGGAAAGAAAGAGATAGAAAGAGAAAGAGAGAAAGAGAGAGAGGGAGCAAAGAGAGAGATAGGTTTCAGAAGAAATAAAAAATACATGAAATTATCCATTATTAGGGAAAAACACAAATAAACAGAAAAGTATTAGCTTACCACTATAGTTAAAGAAGTCAAGTACCAACTTGTGTAGATTAACAAAGGAAAAACAAATAGTAAAGGAATTAACTCTTTGGTAGTTTACTTTTATACCTACAGCAGAGTGTAAAAATATTATCCATTATTATTCAGATATCAAGCAGATACAATCTGATATATGTGTAGATTTGACTTGACATTGAGATAATTAAATTTTTTCAGTTTGTTTCAATAAAATTGCCTTCCAGAACCTTATCATGTTTGTTCAATAAACCAAATTAATTCATAATTCAACACATTTCCTCTTAGTGTTCCTTAATAACACAAATACACACACATATACATATATGTATATACTCTGTAACATTAACATATAGCAAATGGCATAAACCATGAAGAATAAAAACATATTTTACAGTAAATTATAACTATTTGCAATGCTAATATAGTGAGTAGCAAATAAATTGGATTGTACCCTTTATGATAACCAAATAGATGGACAGTACATCCCAGATGAACATTTGGAAAAAATAAAATCTAAGAATGCTCATATCTTACCATTTTAAATACAAAAAGGTAATATAAAGGGTATCCAGAGAACTTATAAAGAAAATGAAAACAGAAAAATAGTACGATGTAGCATATTGGATTTTGAATTTAGGTCCATATTCTGAGTCAGCTATATACTACTGATGTCACCTTGAGAATTTATTTCTTTTTTTTAACTCTTTGATAGAGAGAACTAGTAGTGATAATGATGGGTCAAAGGTGTGCCCAGTTTTATAGCCCTTTAAGAATAGTTTCAAATTGTACTTCAGAATTATTGTATTAATTCATAACACCAACAATGTATTATTGCCCCAAATTTCCTACTTCAACATTTATCATTTTCCAAATCAAACCCATAGGTCAATATGATAGGTATGAGATTGTATTTCAGAATTATTTTAAATTGTATTTCTTTGATCAAAAGTGATTTAGAACATTTTATCTCATGACTATACATAACTGATTTCTTCTTCTGAAAACTGCTTGTTCATATCTTTTGACAATTTAGCAATTAGGGAATGGCATATATTCCTATATGTTGCAAATTGGATAGTTTCCCAGTTTTCAGCTTTCTTTTACTTTTTTACTGTATTGAATTTGTTTATGCAAAAAAACCTTTTTAATTAAATGTTTTTAAATTATTAATTTACATATTATGATGATCTTTATTAGTGTTTGGTCGTAAACTATTTAATTTATCTGAGTTTCCATTGATCTGAGAGGCAAATTATTGTCATAATTTTCCTTTAGTATCACCTTTTTTGAATACAGCATATATCCATTTTGACCTTATCTTGGAATATGGTGTGAAGTGTTTCTTTATAGATAGTTTTTTGCAAAACTGCTTTCTGGTTTTCCTGGCAGTTGTTGTGAACAACAAGATCTTGTCACAAAATATTGCATATTTGGGTTTATAAAACATCATATTGCTATTGTCACTTACTACTTTGTATTAATTCCAATAATCCTCATTATATTTCTTAGATGATTATCACTTTGTAACACAGTTTGAGGCCTGGCACAGCTAGACAATATTTTTCAGATTTTTTTTCACTGATTTCCTCCCCCTCCACCTTTTTTTTTTTTTTCCTGAGACAATTGGGGTTAAGTGACTTGCCCAGGGTCACACAGCTAGGAAGTGTTAAGTGTATGAGGCTGGATTTGAACTCAGGTCCTCCTGACTTCAGGGATGGTGCTCTATCCACTATATCATCTAGCTGTCCCGATTCCCCCCTCCCCCTTTTTAGCTTTTGTCTACTAGATGAATCCTCACTTTTTTGGTTTTATAAAATAATTGGTAATTTTGTTGGTATAGTATTAAAAGGGCAAATTGATTTCAGTAAAATTGTCACCTTTACTATATTGGCTTAGCCTACTCATGGTTCATTAATATTTTTTTTCAAATTTTTGATATGATTTATTTGTGTAAAAAGTGTTTTGTAATTGTGTTCCTATAGTTGTTGCTGTTATTCTAATATATGGTCAATTTTGTGAAGCTACCTTGTACCACTGAGGTGAATTCTATTTCAATTCAATTTTCTCTGAAGGTCTCTCATATCTAACTTTAAAAAGTCTATTCATCTCTTAATTTTTGTGTTAGACTTATCTAGTACTGAGAGGGAAAATTGAAGTACTCTAATAGAAAAGTTTTCTTTTTTATTTCTTCCTGTAACTCACCTAATTTTTTTTTCTTTAGGAATGTGGGCATTATACCACTTGTGTGTATGTATGTTTGTATGTATGTGTATATATATATATATATATATATATATATATATATATACATACATATATGTGTGTGTGTTTGTGTGTCTGTGTGTATAGTATTTGTATTATTTCATAATCTACAGCACATTCAGATAAAAGGTATTTCCCTATTAATATCTTTTAATTAACAAAATTAATTGATTAGCTAAATTATTTTTTCTTTCTCTGAGATCATGCTTGCTAAAGTCTACTTTTTAAAAATAAATTCAACGGAATTACTATAGATTCCATTGCAGCCTCTTACCTTTACTCTTATATGTTTCTTTGATTCAGTGTGTTTCTGATAATATATTTAAGATCCTATTTTATGTCACTTGGCTATCTATTTCTATTTTATTAATATGTTTATCACATTCACAATCATGGTTATGGTTATTATATATTTTCCTCCATCTTATTTATCATTTATCCTTCTATTTCTCCTTTAAGCCTATTTTACTCAAAAGTATTCTGCTTCTCAGAATACTTCCCTGATCTGACTTCCCTTCTATTAGCCCCACTATTTTTGGTTTCTTTTCATCCTACTTCTCTTTGTAGTAAGATAAATTTCTACATTCCACTGAGTGTGTATATTATTTTCTCTTTGAGCCAATTCTGATGAAAGTAAGGTTCAGTCACTGTCTTCCACTCCCTACTTCCTTTCGTTCATCTTTGATGTGGGATTTTTTTTTTTTTTTTTTTGGTTTTTGTTCTAATTCTTCCTTCTCTAATTCTACATTTTAACAAGTTATTTTCTTCAGATAATTTCTGTAATTATTTTCCCCTTGGCCAATTCAGATTTTTAAGGAATTCTTTCCTTCAGTAAATACTTGGATTTATTTACCACATGAACTATTCTGGGATTTAATAGTAGTGTTGTGCCTTCTTAAAAAAAATCTGTTGAATTTTTTTTATTCTTTCTTCATATCACTCATTTATGTTCTTATCTTTCCCTCTATTTTTTCATTTGATTTTTAAATTATGCTTGAGATTTACCATAAAGCTTTTTGGGGGTGAGAGGAAACAAATCAATTTAAGTTAATTTTTCCTGTTGCTTTGCATGTGGTTCTTTTTAACACTATTGTCTTCTTTTGAGTATTGATTTCAATTTTGCTTGTCACTATAGCAAGTTTCTATGGTCGTGTTCTTTTGTTGTTATTATTGTTAACTTATTTTCTAGTCTATATCTTTAGTTTTAACTTTATGTTAAAGTTGGGTTTTGCTCCTGAAGTAGAGAGTGTGCTGTCTCAATCTTGAAATTTTCATGTTGCTGTTTTCTGAGCTAGTTTGGGGAAATGTGTACGTTTTTAGTTTGTCCCACATATAAAGAGATGTATTCTTCCCACATGTAAAGAAATGTGTGGTCAACTGCTGTCCTGGCCTATTCTTGGACTAGTGAGCCAACACAAAAAAAATCTTTTCCATTGAAACTGTGACCCAAATCCTGTTTCAGCTTCTTTCTCTGGGACTAAAACCAGTTACCATATATGGATACTGTGAAAGAATCCTGAATCCAGTGCCAGAAAAAAAAAAAAAAAAAAAAAAACTATAATCTTTGGAATAATTTTCTCAGTTGTCTCACTCCTATGAGATAGACCTTTTCTACCAACCTTCTAAATTATTTTTGGATTGAAAATTATTTTATTCTGACTTTTGTTTTAGTTTGGCTTGATTTGATTCTGCTGCTTGCAAATTCATTGTGAAGTGTCATTTTAAAGTTGGTTGAGGGAAATCTAGAAAAGCTCAAGTGATCTCCTGCCTTTACTCCCGTCATCTTCTTGGCTTCACTCCCTACTTAACATGAATTATTTAAGACACTTTAGGAATATACCGTTAAGCAAGCTTTCTTTCTTTTCACGCAAACACACATACACACAAGTATACATTTCTGTTTATGAAATATATATTATATATAAGGTATGAATGCATATATGTATATATACATATATATACCAAATACATATATAATTTAATTTATATATTTATATATATATATGTGTGTTCAATTTAATATATAATATATATATAAATTATATATACAATTGTATATAAATATATATTTAATATATAATAAATATGTATTTAAATGGGTTGTAAAATATATATAATATGTATTTACATATATATATATATATATATACAACCCATTTTAAATATAAGAAATTCCATAAACCTCCTCTGATTTCATTACTTATTAATATGCTTCTTCTACAGCCTTGTTTTGGTATTTTGCTTTATTTATCTCTAAGGTACTTATCATGCTTGTATTTCTCATTCTCCCAGAATTCCATATCTTAGATTCCTCAAATACCTACCTACAATGTTTCAGTTATAACATGTACTTAATAAATTTTTCTTCAGTTGAATTAAGTTGAATTCCAGTGTGTTTGAATAGTTCATAGAATAAATATATCTGAATGTATAGATACATGCAATGTTTTATAGTCTTTAACACTTCAATAAAGTTGTATAAATGTAAAATTTATTTAGAATCATTACCATTCCATTCCCCCCTGAAGCAATGAAAGTGGTTCTCTTCATTCTGTGTAATAGTAAACAATTCACATTTAATTCATTTATCAAAGTGCTCATTTAGTATATTAATTTTCATCATTTTCTTTGTTTATTTTATGAAATCCTTACTTGATGGCATATGGAAATCCTTTTCTTTAGCTCCTATCTTTAGTTGTATTAAATAAAATAGACAAAGAAAACAAGCTTTATCAAATAGCAGATGTTTTTAGAGCTAGGAAAAAATTCAATCAGGAACCTTGAATGATGTTTACAAAGATGTTGCTTTGACAATAATATTCTTATAAATATTGGAAACTGTTTTAAAATAATAAAAAGATTGGAATAATCCTGGGAATATAAGATTAGTAATAGTTTTCCTTCTGAGTAAACATCAAACAACTAGACTTAAGAAATATAAGATTGTTTAATCATATTGGTAGTATGCATATCATGACTTGGCAGCACCAAAGAATTAGTCTAATTTTGCAGACAGTTTATCATTATGCTATATGGTAATAATCAAAATTAGGAAGTCCTTTAGAATATATTTTCCATATTATCTATTAATAATAAATATATTAATTGACTTTATGTTTTTGGCATTCATATAGAAAATAAAGTATGAAGGAATATCAATATTATATGGTGATCAATTCTGCTGAATGTGACTCTTTCCAATAATGAGATGGTTGATGCTAGTTCAAATGATATAGTGATGAGGAGGCAATATACCCTCAAGAGAGGACTGTGGGAAATGAATTTGGATCACAACATAACATTCTCATTCTTTTTGTTGTTTTTCACTTGCATTTTGTTTTCTTATTCATTTCTCTTAGATCTGATTTTTCTTGTGCAACAAGAGAATTGTATAAATATATTTATACCTATTGAATTTAACATATATATGTATGTATATATAGATACAGATATAGATACAATTTATTTCTTTACAAAGCATACAAAGCATATTGGTTAATTTTTCCAACGCTGACCCTTGTTCCAAATATTCCTCACCTTCCCCTCATCCCTTCCCCTAACTGGCAGGTAGTCCAATACATGTTACATATGTTGAAATACATGTTAACTCAAATATATATATATATATATATATATATAGAGAGAGAGAGAGAGAGAGAGATGTAGATGTACACCTGATGAACAAAATTGCACATAGTTCCAGAAAAAATTGAAAGACATGCTTCTTTTCAATATTTAGGATATGAAGTATACCCTAAGGTGCTTACAGTACAAAAACTTTCCTTAAGAACTGAGAAGCTAAATACCTTAAATGACTTTCAGAAATTGATAAGAGATATCCAATGGATGTGTCCAGTGTTAGGCTTGACTACCTATCAATTGCAATCATTATATGACATTTTAAGGGGACACAGTGTTTTAAACTTACCACACCAGCTTACAAAGGAAGCTCAAGAAGCTTTGAGAGAAGTTGAATTGGCTTTATCCAATGTAGTTGAAAGAGTCACTCAAAAATCTTTGGAAATATCAGTTTTTGCTACACAAGAGGCACCCACAGCAGTCCTTCATCAAGGAGACAGTGTGATAAAGTGGGTGGACCTCCCGGCACAACCAGAACAAAGCCTTACTGCTTACTCAGTGCTTGTGGCTAGAATTTTATTAAAGGCCATTAATCAAGCAGTACAATTATTTAGGATAAGACCTGACAAGATATAGACCTTTTATACCAATGCACAAATTAATGTATTCTGTGAAACCATCCCAGAGTGTCAAATTTTATTAGCCATGACTCCAAATTTTACACACTGGTCTCTATTAAAGATAACCAGACTATTACATAATTGGCGATGGATTCTTGAAGAAAAAGTTTCTAAAGTTCCTCTTAAAGGACCAACTATTTTTACAGATGCATCAAAACATAATATTTGTGCTGTATACTCTCATGACTTAACTATAAAGAGAGTAGTCAGAATTCCTTTTCAGTCCATTCAGCAGAATGAATTGTATGAAACCATTCAAGCTCTTACTTATTATCCAGGAGATGTAAATATAATATGTGATTCAACCTATTCAGTAGGTGTGGTACAAAGAATTGCCACAGCCCAATGAAATTAGTAGCTTCCAATCTATATCAGTTCTTTAAGGAACTTCAAGAGCATGTGAGAAAGCATCCAGGTAAGATTTATATCTTGCATATTCACTCTCATTGTGGACTTCCAGAAACTATTTTTGATGGTAATTCAAAGGCATATACTCTTCTAACCTTGTTTGCCAGTACTCCTTTATTTCAGGAAGACCAAGATTCTCATTTTAAATATCATCAGGCTGCTCGAGCTTTACATTTACAATTTGGAATAACAAGAGAGGAATCTAGGAGCATAGTAAAAGCCTGTACAGCTTGCCTTCCTTTCCACGCTCCTATACTCCCTCTAGGGAAGAACCCTTGTGATTTGAGACCCAATGAAATTTGCCAAATGGATGTGACCCATTATAAATCTTTTGGCCTTCTGTCTTTTGTCCATGTTGAGGTAGACTGCTTTTCAGTATTCATTTTTGCAACACCAGCAGCAAAAGAGACAGCCTGAGTGGTCACTGAATTCTTTATACAAGCATTTGCAGTTATGGGTGTGCCACAAGCAATAAAAACAGACAATGGTCCTGCATGTACTTCTAAGCATTTTCCACACTTTTGTGCATATTATAAGATTTTACACACCACTGGCATATCCTTTAATCCTCAAGGATAGGCAGTAGTAGAGAGAAGAAACAGAGACATCAAGACACTCCTCCAAAAACAAAAGAAAGGGGGAGCCACAGGTAACCCTAGAGAAATTTAAATCTAGCTCTTCATACTATTAACTTCTTGATTTTTGATAAGATGCACTGGCTCCAGCAGACAGGTTTTATAACCCACCAGAAGGGCAGTGTCCAGTGCGAGCAGCTCCACTATCTTTATATAATCACCAGGTGATGTGGAGAGACCCAGAAGGTGGTGAATGGAAGGGACCAGATAGGTTAACTGCTTGGGGGAGAGGGTTTGCTTGTATCTCCACAAATGGAGAAGGAATCAGATGGGTGCCAATGAGACATAATTGCCTTGTCCATCAGAGAGAGACAGAGCAGACCCTTGAAACGAAGGAGAAGAACCAAGAAACACCAGGTTGTTCCATCGCTGATTGTGCTCACAATTGAAAGAGCATGGCAGTTATGGCGTTTGACTCATGGACATCAAAAATTGTTGGACTTCAAAACCCTCAAGAATCATTGGATTCTCTGAGACATGATAAGACTGTTGCAGGACTTCAAAATCTGCAGGAATCATTGGATTCCCTAACACATGAAAAAACTGCTGCAGGACTTAAAACTTCCAGGGATCATTGGATTCCCTGACATGTGAAGCAATGGACAATAGATTGGTTTGGAACTATCTCTTGGCTGCTGAAGGAAGCGTATGTGTGATTGTTGTTTACATACCTTCCTCCTATGATTTTTGGAAATCTTTTACAACACCATTTTGATTCATAATGTTTGTTATATTTCTACTGTCATGTACAATTCATGTTTGTTACACCACATTGAGCCTCACTGGCTATGGGGAGAGTCATCGCTAATAGCCTGTGTATTATTGCTATGCGCTTGTGTAATACCTCCCATGCTGAAGGGTTTGTGCATGCCTTAAGCCCAGAAACCTGCTAACATATTGTTACTGGCTTGACTCCTCACTTTCCTTTGGTGTTTTTCATCTCTCTTACTGAGAAGTCAGGGAGGGCATGATCATCTCCTTTTTAGTGCTTTCACCTCCTTCTTGAAAAGTCGGGGGGGGCATGATCACCTCCTTTTTGGGGTTCTCACCTCCCTGACAAGTCAGGGATGGTGTGACCACTTGTGTTCTAAAACAAAAGAAAGTGGGAGGGGGAGATGTAAAGGGCTAAAACTCTGAATAGATGCACTGGAATCAGACAACTGAGCACTTAAGATTAACTACTGATTGGGCAATACTCTATTAGCATATGCTTGGAAAATGGCCCTTCTCACTATTCTGTGCTGGCTCGATCTTTTGGTGTTTACAGATGTAGGAGGGATTAGGGGGTGGAGTAAAACAAATCAGGGTCACTTTTGGCGATGAACAAAGAGAAGGGAGGTTGTGGAGAGCTTGTGTCCATCCCCTGTACTTCTTCCCCTAAAGACCAAGAATAAAGACCAAGGAATTTTGCTTATCCTGACTCTGGTTGATTCTAAGGCATCCAGGGTGCTAACCCTGACTTCACAGCAGCCCTTTTTGTAGGGACAAGGAACTGGTAATTGAGGAGATGCCTATTATTGGGGAATGGCTGAATAAGTTATGGTATATGAATGTAATGAAATATTATTGTTCTTTAAGTACAGGAAGTCTCATTTCAGAAAAGTCTGAAAAATCTTACATGAACTGATGCTAAATAAAATGAGCTGAACCAAGAGAACATTATATATAACAACAACAAGATTTTGTGATGATCAACTGTGATGGAGATGGCTCTTTTCAATAGTGAGGTTTAACAAGGCAGTTATACTAGACTTCTGATGGAAGGATCCATCTGCATCTAGAAAGAGAACTATGAAGACTGAAAATGGATCAAAGCATAGTATTTTCATGATACTTCCTTTATATTGTTTGTTTATGTTGTTTATTTCTTTGTTTTGCTTTTTCTTTTATCTGTTTTGTTTTTCCTTTTGATCTGATTTTCTTACACAGAATGACAGATATTGAAATATGTAGAAGAATTGCACATGATTAATGTATATTGGATTATATGCTGTTTATTAAAGGAAGAAAAAGGAATAGGGGAAGAGAGAAATTAGTAGCATAAAGTTTTGCAGAGGTGAATGTTAGAAAAAAATCTATCATTGAATGTATTTGGAAAAATAAAATGCTCTTCAAAAGATAAAAGAAAAAAAAATTAAAACTTATGCTGGATGATGGCAATGGTACCCAGAATTACAGAAATCTATGATAGCTAGAAAAATAACTTAAAATAGAGCATACTTCATGAGAAAAGCAGAAAAGAGCAAATGAGGACATTAGAGAGACGAATGTATTTCTGTAAAGGGGCAAAAGAAATATAGCTTTTTTCCCCTATAATAATCTCAAGCTATTTGCTGATATTAAAAACAATATAAAATTATCTCTTAATGCAAATTTTCTTTTGGTAGTGTTACATGGCATGCCATATAGAATATGATTATCGATTTAAACTAATAGGTGATACAAAAGTCACTGGAAAATACATAAGTAGGGTTAATAACATGTACAATTGTTAATATTTTATAAGTAGAACCAAAAGAATCATCTCAGCTGTATCAGTCAAAAAAGGAAATGTGCAGTAGAAATAGCTAGACTGAGAGATAGCAAGAAAACAACCGATTGGTACTAGTTTATTCACTTATAATCATAAATGATTGAGAAAAGCATCCAGATAATTGAGTCAATATTCTTTTGAGGATTTATGAGGAAAGGAGGGAATGAATATTTATTAAACACCTGTTATATGCGAGGCAATGTCCTAAATTACTCTCATATATTATTTTCTTTAATGTTCACCCATAATCATGAAAGATGGGATCTATTGTTATCCTTTTTTCATATTTGTGAAAACTGAGCCAGATAGAAGTCAAATTATTT
This sequence comes from Sarcophilus harrisii, assembly GCF_902635505.1. Taxonomy (NCBI): domain Eukaryota; kingdom Metazoa; phylum Chordata; class Mammalia; order Dasyuromorphia; family Dasyuridae; genus Sarcophilus; species Sarcophilus harrisii. Next base: position 422,702,705 of record NC_045426.1, read on the forward strand.
GCTCCAAAATAGCATAGTTAATAAGTGTTTAAAGCCACATTGGAACAAAAATCTTCATAACTTAAAGCTCAGCCCTTTATCCACTTATCCAATTAACTGCCTTTGGAGACTACCAGAGTCACCATATTATTTTTAAAGAAGGCAATAACTAGAGAATGATACTGATTTAGTGATATTCTTACTATAATCATTAAATAAACATTTATTTAACACCTACCATGTACAAGTTATTGCCCAAAATGCTAGGTATGAAAATATGAAAATGGTCAATATCAGCTTTCATGGGTAATGCAGTCTTTTAAAAATTGTGAAATGTACACAAATAAGTAATTGATTTGGGATAAATGCATTAGAGAGTTAAAATATCATATAAGTGAATGCTAAATATCTTTCCTCACAAAGAAGTTAAAATTAAACAAAAGCCTCTGGTAACCACATGCCATATTTTATCTCTTTCAACCTATTAAAATAGTGTATTCTATTGTTGATCAAAACAGAGCAGTGGCAATTTTAATACAATCATCTATGTAATATATCAGACATACATTTTGCCATTATTTTCATTAGAACATTTTGAATACATTTGACAAATTCTTTTATATAATTATTTCATAGGTATTTTCTGTTACTTACACAATTGACCTTCAATCAGGGAAGTGCTATTTCTGGGAACCATGAAGAGGAAGTGACTTCCAGATATGAGAGAGGAAGTATGCAAAATACAGTCAGGGAATTATTTCTGGATGGAATATAAAATACATGAAAAGACATAATATGGCATATGCATAGAATCAAATATGAACCAGATGGTAAAGAATTTAAAATACAATGTAAAATTTCTATTTTATTTTGTGAGCTATAAGGAGGCATTGAAACTTTTGTGTAGGAATTCTTATTGTCAGAACTTTTTGTCAAATTATTATTTTGTGCTCTAAATTCATATTGATTAGAGAAATACAAATTAAGACAATACTACTTCACACTTCTCAAAAGACAAGAAAAGATAATGATAAATGTTTGAGGGGATATGGGGAAAGAAGAACACTCAAGCATTGTTTGTGAACTTATGAAATGATTTAACCATTCTGGGCAGCAGTTGGAGCTATGCTCAAAGGTCTAAGAAACTGTGCATAACCTTTGAACCAGCAATGGCTCTACTGGATCTGTATCCCAAAAAGATAGTAAAAATGAGAAAGGGACTGATATGTACAGAAATGTTTGTAGCTGTACTTTTTGTACTAGCAAGGAACTGGACATTGAATGGATACTCATCAATTTGGGAATGGTTAAAATAATTGTGGTATATGGATGTAATACAATATTATCATTCTATAAGAAATGATGAATATGCTCTTTTAAGAAAAGCCTGAAAAACCCACGTGAACTGATGCTGAGTGAATGAGTGAATCAACTAAGCATTTTACACATGTAAATATGTTATGTGATGATCAACTGGGATGGATGTGTCTCTTTTTAAAAAATGAGGTGATTCAAGGCAATTGCAATGGATGTATGATAGAAAGTTTCATCTGCATCCAGAGAGAGAATTATAAGGACAGGATCCATGAATAATATTTTCTTCTTTTTTTTTGTTGCTTGCTTGTGTTTTTCTCTTTCTCATGTTTTTTCCCCTTTTCTTCTTATTTTTCTTGTGTGACATGAAGAATATGAAAATATGTTTAAAAGAACTACATATGTTTAACCTATATCACATTGTTTGCTTCTTGGTGAGGGGAAAGAGAAAGAAAGAGAAAAAAATGAAATACAAGATTTTACAAAAGTGAAAGGTGATACTCTCTTTGCATTTGTTTGGTAAAATAAAATAGTATTTAAATAAATAATTAAGCAAGTAAGCAAATGAATGAATGAATAAATAGATAAATACATAACTGAATGAATGAATGAATGAAGAAATAGATGAAAAAATTATTTAGGCTTCTTTGTGGAAGATAGGTTGGAAGGGAGAGAAGCTGAAAGACTAAGTATAGTTCAGGTAAAGATGAAGAGAAATTATATCAGAACAGTGGTTCTGTAAGTGGGCCAAAAGTGAAATATGATGTGATAAAACATTTTTAAGGACTTGGCAACTAAGTTAAAGCAGAGTGAGAGAGAGAGAAACTTAAGCATCAAACCTGGCTAGAGATTGTAAAACATGATGACTAGAAATAAAACAGGAACTTTTTTGGAAGGACATAATTTTTTTGGAGATTATAAGTTCTGTTTCTTTATTAATTTTGAAGTGCCAATCAGACATGTAAGTGGAAATGTTCAGTGCAATATTAGTAATATGAATCTGAAGTTCAAATAAGATATTAGAGATATATTTAGAGATTTTGTATTCATATTCAGATAATTATTAAACTAATTGGTAAATTTCGAATAGTGACTAGTAAGCGTGTCAAAAAGTTTATAGATGAAAAACTAAAAATACTGCTATGCATTAGTGAGCACCCAGTTGAAATTAAGTAACAATAGGGTGCATGATTTCAATATTTAGATTATATAAGTAAGAGGGGAGAAGTCAAATGGATTGTCAAGTCTGCCTAAAAACAGGACAAGAGTGCAATCCAGGTGATAGCATATAATTTATAGATAGTCAGATGGAAAGGCAAAGGAGATTTAAGAACCTCTAGATAACAGCAATTACTATGTCTAGAGTTAGCCTTGGGTCTTCATTTTAGACAGTGAAAATTGCTAGCAAGAGGCATGTGTGTTTGTGTGTAAGTATGTACACAAATGACATCAATTATATGTTTGTCTTCCACATGTGGTATCTAGATTGTATGATGACCATTGAGATCACAACATAGCTGTTGAACTTGAAAAATGGAGTTAAGTAGAGGGATTAGAAGTAATAGTAAAAGAATATATATCAGAATATGATGTAGAAGGAGAGATAAATGGATAGAAGATTATGATTAAGAATTTCCAAACACTAAATATGGATATGGCATATTTATAGATAAATAATGAAATCAATACTCACCTGACTATTCTTAAAATTAATATATAGAACCTGTGTATTGATGAAATTGATGGACAGGAAGCCAATTATTTTTTTTAGAGAGGACATTGATATGTATAGAACAATCCTTATACATGATGGGAGAGTTTGGGATCAAAAGGAAGATTATGAGATAGGCAATTATCTTCTAGAGAAAATTACTAGAGTGTTTGCATTGGTATAAGAAAGTTATAGAGATGAATGAAGTGAACCACAAAAGCTGATAAGATGCTAAGTGATGGTAGAAAATACATGATTTGAAAGTAACAAAGTAAATGCCAATTCTTCCTCCTAGTTTGAAGCATCAGGGATATAAAAGAAGCCACATTAAATCCTGTGATTCAGTATCACCTGTCATGAGCCAAGATTCAATTAGTGTCAGAAGATGAAAAGACTGTGGAGTAAAGAAATCAAGAAAGCATTAAGCTTAAATATAAAACCAAGTCAGAATTTTCAGTTATCATCAGAGGACACTAAATTTGCAAAAATGTATCACCAGAAGGTCAGATAACAGACACTAGTGCTTGTTAAAGGAACTCAATAAATTGTCTGGAAGACATTCAACATTTGTAAAGATAATACCAATACTGCTGAATCCATAGTCTTCTTCACTCAGATGGGCACACGGTAGCACACACACATTCCTAAACTATAATTTATAAGGAAGTGCTGAATAGAATGTAATAAAGTGGTAAAAATATACTTCACCATGAGTGTGTGTGTGTGAGAGAGAGAGAGAAAGAGAGAGAGAGACAGAGAGATAGAGAGAGAGAGAGAAAGACAGAGAGAGAGAGAGAGAAAGACAGAGAGAGAGAGAAAAAGAGAGAGAGAAAAACGGAGAGAGAGAGAGAGAGAGAGAGAGAGAGAGAGAGAGAGAGAATGAGAGAGAGAGAGAGAGAGAGCTCAAAAGTGACTTGCGTTTTTGGGCCAAGTTTCATTGAGGGGTAAGAAATAAGCTGTTGTTTGTAGGAGTGATAGATTTTAGATAGGTGGAGATGAAAGACAAGGGCACAAAAGACAAAGGACCAATCAGATGGAAGGGAATTCTGTTGCTTTGATGTTCAGCAGCCTTTTTCTCTCTCCAGGCTGCTGTCTAATTAATTGCCTGTAAATTACTCACTTATACTTTGATAGGTGCAAATGTGTTTTCACACTCTTTCTAAAGCATATTTGATAGCTAGTTTTCTTTTATGGGAGGCTGAGAACTTTGCACATAATTGAAAAAGAAACTCTGCTAGACATTTCATTCTAATATTTACACACAGAGAGGGAACATATCCTTGCCTAGAAAGACAAGTAATTATAACCCATTTATTATACATTTTAGCTCAGTAAGAATTCCCTGAGTAAAGCATATAGAAGTCATGTTGAAACTTAGCAGTTTGTATGTGAAGTTAAATGCTTAACAATGAAAACTTGGGGAGCATATTTAATGCCAAATTTCTCAATAAATTTGACATACTACTTCCCTTTCCCTCTCTAGGTTATATAACAGCGGCTTGAACACAGCTGAGTAAACATGATCAGCAGGTGTTCTGGGGCTACAAGATCATCTAATACAGTGTATAACATTTGCTTAGAAATGCTTTATTAATTATTCTATGGTAGCATATCAGTGAGAAATAGAGAAACACTTTCTTCAGCAACTCTTGTTAATGGTCTGTCAGTGTTTTCATTAGAAAACCTCTTCACAAGTTTATTACTTGGCTTCAAGCGTAGGATCTAGGCTACAATTTGGCATTCAATAATTTAATACAGGAGGATTTTTCTTTTGTTTGTTTTAAATAATGGGTAAGCAAATATGCCATTGAGGCATTTTACATTTATCAATCTGTGGTACTAAATATTGCAATTCTACAATATGAATGAATTTTCAACTTTATTTTACTTAATAGCAAAATATTTCATCTTCCCTTTTAGTCTTTTAAATTATATGCTTAATATCTTTCTTTTACTCTTTATATGCAAATATCTGTATCTGTGGGTTTATCACTATATGTAGATCTATATCAACATTATGTGTACATATATGCATATAAACATGTATATATGTGTGTGTGTGTGTGTGTGTGTGTGTGCACTTTTATGGTGTATTCAGTGAATACTATCATCTCTGATGTGAGGGTTGTTGAGCCCCTTTAACAGTTCATCTACCATTGGCATCTAGCTTCATCCATTTTCCACCTGTGGCTCCAAGAAACTAAAGCATGAGGAACAGCCATACTCTATTAAAAATGATCTCAGCAGACAAGCTATATCAAGGTGCAAGTAACATACAGGTCTCAAACCTGCTGGTGAGTTCAGATATTTCTACCGAAGTATGTAAAGATTTCCCTTAATGGAAAGAGAAGAGTAGAATGATTTATTCCATACTGCATGGAAGTGATTGAAGCAGATGCTGTGGAGGATTTAGAGCTTGGACAGACTTGAAAAACACCATCATCACCTACTACATCCTAGTCTATTGCCAGTCATCCTGATTTTTTCTTGCCATTCAACTTTGATTACTCTTGAAGAGAGAGGGAGACTTATGACTTTGTACAACTCTGCTTTACTTAAGCACAATTCATGTACAAATCAAAACATCACAAATCAAGAAAGTCATTGTCATTTTTGAAATGAAAGATAGATAGCATTATATATGATTTATATACATCAATGAGCTTGAAAACATATATTCATTTACACATACGTGAAGAGAGCCATCTGCATCCAAAAAGAGGACTGTGGGGACTGAATGTGAATCACAACATAGTAACATAGTACTTTCACTTTTTTGTTGCTCTTTGCTTCCTTTTTGTTTTCTTTCACATTTTTCTTTCCTTTTAGATCTGATTTCTGTTATGCAGCAAGATAAATGTGGAAATATATATAGAAAAAAAAACAGAAATGAACAAATATATATACAAAAATAAAGGGCTTCCTTAGGGAGATCTAAAGATATTGAAGTGTTTATGATAAATATATAAATATACACACACCACATATATAGCTAATATATACATATGTATGTATATATTTGTGGGGAGAGAGACAGAGACAGAGACAGAGGCAGAGTCCAAGAGAAAACAGAGACCAGATAGAGAAAGAAGGAGGGGGGGAGGGGCAGGGAGAAGAGTGAGGTTTTTTGTTTGTTTCTTTCTTTCTTTTTCTAGAACCAATGATGTACTTCTGCAAAATTATTTTGATTTTTCACAATCCTTATAATCAATAGCTTAGACTTTTAACAAGACATTTGAATCTAAGTCTAGAAAATAATTTTAACTTCTCCAAGTGTCTAATACATATAATGTAAATATAAACTATTTTAATAATTTTGATTTATATCAAAAGGCAAAGAAATCACTTGGTGGGGAAAGAAATCTAGTGGGTAGCAGGAATTAGAGAGCAGAGTGAGTGGAGAATGGATTGTGGAGTCAGGAAGATCCATTTAGCATGAACTAAACAGTCCATTGAAGGGGGTAGGACTAGAATAAGGAGGTGACAAGTGAAAAGGGAAATGAAATCATAAGCATGTATGCTCAGTAGCTATTACAAAGAAAGAATTTTTGAGCATTTTAATTCAGATAAAAGAGGAAGAGATAAACAGCAACTCCATGTTGATTTTTCTGAAGGACTAGAAAAACATTGGACCGATTGACAGAAATAGGGAAATTTTGAGAAGGATCTGATTTTGGAGGTAAAGAACCAACCAGTTTCTTTTCTTGAGTCATCGATTTCTTTGCCTCTTTAAATGTCAAAATTAAAAAAAATAAAACACTTAACATTTACATTATGCATGCTATATTATAAAATATAATCATATATTGAATATGGATTCTTACATATTAAGGAGAAAATCACTGTCAGGATAAAATTGTTAGTGCTGTTTTACACAGTCTATAGATTCAAGTACACATACCCAATTAGAGAACAGATAATATATTCATAATATATTCATTATAGCTAAATTCTGGGGTATTGATTTACAAAATAGAGAACAAGTAACTTGTAAAATGTATTTCTGTTTACATTTGTTTCAGTAAAACTGACAGTCTAAGTGATTCTACTTTGAAAGAAAACCTTTACTAAATGGAAATGATCTGGTTTCCAGAATATATTTGACATTTTACAAGATTCAAATTTCACACTAAGAAACTGTGTTCATAAAAGTTCAACCTGCAATTCAAGAATACACCTTATACACTTTAAATAAATCAAGAAGAGGATCCCCAATTGCCAGTAATAATATAAGTAAACTCATTAGGAGAGTAACAGAAGTTAGAGGAATGACAATTATGGATTGAATTAATAGAAGTGGAAAAATATTGTTTTTTCTATGTTTTCCTTGGGATAATTCTACATAGAGTCCAGCAATCAGACTTTTAAACCAAGTGAAATACTTTAATGTATTTATGTAATTTTTTATAAACCTCTAAGTTTCTGAGCAAGGAAATATACTTCTGGATATAATATAAAGGTCTATTTTAACAGTCTAATATGCTGAGAGCACTGACAACAACCTAAGGAATACCACATTAATATTTAGGTTAAGAGCACATTTGGTTCCCTCTGTTTTGATATTTCCTATATTTTCTTTTACCTATTGACCTATCTCCTTGGAAACACCTTATGTCTAAATATATATTATAACAATTCGAAAGTTTAACTAAAATGGAAATTAAAAGTTTTTATTTTTTTATTTAGAGTTTAAAACTTTTGAGGGCAAATTGAATATTTTCTCTTTTATTCTTAAATAGCCTTTATTTCTTGTAGTTTTATTTTCTCTTTGAAGATTTCCTTGAAAATTGTATAAACATGCTGGAGTTAAAAGGACTAAAGAGGAATATAGTTTCACCACCTACCTTGCATGAGTTTTATTTTCTATTGCTCAGCCAGTGCTTATATCCAATATTATCTATGTAGGCTAATGACAATGGCTATTGCTGAGTCCTACAAAGTGAATATAGATGAGTAAAGGGTGGTAGTGATGAGGAAAAGAAAAGGAGGAAATCTTCTATAGATTCATTTCAGCCATACAATATCTAGTGATGACTACTTCATTCTCTTCTTTGCTATATGTTTGTAAATAATAGGATTAGACAGATTAACAAAACAATTACAACAATATATTAAATCTTCTGTTTGTGCTGATCAAACTTCTAGGCACTAATGACAAAATGTTAAACAAGAAACCATCTGAAAACCATATTCCCTCTTGGACCTCAAATCACAGATAGGCAGATTGTCAAAGTCATTCAGTTTCTTGACCATGATCTAATAAGAAGCACAAAGGAAAAAGAAATACTTCCACAAATGATGTTCAGCCAATATCTGCTCAAAAATGTCTAGTGAGAGAGAATCCTTTTTCTGCTGAGATGGCTTATTCAAGAACTCTCTCTCTATAGGAACTCTAATAATTAGGTATATTTTTTACATTTATTTTAAGCCAGCCTAATCAAAATTTTCACCCATTGATTTTTCTTCTTGTACTCTGGGCTGAAGAACATTAATGCACTATTTCTTCCTTTTAAGAGGCCTTCATATTCTTTAAAATAGCTATTATGCCCATCCCATATACTTACTTTTTCATTCAATTCTCCAATAAACATCCAATTAACACCTTTTTAATGTGAGCATCTATAGTGAATCCTCAGTCATTTTAGATTAAATTTTATTTAAACTTAGTTTTATTAACATTTCATCAGTATCACCTGTTTTACTTTAAATACCTATAGGTGGATGACATTAGGTGTGAAATTATCGGGTTCACATAATTTGAGTAGATATTTTTCTAACTCAGAAGGTATTGGTGTAACTAATCTTTCATTCACCATACCAATACAAAACAATATGCCTATTACTTGAATTGATAAAATTTAACATATTTTATTAATATTATTATGTTTGTTGGTTGTTGGCTACGCCCAGAGAAAGAACTCTGGGTGATGACTAAAACCATTACATTGAACTCCCAATCCCTATATTTATGCCCACCTGCATTTTTGATTTCCTTCACAAGCTAATTGTACAATATTTCAGAGTCCGATTCTTTTTGTACAGCAAAATAACGGTTGGTCATGTATACTTATTGTGTATCTAATTTATATTTTAATGTATTTAACATCTACTGGTCATCCTGCCATCTGGGGGAGGTGGGGGGGGTAAGAGGTGAAAAATTGGAACAAGAGGTTTGGCAATTGTTAATGCTGTAAAGTTACCCATGCATATAACCTGTAAATAAAAGGCTATTAAATTAAAAAAAAAAAGTTTGTTGGTTGTAAAACTAATGTTGCTCAAGATCAGGAAGTCTTAGAATTAAAAAAAAACACTTTGATAGCTATATATTAAAATAATTGGTTTTGAACGAAATTATATATATATATATATAATATAAATAATATGTATAATTTTGTGCATTTAAAAGTTTATTGTGAAAACTGATCCACAGACTTCAGCAGATTGCCATAGTTTGTAGTGAATCAACTACCCTAGACCTTAGTTTATTCATTTGTAAAATAAAGCTCTGAGTTGGGAGGCCTATGTTTCTTCCAGGTTTACATTTATAATTTTATAAAATAATCCTTATATGTCACACTATATATAAAATGCTGTGCAATTTTCCTTTCTTAAAGCCAAGTGAGAAGTACTTTCAGAAAGTACAAATACTTAGCCAGATTCTAAAGCCAAGTTTTTTTTTTTATTGGCACAAGACTAGGATGAACAGTCCAAAAGATAAATCACACAAGAGATGAAGAAAAATAAAAGGTGAAAATTTCAAATCTTTTAAAAATATTCTCCTCTCCACCAATTCCTGTGTTAAAAATAAATCTACCACCTAACATAGTACTTGGAACATAGGCAGCATTTAATATTAAGATTATGAGTTATATCTTAATTCAGAGAAAGTTGAGATTGGATAGCCATATATATTTAAACCTTTAATTTTAATTATGTCTTAGCTTATTGTACATTCAGGATTTTACAGCATTCATTTGTATCTTGACTCTTATTCCACCAACTGAATATCCATATGGTGATATCAGGGAAGAATACTATCCAAAATGACAAACATTTAACTTATACTACAGTGTGTAAGGCTAAGTCTATTCTCATTCTACTGAATGGGTTCTTATTGTGATTGGTAATGAGTGTAATCATAATAAAGATTAAGCTTAATCATAATTTTATAGGTGCTCTCACCTATAAAATTATGATTAAGCTTAATCACTATTATCTCAATGGATGCAAAAAATATTGCATTAAATACAACACTCATTCCTTTTAAAACACTAGAAAGATTAGAAATAAAGGAAGTTCTCTTGAAAATTATTGGTATCTAACTAAAACCATCAGCAAGCATTACATGTAATGGGGATAAGCTAAAAAGGATTCCCAATAAGACCAGTGCTGAAAAAAGGTTGTCCCTTATTACCATTATTATTCAAAATAGTATGAGAAATGTTAACATTAAAAATAAAAGAAGAAAAAATTATAGTAGGTTATAAGGAAACATAATTATCACTCTTTGCAGATGATGTGAGTATATATTTAAATAAATCTAAATAATCAACTAAATTGTTAGAAATTATTAGCAATTTTATTAAAGTTGCGGGATATAAAATAAACCCACACAAATCATCAGCTTTTCTATATGTTACTATCAAAGTCCAGCAGCAAAAGATATAAAGAAAAAGCCCATTTAAAATAAAAAAAGTGAATCCACCTGACACTTCTCACACAAATAAAGTCAGATCTAAACAACTGGAAAAATATCAAGTATTCGGCTGATTTAATATCATAAACTGTCAATTCTACATAAATTAATATACTTATTCAACACCATACCAAATTGCCAAGAAACTACTTTATATAGAGAAAAAAAATAATAGCAAAATTCAACATGAAGAACAAAAAGTCAAGAATTTCAAGGGAACTAATAAGATAATAATGTAAAGGAATGTGGCCTAGCTGTACCAGACCTAATGTTTTCATAAAGTGGCAGTCACTGAAAACCATTTGGCACTGGCTAAGAAATAGAGTAGTGCATCAGTGAAATAGGTTAGGTTCACAAGACACAATCATCCATGACTATAATAATCTAATGTTTAATAAACCCAAAGAATCCAATTTCTGGGATATGAACTTATCATTTAACAAAATTGCTTGGAAAACTGGAAAATATGGTAGAAACTAGGCATTGACCAACATTTAAGGTCAATATGGGTTTATGGTGTAAATGTAAATTGTGACACTATTATCAAATTAGGAGAACAAGTGATAGTCTACCTCTCAGATATGTGTAGAAGGGAAGAATTTGTGGCCAAAGAAGTAGAAAACATTATTGTATGCCAAATAAACACATTGATTAAATTAAATGTAAAAGATTTTGCACAAATGAAACCAATGAAGCAAGATTAGAAAAGAAGCAAAAAAGGTCAGAAAAAATGCAGCCAATATTTCTGACAAGGTCCTTATTTCTAAAATAAATAGGAAATTGACTCAAATTTATAAGAATGCAAGTCATTCTTTAATTGATAAATAGTCCAAGGATATGAATAGACTATTCTCAGACAGAAAAAAATGAAAGTCATTTCTAGTCATATGAAAAAAATGCTCTAAATCACTATTGATTAGATAAATGTAAATTATGTAAGACATATTTTATACACAAGAAAAAATGAGAAAATTATATTTTAGTTTGCACACAGGATTCATTAGTTCTTTCTCTGGAGATAGATATAACTTTTTTCATCATGAATCCTTTGAAATAGGTTTGATGCATTATATTGATCCAATTAGCCAAGCTTTACACAATTTTTATTGCTGTTAGTATGCACAATGACTTCACTGTTTTTCTCATTATTTTGCATCAATTCATATTCCGACATTTGTAATTTATGATACAGGCCAATTGCTAAATCAGTTATTTGAATATTTCTCTAATCAATAATTATTATGGGCCAGAACTCTGAAACAAAGATTCTTACAAGGTGTTAAGTCTGTGGAATTGATGAAACAATGGTTATTTAGTTTAGCATGATGATTAATAGTTCTCTGAAGTTCAGTATGATTAATTTAATTTTACAAAAATAATGTTTCTCTAGTGACATAATGATTGGTTTATACACAGTATAAAGCATATAAGCTGGTATAGAGAGCTAGAGAAGACAGCAGACTGGAGGTGGGAGTGTAAGCTCTCGGAGTCAAGGAGAAAGAAATTCATTTCCATCTTCATCAACCTTTTGGTGACTGGCCTAGCCTTCTACATTTTCTCTACTGAAACCAAGACTCCAGAAGGCCTTTAAGAAAGCTAACCAGGTCCTGGGAAAGGAGACAAGACATTGAAAGAGATAATAAAGTATTTAGACTTTAACACCTGGTTATTCTTGTGATGATTACTCTACTGAAAAGAAGGCTGACCCAAGACTTCCAGAAAATCAAAGGAGAACATTACAAATAATGATTTAGAACATTATGACAATAGATAAACGATTTTTTAGAAATTTACAAATCTCAGATGTAATTCCATTATATGCAGTAGTGTTATTGTTTACTGCTTTTAAGAGACAGGACTTCAATTTTCAAGATGTCTTCTTGTCTTTTTTAAGTTTTTTTTTTTAAGTCAAGATTTCTTGACGAGCAGGATGAATACAGAGAGGCTTGGAGTGACATATATGAACTGATGCTAAATGAAATGAGTAGAACCAGGAGGTCATTATAAACTTCAACAACAATAATACATGATGATCAGTTCTAATGGACTAATTCTAATTGATCAATTCTAATGGACTTCAACAATGAGAGGATCCAAATAGTTCCAATTAATCTGTAAGGAACAGAACCAGCCACACTCAGAAAGAACACTGGGAAATGAGTATGGACCCCAACATTACATTTCCACTCTTTCTGTTATTGTTTGCTTGCATTTTTATTTTTTCTTTTCAGGTTATTTTTTCCTTCTTTCTAAATCTGATATTTCTTGGGCAACAAGATAATTGTTTAAATATGTATAAACATGTTGTATTTAACATATACTTTAACATATTTAACATGTATGGGACTACCTGCCATCTAGGAGAGGGGGTGGAGGGAAGGAGAGAAAAAGATGAAACACAGGTTTTTGCTAGGGTCATGGTTGAAAATTTACCCATACATATATTTTGTAAATTAAAAATCTATAATAAAAATACATAAAAATAAATAAAAATAAAAAATGGAAATAAGTGTGATTTCCAAAAAAATCCTGCAAGTATTTTTCGAGATGATCAACTCTGGTCTTTTTGTTATCAGTGGTTAAAACATAGACTTTTATTACTGGATTATACAATATGTTTTTAATTAGAACAAGTGTCATTTTGATATTTTTGGATTATATACAGTATTATTTCTATAACACTTTTCATTATGAGAGATAATCCATTCCTTCTATTGAGTTTTTACTCATATTAGTGTATATAATGATCACAGGAATTAAAATTTCCAATCTTCTATCTGTCTTGGTTAACCTTAAGTGGTTTAGGTCATAGTTTATTCAACTGCAACGTTCAGGCTAGCCTTCTGGAGCACCTTGGGACCAGCCTTGGTCTCAGAAGAATAATAACCACCAGAATAGTGAACAAAGTCAACGTCTTTATTGCATCCTTCACAGTCTGTGTCTGTAATAATCTGTCCCAGGCTCCTCTGCCAATTTGCCAGTTTGCTAGTCTCCTTTTTCAGTCTGACTTTGTGCCCAGTTTAAATACCCTATTACAATTACATTAACTATAGAATTATTACATCACCATGCTAAATACTATGTATATGTAAACTAGATAACCATTGTCTCATCAATTCCTCTGAGTTAATACCTTGTTTCAAGTATACTTCTCCTAAGTTCTGCCCTCTACATCTCCTACTTTCTTATGTTTTAGAACACAGATGGTCATACCCTCCCTGATTTCTCAGGAAGGAGAGGATCTCAGACCAGATATTTTTATCAGGTTTCTTCTGGGTTGAAGGGTCTTACTTGAAACAGGTATATAACTTATTGTGTATCTAATTTATATTTTAATATATTTAACATCTACTGGTCATCCTGCCATCTGAGGGAGGGGGTGGGGGAAAGGAGGGGAAAAATTGGAACAAGAGGTTTGGCAATTGTCAATGCTGTAAAGTTACCCATACATATAACCTGTAAATAAAAGGTTATTAAATAAAAAAGAAACAGGTATACATAAATCCATAAGCATGAGAGGTATTATACAAGCAAATAGTAATATAACACAGATTAGGAGAGATGTAACAAACAACATAAATCAACATGAAGAATTATATATGTCCATAAATCCTAGAGATAGTTCAAAACCAATCTATTGTCATTACTTCAAGTGTCAGGGAATCCAATGAATCCTGTAGATTTTGAAGTCCTGTAACAGTCTTATTAACAATTTTTGATGTCCATGAGTCAATTGCTATAACTGCCATACTCTTTCAGTGGTAGGCACAATGAGCAATGGAAGCACCCAATGTTCTTGGGTCTTCTCCTTTGTTTCAAGGGTCTGCTCCATCTCTCTGATGGACAAGGCAAATACAGCTCATTGGTACCCATCTGATTCAGTATCCATCTATAGAGTTACAAGCAAACTTTCTCCCCCAAGCAGGTAACCTATCTGGTCCCTTCTATTCACCACTTTCTGGGTCTCTCCACATCACCTGGTGATTATCTAAAGATAGTGGAACTGCTCACACTGGAAACTGCCCTTACAGTAGGTTATAAAACCTGTTTGCCAGAGCCAGTGCATCTTTATCAAAAATCAAGAAGGTAATTGTATAAAGATGTATAATAGTTCTCTAGGGTTTCCTGTAGCTCCCCCTTTCTTTTGTTTTTGGAGGAGTGTCTTGATGTCTCTGTTTCTCCTCTCTAGTATTGCCTGTCCTTGAAGATTAAAGGGTATGTCAGTGGTGTGTAAAATCTTATACTGTGCATAAAAGTGTGCAAAATCTTTTGCAGTATATGCAGGTCAATTATCTGTTTTTATTGCTTGTGGCACACCCATAATTTCAAATGCTTGTATAAGGAATTCAATGACCACTCGGGCTGTCTCTTTTGCTGCTGGTATTGCAAAAGTGAATCCTGAAAAGGTGTCTACTACAACATGGATAAAAGACAGATGACCAAAAGATTTGTAAGGGGTCACATCCATTTGCCAAATTTCATTGGGTCTCAAACCATGAGAGTTCTTCCCTGGAGGGAGTGTAGGAGTATGGAAAGGATGGCAAGCTGTATAGGCTTTTACTATGCTCCTAGCTTCCTCTCTTGTTATTCCATATTGTAAATGTAAAGCTCAAGCAGCCTGATGATATTTAGAATGAGATTCTGGGGCTGCTTGAAATAAAGGAGTATAGCCCAACATGATTAGTAGGCTATCTACCTTTGAATTACCATCAAAAATAGGACCTAGAAGTCCACTATGAGAGTGGACATGAAAGTTATAAATCTTAGCTGGATGCTTTCTCACTTGCTCTTGAAGTTCCTTAAAGAGCTGATATATATTAGAAGCTACAAATTTTATTTGGGATATGGCAATGCATTGTACCGCACATACCGAATAAGCTGAATCAGATATTATATTTATATCTCCTGGATGATAATAAGAGCTAGACTGATTGCATATAATTCATTCTTCTGAGTGGACTGAAAAGCAGTTAGGATTACTCTCTTTATAGTTGTCATGAGAGTATACAGCACAAATATGTTTGGATGCATCTGTAATGTTAGTGGATCCTTTAAGAGGAATCTTAGAAATCTTTTTTCCCCAAAAAAGTCCATGGCCAATTATGTGACAGCCAGATTATCTTTAATGGAGACCTATGTGTAAAATTTGCAATTCTGGCCAATAAAATTTGCCACTCTGGAATGGTTTCACAGTGTACATTAATTTGTGCAATGGTGTCTTGTCAGGACTTATCCCAAGTAATTTTATTTCTCGCTTAATGGCCTTTAATAAAAATCTAGCTACAAGCACTGGGTAAGAAGTAAGGCTTTTTTCTGACTGTGCTGAGAGGTTTACCCACTCTATCCCACTGTCTCCTTGATGAAGGACCACTGTAGATGCCTCTTTTGTAGCAAAAGCTGATATTTCCAACGATTTTTGACTGACTCTTTCAACCACATTGGATAAAGCCAGTTCAACTTCTCTCAGAGGTTCTTGAGCTTATTTTATAAGCTAGCATGGTGAGTTTAAAGCAGTGTCACCTCTTGCAATTGATATATAGTCAAGCCTAACACTGGACATATTCACTGGATATCTCTTATCAATTTTTGAAAGTAATTTACGGTATTCAACTTCTCTCTCTTTAAAAGAAAGTTTTTGTATCATAAAAACCTTAGGGTATACTTCATATCCTAAGTATTGAAAAGGAGAATGTCTTTGAATTTTTTTGGAGCTATGTGTGTGTTTCTATGGTCTTTTGTAGACATACTTCTAACATTTGCACATCCCATTATATCATCCATGTAAGGTAACAATATAACTTTTGAAAATTCTTTTCTTACTGGAGTAAGAGCAGCAGCAACATACATTTGACACATAGAAGGACTATTTTTTATTCCCTGTGGCAAAATTGTCCATTCATATCTTTTCTATGGCTCAACTAAGTTAACACTGGGCACTGAAAAAGCAAATCTTTTCATATTCCCCTTATCTAGAGGGATAGAATAGAAACAGTCCTTAATGTCTATAATCCAAAGAGACCATTATCTCTTTTTTTAAATAGCCTTTTATTTACATGTTATATGTATGGGTAATTTTACAGCATTGACAATTGCCAAAACTTGTGTTCTAATTTTTCCCCTCCCCTAGATGGCAGGATGACCAGTAGATGTCAAATATATTAAAGTATAAATTAGATACACAATAAGTATACATGACCAAACCATTATTTTGCTGTACAAAAAGAATCGTACTCTGAAATATGGTACAATTAGCCTGTGAAGGAAATCCAAAATGCTGGCAGGCAAAAATATAGGGATTGGCAATTCAATGTAATTGTTCTTAGTCATCTCCCAGAGTTCTTTCACTGGGTGTAGCTGGTTCAGTTCATTACTGCTCCATTGGAACTGATTTGGTTCATGTTATTGTTGAGGATGGCCAGGTCCATCAGAATTGGTCATCATATGGTATTGCTGTTGAAGTATATAATGATCTCCTGGCCCAAAGAGACCATTCTCGAGGCAACTGACTAGGAGGATGGAAGTCCAGGCTGATGAATTCCCATAGTTTCCATCTTTTCATTTACCTTTCTTAAATCAGTCAATATCCTCCATTTTCCAGATTTCTTTGTTACAACAAATACAGGAGAATTCCAAAGACTTACAGAAGGTTTTATGTGTCCTTGGCCAAGTTGCTCATAGGGAGTGGACAAAGCTACTGCATGGTTGATGCTGATTGTGTCACTGCTCCTCCCACTCCTCTTCCTCCCTTCACCCACAAAAGGGAAATTGAGGGGGGAGGGTCATGAGGTGGGGAATGCCCTAATGGCTCCTTCTGTGAAAGATCACACTCCATAATTTCATCAGCACTGTACTTAACTCCTTTCTTATCAAATTCTTCATGCTTTTCAGCTATTTTATCAGTACCATTCCCCTCCTGCCCTTTCTCCTTTTTCCTTATTCTAAAACTTATATAATTCTTTAAAGCCAATTGTATTATGTTGTATATAAAGAATGTTTCTTCAGGAATTGAATCAGGACCATTTTCATTGTAATATTCAATTAGTAGCCCTCCCACTAGTTTCCACTTTTCTGGCTCTAATTTTTCTTCTTTAGAGAACCAAGGAGATAAATACTATAATGTTTCTAAGAGTCCAATGATGCACTTCCAAGTTACAATTTCTTAGCTTAATTATGCACTCTACACACTTCCTTTGGGGAGGGGAAGGTTCTTTTCTAAGCATTTGTCCCATTTAAGCTGAAATACTAGTTTAGCCCTTACTAAAGTTTCCTACCTATGTATTTTTATACTCACCCTATTTCTGGGTCATGAGGACTTATCCACTGAACTCATGATTGGGTCAATAGCCCTTCTGAGAGTAAATCCTTATGTCCATGTTCAGGTGCCAAAATATAATGTCGGACTAGCTTTCTTGAAGAACTTGGGACCACCCTTGATTTCAGCCAAAAAATCACCACAAGAATAATCTGGAATATCACTTGACTATCCCGTTCCCAGTCTGTGTCTGTCATAGTCTAACCCAGTTTCCTATGCCAGTTCTGGTCTGCCAGTGGCCTTTTATAGTCTGACTTTGTCCCCAGTTTAATACCCTATTACAATTACATCAGTTATAGAACTATTACATCACCATGCTAAGTACTAATTATATGTAAACTAGATAACCATTGTATCATCAATTCCACTGAGTTAACACCTTTGTTTCAAGTATACTTCTTTCAAGTATACTTCTCCAAAATTCCTCCATCTACATTCAACTATACATGCTACTCCACTATGGCAAGATCTAAGAATGAATTTTTTTTAAATAAACACATATAAATTACCAGAATTTAGATATATACTAACAAAACTCAGCAGGAAGAGACAGAAATTCCATTTAAAATAATTGCATACATGATAAAATACTTGGAAGTCTACTTGTCAAGACAAACTCAGTCATACTAACAGCAATAAAAATTCTTAAAAGCTTCGCTACTTGGATCAATATAATGCATCACAACTATTCCAAAGGATTCATGATGAAAAAAGTTATATCCACCTCCAGAGAAAGAATGAATGAATTCTGAGTGCAAACTAAAATATAATTTTCTTATTTTTTCTTGCGTATAAAAATGGCTAACATGTTTTACATAATTTACATTTATCTAAGAATAAATTATAAAACACTTTTCATGTAAGTGAAGAAAAATCTAAACATTTGGAGAAATCAAATATTCACAGGTAATTTGAATCTATGTAATAAAAATAATTCTACTTAAGTTCATTTACTTATTCAATACCATACAAATCAAACTACCTAAATATTTCATATAACTAATAAAACAATAACAAACTCATCTGGAAGAACAAAAAGATCAAGAATATAAAAGAGTAATTTTAAAATATGAAGGAAGACAGCCTATCAGTTCCAAATTTCAAACTATATTTTAAAGCAGTAATTATCAAAACAATCTGGCATTGGCTATAAAAAAAATAGAGTAGTATATCACTGGATTATATTAGGTAAAAATACGCAGTAGAAAATGACCACAATAATATAGTCTTTGATCAAGCCAAATATCCAAATTTTAGATGTAAAGATACAGAACTGGGAAAAAAAAAAAGTTGCTATGAAAGGTGATAAAGAGTTTATCAAGCAAACTTTATGTCAAGCAAAGATCAAAATGCATACATGATCCACCCTAAAGGGTAATACCATAAGCAAATAAACTTGTGAGGTTTATGAGGAAAGGAAGAATTTATGACCAAACAAAAGAGATGAAGGATCACTGGGAATAAAACTGATAATTCTGATTAAGTGAAATTTAAAGGTTTTTGCAGAAATATAACTAATGCAGCCAAACCAAAAATGAAAATAAGAAATTAAGAGGAAATTGTTTTTCAATATGTTCTCCTGATAAAGACCATATTTTTCAAATATATTGGGAACTGAATAAATTTACAAAAATAAGTCATCCTAACAAATGATAAATTGAAGAATCTGCACTGGTAGTTTTCAGAACAAATCAAAACTTTCAATAGCCAAATGGAAAAATTATTCTAAATCACTACTCATTAAAGCAATACAACTTAAAAAAACTGTGTAATATCACCTCAAAATGTATAGATTGAGTAACATAAAAGTTAAGAAAAATGATGAATTCTGGAGGGAATGTTGAAATATTGGAACATAATGAACCATTGACAGATTTATGAATTAGTTCATTCATTTTAAATAATAATTTGAATGTAAACCCAAAGAAATATAAAACACATCCCTTGATTTAGTAATATAAATACTAAAGATACAACTATATCCCAGAGTGATAACAATTAAAGAAAAATAGTATTAAAATATTTATTTCAGATCTTTTTGTGATGGGAAAGAATTGAGAATGAAAGAAATGTTCATCAACTGGAGAACAGCTGAACTATCTGTAGTAGGTTATTTTAATGGAATACTGGTGTGTTATGACATAATGAGCAAGATGGTTTCAGAAAAACTCTATTAGAAAATCATGAAAAGCAAAGTGAGAAGAACAAAAGAATATTGTAATGATAAAAAACTGAAAGACCAAGCTACTTTGTTCAAGACAATAATCTAAGAAATTCCAAATGATCCATGATGAAAAATACTATCCACTTCCAAAAAAAGAACTGATAAACTCTGCATATATTTGGAGAATACTTGTTAAAACTTTCTTTTTCTTGTTTGTTTGGTTTTTGGCTGTGATTTCATTTGCTACATGGCAAATATTGAAATGAGTTTTTCTTTCACACTGCTTTACTGTTATAGTAGTTATAAATGATATCAGATTGCTTACCTTTTCAAGAGGCGAAAGAAAGGGGAAGAAAGAGAAAAAAATTTGAAACACTTTTTAAAAAGAATGTTAAAATTTTTATATGCTATTATGAATTATTCATTCAAATTATATATGTATGTAGACATAAGTACATTCATACATATATAAAGCATATGTATATGTTTATATACATACAGAGAGAGGGCGGGGGGGAGGAATGAATGAGAGAGGGAAGGAAGGAAGGAGAGAGTATCCCAGTGTTCCAGTTCTCATGGGACCAAAAGTGATATTATTCCTAGGGCCACTGGGTTCTTATGACCTTATGACTGAAAGAACTCTTCTTGACTGAGCAACTATGTCCTACAAGTGAAAAAGGTAATGAAATGACCAAACAAAACCCTGTCCTGAAGAGATCCCCTGTAAGCTTTTTCTCATCATTTTCCAGCTCTTCTATATGTCTCTGGCTTAAGAGCACCTGAAATTGCTCTTGATGCTATTACCACCCCCAACAAGAACTAATGTTGCTGCCATTTGAGCTTTGAGCCAGTCCAAATCCCAGTGTCATAAAAGTCCCCTATCTCCTCCTAAACTGTCTTGGACTGGAAAAACAAATCCCCCTCTGACCTTTTTTTTTTTTTTTTTTTTTTTCTTTGCTACTCCAGTATTCTATTTGAAGCATTATTTTCTAATTGTATGGAGAGGAATGGTGGAAGAATTTGATTGTTTTCTCACTCAACTCTTTTGGTTTTGCCTTCAGAAATGCTAGATGTGATACTATGCTCAGCGTTTTCAAGAAGTTTTCAGTGAGTAAAAGGAAAGAAATGATATAGTTTAACAATATCCCTTATAAACAGATGAGATCAAGGGAAAATTTTTTTATCATGAGACGAGGAATATCACCCTTTTCACCCTTTGTCATGGATGAAAAGAAAGAGATTGCTATTTAGAGAGTAGATCAATTTGACTATAAGTAGATGGAAAACAGCATATCATTGGTTCTTATTTGGGAAGAGTGGATATTAGTGCCTTTTATAACAAGTGATGGTTGTAGAAATCAGAAAGACAATTGAAACAAAACTACAAAAATTATTCAATAGGAGTCAATATATACATATTATATGTGTGTGTAATATAGAAAGAGACAAATGTCATAGTAAGTGATCAAAAACTCAACAGAAAAGAAGTAATATGAAGCCAATAGTGGGTCTACTTGAAATGGGAAGAGATAAAAGACAGTTGTTTCTGATGAAAGCAAAGAGTTAGTACTGTATGATTTAACAAATCATTTAACACAGTACTTGAATTCAAATTATGGATAAATGAATCAATAATCGAATAATATATGTATGTAATAATATATGTATAGATATAGATCTATCTATCTATATCTATTCATAGATAGATAGATCTATATCTATCTATATTGAATATGTAGTACAAAGGCACAAACATCCATTAGGCTTTTTCACATGAAAAATGAAGAACACATTTAATATCCTTTGATCTGGGAAAACCACTTTTATATTTGTCTTAGAGAAATAAAAAAACGACACTTCCTTCAAAATATATTTATAACAGCTATTTTTTGGATGACAAAAAATTGGAAATCAAAAGGATGTTCATTATGTGGGAATGGCCAAACAAGTTATATATATATATATCTATATATAACTGTACTGTAATGGAATATTATTATACTATATGATAAGCAGAATTATTTTAAAAAAACCTTGAAAGACTTAAATGAATTGATATAAAATGTAGTGAATAGAACAGAGAAAGATGTACATCACAATAGCAATATTGTACAATGAAGAGTTGTGAATGACTCAGCTATTCTCAATGCAATTATCCAAGACAATCCAAAAAGGACTAATGAGGAAACATACTGACTCCAGAGAAAGAACAAATATTGTTTGAATACCAACTGAACCATATTATTTTTTCATTTTCTTTCATTCTTTTTTTCATGAAAGTCTTTTTTGTACAAAATTATTAATATGGAAATGTTTTATATGATTAAGTATGGATAACATGGAGGGAACCAAAAGTAGAATTAAAAAAAAAAACACATTTAAACTGTATTAACATGTAATTGAGGTGAAATAAAATATATTAAATTAAATATTAAAATGTGTCAAGGTTCATTATGCATAATGTCCTTGATTTTTTCTATTGTGTTTTACTTTTTCATACTTCCACTATTAGGATTATACTTGTCTTATTAAAATATTATGGCGTAGTCTATTCCTTCTCATTTGGGGAATAATTCATGAAATGTGGGTACTAATTAGTGTAGGAAAGTTGATGGAAATCTAC
This sequence comes from Sarcophilus harrisii, assembly GCF_902635505.1. Taxonomy (NCBI): domain Eukaryota; kingdom Metazoa; phylum Chordata; class Mammalia; order Dasyuromorphia; family Dasyuridae; genus Sarcophilus; species Sarcophilus harrisii. The sequence continues at coordinate 422,725,504 of NC_045426.1, forward strand.
TATGAATTAGTCAGGATCAGCAATTATCAGAATTGTTGTTTTTGGTGCTGTTTTGTATGTTATTCAATTGTATGTGATTCAATTCAATTCAATTGTTTTTTCCCCTTTTTTTTCTTTTTAATCAGATGAGTTGAGTTTGTTGAATTTGATTTTTTTCAAATAATTCACTTTTAAGTTGATTATACGAGGTTTTTATTATTTTGTTTTTAACAACATAATTTCAAGCATATTTTTGGTTGGCTTAATTTGTTGGCTTTCTAGTTTCTGAAAATTCATATGCAGCTTGATTTTTCAGTTTTGTTTATATATGATTATTCAGGACTGTGTTAACTGCAGAAGTTTTGGTATGCCATAATGGTCATATCATTAATTAGTTATTACTTGTTCCTCTGATTCGTTTTATTTGATAATCGTTATTTTGTGTTTCCTTGTTAAGTTTCCATTCAATCCTTATTCTTTTGTTAAAGTTCTCTGAACCAATTAATATTTTCATTGCATTCTTATCTATAAATTATATATTGATTAATTTTACATTTTGTCATTTTTGCAATGTTTCTGATTTTTAGAACAAGGTCACTTTTTGTAAACTTCCATGTGAAATTAAGAAAGTTATATATTATTTTGTGGTATTATTAAGCAGATAATGTATATCCGTTAATTCTAGATTCTTTAGAAGTTTATGCAGCTACAAATTTTTCCCATTTGCATCATTCAGTTATACTTTAAAACTAAGAAATATTGAAATGTCTACTCACTATTGTGTGATTATTATCTTGTCTTCTTTAATTTAGATGTTTCCTTTAGGAATTTGATCTTAAGGAGTTGGGAATGTATAAGTTTGTTATTAAAAATGATTTCTTGTCTATGTTTTATTTCAGCCTTTTTTAATGTTTGTTTTTTACTTTATCAAAAAGTAAGTCCTCTATAAAAAGTAATTTTTGTAACTCCTACTTTTTTACATTTACTCTTTGAATGACAAAAATTTTTTTAACCTCAGATTTATATTTTTAAGTTTTTCTTATTCTTGTTTATGTGCATGTGCTTCTTGTAAATTACACATTATTTTCTTTTCAATTTTACCAAATGTTTTAATGCATGCACATTTAAAATTATGACATATATATATATATATATTTCCTTCTTTCTGCATCAAATGAGTTTTTTTCAAGTTGCAATTTTTTCACTTACTTTAATTAATGCTTTTGAAAGGTGATCCTCTTCACTCTTGTTTATTCCCCCTCAACTGATTTCCCCCCTTTCATTTCCTCTACCTTTCTCTTTGAGATATTGCTTATAAGTTCTTTTTTTCCCTCCTATTCCACTTTTATCTGGTGAAATAATTTCCACACACACAGTTTTCCCTTTCAAGAAGTCAACTGTTTTCTGCATTTCTCTCCTCCACTTTAAGTAGATTTTTTTTAGTTTGTTTTTTTAAACATCATATTTGTATATCTTTCCAGAAAGGATTTCTTGTCTATTCATTAGCTATCCTCATTTTAATCTACTCTATAACTTCATTCTCTGGATTATAACCTTATGATTACATATTTTTATTATTCTCTCCATTTCTATGCAATAAATATTTCCAAAGTGTCCGTTCTAGATTCTTCATCTGAGGTAGTTTCTATTTCATCCTTATAGAAGTTTCTGTGTGGATTCCTTTTTTGTCATTTTGTCACATTCCCAGTATGTCAATAATTTAATATGTCAGAGAGGACACTGCCTTATGCCATTCCCCCTAATTATTCTTATCCTTAATTATAGAGATAACTCTATAATAAATTTATTATTGATGGATTGAGCAATCTATGTCATGATCTGGTATGTCCCTCCCTCTAATTTGTCCTCAGAATCGTTTCTCTGGGCCCATGTTTTCTCAAAACTGAGATGCCTTTTCTTTTATGGTGTTTAAACTTTCTTTCCTCCCTGAGATACAATGAGTGGATTTATTAACTACCAAATCTCCCAATATATTCATTTCAAGGTGCTTTTTTGTGGATAACTATATAAAAGATGAAAATGTGAATAATCTTATTCTAACACTGGGTAAAAATGTTAAAAACAAGACACAATTTGGCATAGTAGAAGGAAACCTAGTCTTGGAATCCAGAAACATCTGAGGTCATTGAATTCCAGTCCTGACACATAATGATTGTAAGATCCTGGCAAATCACATAACCTTTCATTATAAAATATAATCTTCTAAGCCTGTAAACTAGTGAGTAGTCATATATCTCCATTTGTAGAAGGAAGTATCTTATCAAGAGTCCTCATAGCAATGACACCACGAATTTGATGCAAACAGAAGTAATAATTATGACGATAATCATACATTGGCAAATAAAAGAAAAAATTCACTTTTAATTATTGTGTTTGTTCCACCCCCAATTAAAAATTACTCATGACCTAAAAAAAATTGGTTAAGTATTAAAATACAATAATTGTAATAGAATTCAAGGTACTTTGGATTAAGATTTACTTCTATAGCTCTCTTATTATTCTTATGAATTTGGACACATTCCTTCCATTACTCCTCTTTCATCATCTCTAATTTTGGGAAAATGTAACAGGATTAGAAAGTAGCTTAAAGTTCCTTTCAGTTGTCATGTATGTAAATATTAGAATTAATTTTTCCTCCAGCATTTTCTAGAAACCCTTAAGCATTTCACTTCAGTTTATATTAATTTATTATTTTTCCTCAGATGACCAAATGATGTTCTTGTAATTTTTCAGTTATTCTTGATATTTAATAACTTGCTACTAGATAAAAGTTAAGGTAAATAGATTCAGAACCTAAAGTCAGGAGGAGTTGAACTTCAATTTTAATTCAGATGTTCTATATCTGAGTGATCCTTAAGAAGTGATTTAACTTCTCTGTGTCTCAATGCAATTATCCATAAAATATGGAAAATAATTGTACCTACCTAACTCAAAACTGTTCCATGGGTCAAATGAGCTAACATACTAAAATGTTTTGCAAATTTCAAAAGCTCAATAAAAGCTTCCTGTTATTCTTTTTATCTTTTTTAGATGTGTTTTTCCTATGATATTAGGACTTATATTTTATAATACCTTTAAGTATTTATTCAGCATAAATCACAAAAATGTTTTCATCTAAACTAGAAATGTATTAGTACTATGTAAAATATTTCTTGTCTAAATATAAATTTAGTATCATAAGATATTTAAATTATAAAGGCTTCTTACACCAACTCACCACCTGTCATTAAAATTTTTGTTGCACTTAATGGGGAAGCCAGTAAAAATGTTCTTAAAGGCAACAAACTTTCTGCCATATGCCTTCTGGGCATTCTGTCATAGCAATCCAGATGCATCCCATAAAGAGAAGAGGAAAATGGAACCTCTGAGCCAGATGAAATATCAGTGGAGTTAATGAAATGAGAAGTGATGCTCATAGGATTCAGTATTGTAATTATCCACTCCTATTTATGGCAATATTTTATTCAGTATAAAAGGAAAGGAGACAAATTGGACATGAGGCTTGACATTGATCAGATCAATACTATTCAGAGTTGAGAGAAACCTAAGGGTTTTTTACTTATTTATTTTTTTATCAAGTGAAAACATCAGCATCTTTGGAGGCTGAACATCACAATAACAGAATTGCCTCAAAGCCTGAGGATCAAAGGAGATGAGAAAAGAGACTTAACAATAAGAAGGTGAAAGATTTGTGTCTTTTGAAAATCAAATTATGAACGAACTAACAATACTAGATAAGATGTTTAGCACATTCAAAGACAGATAGACTATTTTTCTTTAGACATAAGATAGTATAGTGAAATTGTATTGGTGGCTATGAGGAAACTAGAGACTTTGCTAGATCAAGCTATAATCCTGGTACAGTTTAACCTTTTTGATTACAAATTTAAATCTTTTATTTTCCATCTATAAGGAATTGTCTTTTACCATGATAAAAATGTAGACTAGAGGAAAAACATTTTTCTTTTAAAAATAAAATAATATAGATCATGAAAAGTTGCTTCTGGAGTAGAATTGAATGTTTGACTATTACCTGAATACCAATTCTTGTTGATGAATTCATGAATATGTAGAAAGTTCCTTCTCAGGTTTGGATTCCAAAACATAAAAAAGGTAAAATTTTAAATTTACAATTTTAACTAAAAAATGATTTCTAATCAATATAGCATATTTATATGTTCTTGGACTAATATTATGATAAATGAGGGTAATTCAAATTAAAATATTAAATTTTTTTGAGCAGGGGTTCTTAGCCATTTTTAAGTATTGGAGCCAATAACAATATGGTATAAAAGGTATGAAACATTTTTAGAATAATGTTTTTAAATGTAAAAAATAAAATAATTGTAAGTATAAAAGAAAAAAGTAATGAAAGACATATGTATATATGCATACACATTATTATATATTGAATAACTATATTAACCCCTAGTTAAGAAATCATGCTTTAGAGAATCCCAATTGGGCCATATTATGAAAAATTTTTTAAAAGTTAAAAATTATCAGTATGAGAGACAGAGATAGAGACAAAGACAGAGGAGAAAATAGAGATAGCAGAAGCTTTACAAATTTACACATTATTTTAAAGAAAAATCCCCTAGGCCTATTCTTTTCAAAACTGAACCTTCAAATATCGTTATTTTTATTTGCTTGTTTTTTCTAATTATTTACTTGCTTATTTGTTTCTTTATCTGTATTTTTATTCATTCATATTATTTATTTATTCATTTATTTATTAATTTCTTTGTTTATTTTCTATAGATATTTACCTGACAGGAAATGAGTATTATATATATTTCTGCTTTTGGTGAAACATACATATAAATTTGGACACTGAATTTTATTTTTAAGCAGTCACATTGTTAGAAAAAAAAAAGCAGTCTATGTACTATGACAGTGCTCAGTGCAATCAGGAATGGAGATCAATATGATTTTGACAATAGTAGTATCAACTTTTGAATGGATTTTAAAGGTGGTCAGGTTGGAAGATAATTAAGTCAACACCCATTGTACTGCTTCTAGAAAAGAATGGCATCTTTTTTCAAAAACTGGGGGAAATGAAATTTTTTAATTATTTATTTGATGCTACAAAAGACCTTAGAAATGGTCAGGTCCAGTTCATTTAATCAACAGGGAAGGAAACTTGATTTCAGAAAGCATTAGTGTCAGGTCACATACCTATTAAACAGTATACCTATTTCTATGTATAGGAAGACAGAAAAAAAATTTTTGGAATTTCCAGGGAGGAAATTCCTGGCAACCTATTTGGTAGATGGAGTACATTGTATCTAAATGTTTCTTGAGATTGGGAAGAAACAACTGTTTTAATGGTCAAATATAACTATTTAGATTCTACACATATACACAGATATGCATGCATATAGTATATGTATATACATATATATATATATATATATATATATATATGTACAATTAAGGAAATTAATGAAGAAAATAAAAAGGATGGTGACTTAGCAGTATCAGGCCCAAAATAATATTATAAAGCAGAATCCTCAAAACTATTTGGTACTGGTTAAGAAATGAAGTGGAATAATTTAGATATACACAATGCATTAATCCATGACTATAGTAAGCTAGCATTTGATAAATCCCAAAATTCGAGCTCCTGGCATAAGAATTCACTATTTCACAAAAATTGCTAGGAAAACTGGAAAATAATGTCAGAAATTCAGTATGGACCTACATCTCACACTTCATATCAAAATAAGGTCAATATGGGTACATAATTTAGGCATGAAGATTGATATCATAAGCAAATTAGGAGAGCAAGAAATAATTTACCTGTCAGTTTTTTTGGAGAAGGGAAGAATTTTGGCCAAAGAAGAACTAGAGAATATTATGAAATGCAAAATGAACAATTTTGATTACATTAAATAAAAAGGTTTTGCACAGACAAAACGAACACGAGCAAAATTAAAAGGGAAACACAAAGGCGGGAAAACATTTTACCGACTAAGTCTCTGATAAAGATATAATTTCTAAAATATATACAAAACTGTCAGATTTATAAGAATATAAGTAACTCTTCAACTGATAAATGGTGAAAGGATATGAAGAATTTTCAGATGATGAAATTAAAGCCATCTATCTATAGTCATATGAAAAACTGTTCTGAATCACTATTGATTAAAGAAATGCAAATCAAAACACCTATGTGATACTACCTTACACCTCTTAGATTAGGTAAGATGACAGGTAAAGCTAATCATGAATGTTGGCAGGATGTAGGAAAACTGGGACACCAATACATTGTTGGTTGACTTGTGAAGTGATCCAAAAATTCTGGAGAACAATTTGGAACTATGCTTAAAGAGCTATCAATTTGTGCATAGCCTTTGATCCAGTAGAGTCTCTATGGGGTCTATACTCCAAAGAGATCACAAGAAAGCAAAAAGGATTCATATGTGTAAAAATATTTAAAGCAGCTATTTTTCAGTTAGCAAAGAACTGGAAAATGACTCAATGCCCATCAACTGAGGAATAACTGAATAAGTTATGCTATGTGGTATGCAAAGATAATGGAATATTATTTTTCTATAAAAATGATGAACAGTCTGATTTTAGAAGAGTTGGAAAGATTTACATGAATTGATGCTGAGCAATACAAGCAGAATAAGGAATACATTGTACATAATAACAGCAAGAATATGCAATGACCAACTATGACTTGGTTCTTCTCAGTGTTTCAGTGATCCAAGGCAATCTCAATAAATTTTGAATAGAAAATGCCATCTGCATCCAGAAAAGAAAAGAACTTTACAGACTGAATGTAAATCAATCCATACTATGTTCATTTCTTTTTTTCTGTTTTTTTTCTTTTATTGTTTTTCCCCTTTTGTTCTGATTTTTCTCCTTCAACATGATTCAGAAAAAATGTATTAATTTTTTAAAAATTTTATTTGAAACAGTAACTTCCTAACTAAAGAAATAATATGAGATGTTTGAGGCCAATCTTAATTATTTGCATTTTCTCCATCACTTTTTAAATATAAATAATAAAAACAAAGAATCAAACACACACATATGTATACTTATATATACATGTATACCTACACAAATATATATTTATAAATGCATGTATATAGACACAAATACATATATGTATGTATACATGTATATAAACAGATTTTCATATATATACATACATAGATATAATGTAACTCAACTAATCTATATTTTTATCTATTGTATTTCATGACTTTAGGATGGCTGACAGATCTCAAATAAGAAATCCTACATGATCCCACCAAAGTGGTAAGGGTTCTCACACAAACCAAGTGATGAACAACTATCTGCTTTCCGGCCAAGCCAGAGTGGCTACAGGATGATGAATTTCTTTGAGTCTTAAAATGTTGATTATCTTATAATAAAAAATAAAGGCATATAATTTCCATGGTAGGGGAATTACCCATACTAGTGAAATCATGGAGCCATAAATTTTTTAGTTAAAAATAAGCTCAGTTAATATGCTGTCTATTTTTTTTACTGTCTTCTTATACCTCTCATTTCTGAGTTATACATTGGTTATATAAATGTAGGTGGTGTTAAAAGAATTTGATATTTTCAGATATATTTGTCATGTACATTCATTTCACCAAAGGCCACAACACAATTCAGATCAATAAGAGAATCTGGTTTCATTCTAAAACATTTTACACCTTTTAAAAGGTGTTTTGTCAAATGATTATATTTTATCAATTTATACATCTAAATTATTATTTTTTTTGTAAAAATGATTTCACTTAGACTTGTACATTTCATACCTGTGCCTACTTCCCCTATATCCAAGAAGTAATAAATTGACTCATCCTCATTCTGGAAGAAAATTTCTTAGATTGAAAGGTTAGAGTTGAGCCTGCTGTTTTTAGTCCTTTTTATTTGTTTAACACACTAGCCCTAAAAGCTCACTATCAGAACTTTACTGGAAAATTCTAGTTTGATCATTCAACTAATGTATATTATTGACTGTTAATAGGCCTAACCAGAGAAAAAGCAGATTACTATGTAGGGGATGATTTCAGACCCATTTCTTTTCCCTAATATATTGCCCTAAGCCATTTCCTTAATGGAAGAAAAAAGCAATGATTTTCAGCCCATGATTAAAGAAAAGACTTAAGAAACAAATGCTATGTGGTAAACAACATAGCAATAAACTCACACTCATTTTATATAACTTATAATGGAGGGTTGCAGAAAACAGGTCTCATTAGTATGAAGTCATTTGAAATATGAAGAAACAGATTCCAAAGAGAAAATGAAAAGTAAAGAACATTAGAAAGTTTTTTTAAATTGTTTCAGTCATATCTGAGTTTTTATGATCCCATTTAAGGTTTTCTTGCCAAAGATACTAAAGTCAACCTCAAGTCAACAGTAATGTTTTCAAAATCTTACATCGTAAAGTGTTATACTGCTTAAAAATGTATTTCCCATGAACAAGCAGGAACTTGAGGAATAATGATAATCAAGGCTAGCCAGATGCAAAATTGTGAAATGAGTGATCATCCAATGGACAGCTAACTAATCTGGTGGATAGAGGGCTGTTCCTTATGTCAGGACAACTCATTTATCTGAGGCTAAATATTATCTCAAACAGAAACTATTTGTGTGACTCTGGTGAAATCCATTAATGATCTTTTCCTCAATTTTCTAAATAGGAAATTGAAATGGGAAACACATGTTTTTTAAAGAATATAACAATTTAGGATGTAAGATTTTGGAAACATTACTGCATTATTTATTAAAACATTTTATTTTCAAATATATACATGTATAATTTTCATCACTCACCCCAACAAAATGCTTTGTTCTAATTCTTCCCTCCCTTCCCTCATCCACCTCCTGAGAAAAAAGTAAACTTCTTTTCTGTCTCCATTCAATTTTCTCCAAAAAACCTATCATATCAAACTTTTCTAACATTCTATGTGCCTTTTTAACTTCTTTCGTCTTTATTTTGTTGTTTGGTTATTTAGTTCTGACAGGGCAAGCTTTAAGATCTCCCACTAGTATAGTTTTGCTGTCTATTTCTTCTTACATCTCTCTTAACTTCTCCTCTATGAATTTGGATAATATTAATTCATTATTTGTAGTACCCTTTAGTAAGATATAGTTTCCTTCCTTATCTCTTTTAATTCGATCTACTTTTGCTTTTGTTTCATCTGAAATCAGGATTGGTACTCCTGAATTTTTTTTTAACTTCAGCTAAAGCATAATAGATCCTGCTCCAGCTTTTTACCTTTACTGTAAATTTATCACTCTGCTTTAAATGTATTCCTTGTAAACAACATATTGTAGGATTTGGGGCTTTTAATCCAGTCTGCTAATTGCTTCCATTTTATGCGAGAGTTCATCCCATTCACTGTGACTAATTCTGTATTTCTAGCCATTTTATTTTTCCAAGTTATGCTTTTCTCATTCCTTTCCCTCTTCCCCTCATCCCCACTTTTTGCTTCTGACCATCACCTTGGTCAGAACCCTTGCTCTTTGCAGCTCCTCTCCTTTTCTTATACATTTCTCTCACTACTTCTCTTTTCCCTTCTATTAGCCTCCCCCTTTCCTTTCCCTTGTCACCTCCCCATTCCAAATAAGGTAAGAAAAGTTTCTCTCTTAAGCCAATATGTCTGATATTCTCTCTTTTAACCAAATGTGATGAGGGTGATATTCACATAGTGTATATTCCTCTCCTTTATTTCTCCCAATATTACTATGTCTTCTTTGCCTCTTCATGAGACATAATTTACCTCATTTTACCTTCATTTTCCTCTTCTTCCAGTACAATTCCCTTTCCACCTCTAATTTCTGTTTTATATAATCAAAATAAAATCAAATTATACTTCTAAATATACCCAGAACACAGATATAATTCCCAAAAGTCATTTCCTCTTTATGTTCTTATGATTCTCTTGAGTTCTGTGTAAGACTGGTCCAGTTCTGGACTTTTATAAGATATAAGTAAAAGGATTCATATTCTTCCCTGAAAGATAATGCTCAATTTTGCTAGGTGGTTGATTCCAGGCTGCAATCCAAGTTCCTTTGCCTTTTGAAATATCAGATTTCAGGATCTTTGATTCTTTAAGGTGGAAGATGCTAGGTCTTAAGTAATCCTGATTGTGCTTCTTTGATATTTGAATTGTTTTGTCTGGCTGCTTGCAATATTTTCTTCTTGATCTAAAATTCTGAAATTTAGCTATGATATTACTTAGAGTTTTAATTTTGGGGTCTCTTGCAGGAGGTGATCAGTGAACTCTTTCAATGGCTGTGTTTTGCTTGGTTCTAGGACATCAGATGATGTCATGAAAGATGATGTCTAAACATTTTTTTTTAATCATGGTTTTCAGGAAGTAAAAAAATCCTTAGATTTTCTCTCCTATATTGATTTTCCAGGTCAGTTGTTTTTCCAGTAAAATATTTTAGATTTTCTTCTATTTTTTTTTTTCATTTTTTGTTTTGTTTGATTGCTATATGATGTCTTGTTGACTCATTCATTTCCATTGTTCAATTCTAATTTTTAATGAATTATCTTTTTTCATTTACATTTTACACTTATTTTGTATTTGTCCAATTGAATTTTTAAATGACTGGTTATGTTCAATGATTTTTTTTTTATTTCACAGATTCTGTTTTTCAAGGAATTATTTTCTTTTTCCATTTTAAAAATCTATTCTGTAAGGAGCTTTATGTTTTTTTCCATTTCACTAAATCTATTTTGTGAGAAGTTTTTTTTTCTTAGATAATTTCTGATTTTCTTTTTCCAAACTCTCATGCAATGTTTTTATTTGTTGCCCCAATTTTTTATTCTAACTCTCTTTTAAGAGCCATTTTGAATTCTTCCAAGAGAGCATTGTAAGATGAGAATCAACTCGCATCCATCTTTAGGACTTCAACAGGAGATGGTCTGCTTTTAGTGTTCTCATGGTTTGAGGTCTGGTCTTCTCTTTCTCCATAAAACCTATCTATTATCAGAGTTCTTTTTTGCTTTTTTGTTCCTTTTGTAGAGTGTTAAGGTTTGCTTTTTAGGGCAAAGGTGGAATTGTTTGAGCTTTTGCTACAAACTACAATGTCTACCCTGGGTCCATGCTAATTTCTGGTCCTTAGGGCACAAGGCAAGGTCTTGTATTATTCTGAACTTCAGAGGCTCATTATTTGTCTTTTATATTTTTATTGGATATCTCACATCTACTCTGCTGATTTACTGGCTTGCAGTCAGGACACAGTAGTCAACATTGCTGTATAATTGGTCTCCTCCCTCCCCACCCAATCGAAACAGACATTTTCTGAAGTTTTTCCAAAATATCTTTTTGAGAAAAATGTGTTACATTCCAAATATTTGTGGGGTCTGACATGCCAAAACAAGTTCAGAGACTTAATTTACTGCTAATCTGAGGAACATCAAGGAGAGCTCCGATAAAGAAGTGTCTCCTTTTCAGCATCTTGACTTGTTCCAGAAACATTAATGTTGACATGAGTTTGGCAAACAGTATCAGAAAGCCATAAAAATTAGTAAGTAAGAAGAAGTAAAGAGAAATAATGCAACAATGATGTGGAAAAGAACTCCAGAATAATCTATGCAATAAGTGGTGCTTTAGAAAAAAAAAGTGACAAAATGTGGCAAAAGAAGAATTTGAAACCTCAACTAAGAGAGAGAAAGTACATACTAGTAGGAGTGGTCTAATCAAAGAATACTTGCATGAAAGAAGGATTTATTCAATAACTGTATTTTAATTATTTAGTTCAGATATAGTTTAGAAGAATTTTGTACTGAAAGAGAAAACTTTATCTGGTCAGATATTGTGTACCAGATGTATGGCATCTTTCTTGGAAGAAAGAATATATATGAGATTCTGGTAACAACTAATAGTCCTAAAATTACAAAGTCATGAAACTATAGATAAAATTCCATAAAAAATGAAAAAGTCATATTGACATAAAAATTTCCAATTAGGCCCTATAACTAAGAGTGCAGGAAATACTCTAACTTGGGAAAATGTTTCTATTCTCTCACTGAAATTAATTTTTAAAAATGAGACAAAAATGATAAGAGGGCAAGACCTACAAGTAAATAATATGAAAATTGTTTAGGAGAAAATTTGATATTTTGGAAGCTTAATTCCATAAGGAACTGAAGAATTAAATTAAAATAAAGACTATGAATTGAATGAATATTTAGATCAAATGGAAGGTGAAGAGAATTAATAAATGAAAAAAGAGAACTCCTTTTTAGAAGATGGCACAGAATAAATACTATTTGAGAATTTAGAAATGAAAAGGAAAAAGGAAATGATGGAAAACATGGTTCTATCAAACCATGCACAAGAATATGTTTGTAAGTTAACTAAAACACCAAAACTAGGGTGTCATGACACAAGGGAGTAGGACATCAAGAAAGAAGATGAAACTATATTTGTCTTAATGTAGAGTGAGCAAAAAAAAAAATGTAGGGGCAAAGTACTGTTATAAAAAGAAAGAAAAATCTCCAATTCAGCAATAGGCACAAATGGAAGAAAATATACACTTAAATTTCATAACTTTATATCCAAATTATTTAAGTAATTCAATAAAATGAAAGACATTTACAAAATAAACAAAAACAACAAAAATGCTAGCTGATTAAGGATCATTCTCTGTGTGTATCTATATCTACCTAGTCTATAGATAGACAGAAAGACATACACATGTGTGTATGTATTTATATAAAATATGTATGTATGCATTTAAAAATTCTATACTATATAATATTTTCTTAATTAGAATATTGCTCTATTCTAGCACAGGAATTTTTCTGTGGTGACAGCAATAAAGACAGAGTATGGGGTCAGCTGGTTAGAGAAATTCTTGATGGCAGTCAACTAGCAATTTGGCCCAGTTCATAGACTGTGTGGAAGATGATGAATTGTTTGTTGGGAAGAAATGGACACAGAAGGACAAAGGAGATATAGAAAACTAACTAGATTCTATCTTATTTGATTTAGATAGGAACCAGTCTTGCTAATTTTTAAAGGGAAAAGTCTATAAAGTAATAATACAAACAGTTATAATAGCTTTCAGAAACATTATGCATCATGAATTTTTCAGGGTTTTTATCTATCAAATCATAAGAAGTTGAGAAGTAGAGAGAAATAGTTGCTAACAAATAATATAGAAAAAATAGATATATCTATATAAATGGGATGTAAAATTTCACATATTCTTTTCAAACCATTTTCAAAAACATCAATAACCATTGTTATTAAAAAATCCTTTGTGCAATATATCTCTCAAATGGAGAACAATAGAAAAAATAAGAATGAAACTTAGAAAATGAAATTTAATATTATAAAATTATAAAGTTATTTTATCCCTATTAAAATAATTAGCTGAAAATAACCATCTTTATACATCTAGAGATATAACATTTCCTCTAATAATTGGTTTGGCTGCATGTCACTAATTTTGGTATATGGTTTATTATTGTCATTCTCTTGGATGAAATTATTGATTTTGTCTATGATTTGTTGTTTCACCCACTAATTTTTTATGATGACATTATTTTTTCTACTGAATTTTTGTTTCTATATTCCTCTGGCCTTTTATTGCATGTAATTTTTACAGCAAAATGATCTGAGAAAATGTATTTATTATTTTTGCTTTTCTGCATTTGATTTTGAGGTTTGTATGCCCTAATGATCATGTAATGCTGACAAAATTGTATTCCTTTCTTGTTCAATTCAAATTTCTCCAAAAGTCTATGATACCTTTAAATGGGATGTAGTTTGCTTCCTTATCTCTTTTAATAATGTCTCTTTTTTCTTTTGTCTGATCTGAGGTCAGGATTGCTACTCCTGTTTTTTGTTGTTGTTGTTGTTGTTGTTGTGTTTTTACCTCAGCTGAAGGATCATAGATTCTGTCCCAGCCTTTTACCTTTATTCTAAATGTGTCACTCTAAGTGAGTTTCTTTTAAACAACAAATTGTAGGATTCTGGCTTTTAATTCAGTCTGCTGCTTCCATTTTATGGGAGAGTTCATTCCATTCACATTCACAGATAAAATTACTGACTCCATATTTTGTTGCCATTTTGTTTACCCCCAGTTATATTTTTCTCTTTCCTTTCTCCCAAGTATTGTGTCGCTTATCACTCCCTCCTTCACACAGTCCAACCCCTTTTGCAACTCCTTTTTTTTTATAACTTTCTCCTTTTGCTTCCTTTCTCCCTTCAATTAGTATTCCTTTTCCTTTCCTCCTTCCCTCTCTAATTCTCTATAGAGTGAAAGGGATATTCTTTATGAAGCTAAATGTATCTGATATTCTCTCTTTGAGCCAAATCTGATGAGAGTAAGATTCACACAATGCTTATTTCCCTCCTCTCTTTCCCTCATTGCAATAGGTCTCTTTTTCCTCCTCATGATCTGTAATTTATTACATTTTAACTCCCCTTTCCTCTTCTTCCACTAAAATCACCATTTCTCCTCTAATATTTTTTTAAATCATCACAATAAAATCAAATTATACCTGTACCCTCTAAATATACCCATCACAGAGATACAGTTCTCAAGTGCTTTTCTTGAGGTCTGTATCTGAAGATTAAATTTTCTATTCAGCTCTGGTCTTTTCATCAGAAATAGATGAAATTCACTTGTTTCTTTGAATGTCTTCCCTGAAACATGTTTCTCAATTTTGCTGGATGGTTGATTCTTGGCTATAAGTCAAGGTTCTTTGCCTTTTGGAATATCAGATTCTATCCCCTTTGATCTTTTCAAGTGGAAGATGCTAGGTCCTGGCTAGCCCTGAGAATGGCTCCTCAATATTTGTATTTTTCCCTCTGATTTGCAATGTTTTCTCCATGATTTGATAATTCTGGAATTTAGCTATGATGTTCCTCTGAGGTTTTATTTTGGGTTCTCTTTCAGGAAGTGATTGGTGAATTATTTTAAAGGCTATTTTACCCACTGGGTATAAGCCATTCAGGTAGCTTTCATTGATGATTTCCTGAAAGATCTTGTCTAGGCTCTTTTTTTTCTTCATGGTTTTCAGGAAATCCAATAATTCTTAGATTGTCTCTCCTAGATCTGTTTTCAGTTATTTTTTTCCCATTGAGGTATTTTACATTTTCTTTGATAATTTTTCATTTTTTTAAATTTTGTTTGACAGATTCTTGAAGTCTCAATGATTCGAAATTCACTTCCATGTGTTCAATTCTAATTTTTAGTGAATTATTTTCTTCAGTTAGCTTTTTCTTTCCTTTTGCATTTGGCCAATTGAACTTTTATATGAAGTGTTTTGTGCATTGCATCTTTCCCATTTCACAAATTTTGTTTTTTGTCATTAAATTGGTTTCTTTTTAATATTTATTTTATAAGAAGTTATGTGCTTTTTCTATTTCATCAAGTCCATTTTTAAAGAATTTTCTACAGATAATTCCATATTCTCTTGCAAAGATCTAATTTCCTTTTCCCATTTTTTTCTTATTCTCTCTTAAGATCCTGTTTGAATTCTCCCAAGAGAATCTTATGAAGTGGGGACCAACTCATATTACCCTTTGGGGCTTCATCTGGTGGTGATTTGCCTTTACAATATTCAGTGTTTTGGGTCTGTTCTTTTCTTTCTCCATAAAAGCTGACTGTGGTCAGAGTTCATTTTGCTTTTTTTGTTCATTTATTTTAAAGTTTGAGGTCATCTCTTAATATAAAGGGGCAACAGCCACTTTAATGCCCTGGGATAGGTCTGCTGATTGACTTCTGAGACTGGTTAAGCATGGCCAAACCCTGCATTCTTCTGAGACTCAGTGGCTCACAATTTGCCTTTTGTATTTGCATTTGAGTGTCTTACAGCAAATCTACTTAACCACTGGCTTGCAACCAGGACAAAATAGACTAAGAGCAACATAATACATTCCCAGGTGCTTCATCATAGGAATACTCTGGTTCCCCTCCCCAGCTCCCTGCCTAGGGCTCCCTGAACTGTGATCTGGGTTCAGCAGTCTCTCTGCCACATTGAAACAGACCTTTTCTGAAGTTCTTCCAAAGTATCTTCTTCTGGAAATTAGTTGTACTCCAAATATTTGTGTGTTCTGTCACTCCAAATTTAGTTCAGAGGCTTAATCTCCTGTTAATTTGAAGAAAACTCAAGGGAGGTCACACAGACTCTTGATTGCTCTCTGCCACCTTTGCTTTGTTATAGAAATTTTGGCTTTGAGATCATAAAGTATTTTATCAATCAGTCTAATTGTCCATTTTTAGTCATCATCTATATTGGATTCATTGTAGTGTTTGATATTTTTATTACCCTTTCTTTCTTAATATTTGCTTTATCCTGACTTTATTTGACACTGTATTTTTACAATTCTCTTGCTACTTACTCATTTGTTCTTTTTAATCTGATTTTAAAATTCATTATCTAGTTCCCGAGCACATTTCAGTGTCCTTTCTCTCCAACAAAACAAAGTAATTTTGTATTTTTTAATTTAATATATTATTTACTATAGAGGGCCCCAGATTGTCAGGGAACTCTGGGTGAGGTATAAGATCCTTCAGCCCAGAGGGAACCTGTTGACAATATGTGGTTTGGCTCCCCATCACCCTTTGGTGCCTCTCACCCGTCCTGAAAAGTCAAGGAGGGCATGACCATCTGTGTTCTACTTGAAGCAAGGGATACTTACATAAAGAGGAATTTACATATCAATAGCAGGGTACTTGAGCAGGGTGCTGTGATGATGTAATGTTATTATAGTTAGCACATGCTCAGTGTGCTCTAGTGATATAATAGTACTAAGGTATTTAGGGGCTGAGAGGACTTGAAATAAAGGAAATCCATCTTTGACCAGCTTCCTGGGTCCCTGCTTCATCACTCCTCAACTAAGACCAAGGACTTGGGCTGGTCCCAAGATCCTCCAGAGAGCTAGTCCAGATGGTATATTTTGACCCCCAGCAAGGGGGCTCTAGAAAGCATAGTTCATTTTGGCATCTAAATTTGGGAGGTTTAAAAATAACACTACAATTTATTTGAGTATGTTGCATACCCTAGATAGAATGTCACTCAAATGAGGGGCTGTCATTTTTGGTATTTGTTTTTATGGTCCTTGGCATTATATTTTATGTATACTATGGGATCTCTCCACTCAACATCTGTTACTTTGTCTGGTTTCAATTGCTATGAACAGATTAAGTTCATAACTTGTTTTGTTATTTATTTAATATTTTGTCTTCAAATTACATGTAAAACAATTTTATAAGTTAATGTTTTAAATGTTGACCTCAAACATTTTTCTCTTCTTTGCTCCCCTCTGATGTTTGAGAAACCAAACAGTTTAGTAAAAGTTTATACATGTACTATCCTGCAAAACATGTTTTCATATTAGCAACATTGTAAAAGAATATGGGGATGAGAAAACAAAATTAGCTAGCTAGCTAGATATTTACCTGTATACCTGTATTCAGACTGGTTTTTCTCTGGAGATAGATAGAATTTTTCATAATAAGTCCTTTAGAGTTGACTTGAGTCACTTAATTTTTTAGAATAACTAATTCATATGTAGGGTAGGTGATCATCATACAATATTTAGTTACTGTTCTGGTTATATGTATTTTACTTTGAATTGATCATGTAAATCTTTTCATGTTTTTTTTTTTGAGAACATCCTGCTGCACATTTCTAATAGAACAATGGTATTATGATATTACAAACATATACCAAAATTTATTTAGGGATTTACTATTTGATGGGCATCTCCTCAATTTTTAGTTCTTTACCACAACAAAAAGAAACTCTTTAACTTGTAATCTCACCATTACATGGACAACTAAACCATTAACTGACAATATTGCTGGAGCATCTCCGTCCTCTGATTAGAAAACTTGAGGGTAAAGTAATGAAATTTACCCAATGTCTTCATTTATAAAGGACAGAACTAGACTCTCTGAACACATCATACTCTGCTTCGTGTATCAAGATACATTTCTCATTCATCTTTTCGATCCATCTTCCTGCCTCTATTTGTATACCATTTTACCCTATTATATAGCAAGTTCCTTAAAAACAAGAACTTTTTTTCTTTTTATTAATTGTATTGCTAGTACATTACACAGTACCTGGCACATAGAAGATGCTTAATAAATCTTTATCAGATTTGATTCAAATAGAATGGCATTTTTTAAAAAAATTGTGTCCTTTTATCTTTTTATTGTGCCTGATATAGTATGGACTTAAAATGTGTATTAATCAATTGCTTAATTGATTTTCAAAAAATCCTAATGATCATTTTACCTGTGTATATATTTCCTTTGTACGGGAAGAAAGTAAATTTTTAAGTTGAAAATATTTCAGTGGTTGTGTCTACAAGATTTTCTCTATTCACATGTGTATTTTTATTTTTTTCAAGATTCTATTTTCTGTTTTGACTCTTTTCTTTTAAAAGAATAATTCCTGCCACTCATAAAATTCTGTTTAATATGAGGATTAAAAATAAAAGGTGGCTTATAAAGGGATGAGGTCTGTGAATAAACACTACCATTTTAATTACAAATATATCAAAATTATATAAAAATTGCTTTACTTCTGAACTGCAGTTCAGAAGTGATATGTCTTTAATAATAACAGTATCATAAACCATCACCATTTATCCTAGAATAAAGTTCTACAGATACTTTCCCTCTCCTCAATCTAAGTGATTTTTATGGTAATAAATAAATAACAGTTTGGGAGAAAAGAAGACTTGAACTTTTGGTTAAATATATTTAATTTGATTTTTTAGTACTATTATAAATTCCAAAAGTCAAAAAACTCCATAAGGATTATTATGCATGTGGTATTTAAAGAACTGTAATATTAGCAAAAAGATTTGATGTCAGAGTGTTATACAAAGAGTTAAATAGATTTGGCCAAACAGAAATGTTAGACAAGGAAAAGCAATCTTCAAAAACCTATTAAATACCATATTGAAAAAAACATTCTAACCTTTAAAATTGACTTTCACCTTGAATTACTTGTACATTCTAAGAACCAGATTTAACCAATTTAATTTGCTTATTTCCTTGATAAAATATTTTGTTGCAATTTCATGAAGCCATTCCTTGAGTTTTATTTTATAATTTTATAGAAAATAGGTAGTCTTAACATATGCATGTTTATGTTCCCTTTTGATATGAGCTTTCTCTTTCTTGTTCTCTCACACGCACATACATAGACATATGTACACACACAAATGCACATATAAATGCATACACAAACACACAGAAGCTATACACCTCTATGGATGAAATACATTTTCTTTCACAAGAAATCTTCTCTTAAACTCACAAACACAGCAGGTTCATGCTCTGGATTATCTCTAACTGAAATCCTGAACAAGTAAAGAAATAAATGTTTGTTACACTAAAAGAATGTACCCTACAATGCAAAGTACCATTCACATACTGAGAAAGAATTATGGAGATTTACTGTGAATTCAAGCATAATTTTTTCACTGTTTTTGTTATTGTGTTGTTTGCTTGTTTTTTCCCTTTTCTTGTGTTTCTTTCCCTTTTTGACCCAATTTTTTTAAAAAAAATTTGCTCAACATTTCAAGTATGGAAATAGTTTTGGAAAATTTGCACATTTTTAACCTATATTGGATTGTTTGCTGTCTTGGGGAGGAGGAAAAGGGTGAAGTGAGAGAAAATTTGGGACACAAGGTGGTTCAAAAGTAGATGTTGAAAACTAGCCTTGCATGTATATACAAAAATAAAATGCTATTAAAAGTCCATATTACAATGTTATAATTATTGCTTTCATATTAAAATAAGCTGGTACTAGTGATGTATACATATATTCATTATAACATGATAAATCAAATGCTCAGTACCTAAATGTTAAATTGCTTTAATCTATTAGTATTTAATTGCTTCTATTAAACTTTTAATAGCCTTTAAATATTTTTTATTTCAAATCAAGACCCCTTGCATGTTTCTCTCTTAATTGATAGAAGTTTAAAGAATCAGAACATACAAGAGAATGTGAAAGGCAATAAAAATTTGTGTAGGCAATTATCTTCTAAATTTTCCACATGACATTTTTCATCTTTTGAAGAAACAGTTTTATATCTTCATTTTTTCTGGCCTTTTAGTATTTAGTTCCCAAGTATTTATGTCAAGGGAATAAGCAACTCAATGGTAGTGAATCATGTAAAATTGAATTGTTAAGTAAATTGTCAATAATCTGAAGGGAGAAAAAGATGCCAGTGTTTTACTTTCATTCTCTACAGAATAGGTTCAAAAATTTATTATGCATCCTTTGAAGCAAAAAGGCAGGTCTCACAGAAAGCAAATTTTAGAAAATAGATCTAATTAAAGAAAGAATCAGGGAAACTACATTTGTTACATGGTATTATAGGCCAGCTTCTAACATAAAGGCTTCATTACTTAAATATGTATGGAATGAAGCTAAATTTATGAAAATAAGAGACATTTTCCAATTGATAAATTGTCAAAAGTATGAACAAACAGATTTAATAAGAAGAAATTAATTAATATATAATATTTTTAAAAATCATTAAATTATTATTGATTAGAAAAATTCAAATTAAAAGAACTCCAGGATTCCATTTCACAACCAGTGGAAGTGATATGCTACAGTAGATGAATAAAAATAGGAATTCTAATAAACTATTAGTGGAGTTATGAAATGATCCATCTATTTTTAAGTACAATTTGTAACTATGCTCAAAAGATTTTACACTATGCATAATATTTCATGGAACAATTATAACTTTTAAAAAAGTAAATTTTAGAAATGAATGGAGGGAAATGTAAATCTTTCATAATTTTAAAGTAACTTATTAGTAATCTAATAAAAGGAAAAAATAAGCCAGAGTTTGGATAAGAAAAAGATACAATTTATTATCTACAAGAAACACATTTATAAAACAAAGGAAAAAAAATATGAAAGAAAACTGTGGGAATGGGCAATTTTTACTATTCATCAAGGGTATACAAAAATCAATTGTCACCATCATGATATCTGACAAAGAAAAAAAAAAAACAAGCATTCAAAAAATAAAAAGGGACAAATAAAGAAAGTATAATGAAAGAAACCAGAGACAAATAATGTCGGCAATAAATTCAAATGCTCCAAATTCTCTAACATCAAAATTCATAAAGGAGACATTATCTCACCTTCAAAAAGAAGTATTGAACTAACAAGAAGAATTTCTTATTATCTTATTTCAGGATACGTATAAAACAATGATGAACAAAAAAGAAAATGAACACATTTTGGGAAAAAAATGAGTTAAATAAGTTAAACAAGAATTAAATTACAATGTGGCCACTTCTTAATTGAATAGTAAAATAATGTACATAATTATCTGTACCACATGTAACTTTTATAAAAATGGTTCTGTAATAGATCCCAAAGGTTGAACACATATGTACTAATAAGTTAGTCTAACGTAGACATACAGTTTTTATAGTATTTTATTATTCCAAATACATTCAAAAATAGATTTAAACATTTATTTTTGTAAAACTTTTTGTTCCAAAATTTTCTCCCTCTCTTCCCCATCTGTCATCCCCTTGAAAATTAGAAATCTGATAAAAACATATTTCCATATTTGTCTTGTTGAGCAAAAATAATCAGATCAAAAGTGAAAAAAAAACACAAGAAAAGGGGAAAAAGCAAGCAAATAAACAACAGCAACAATAAAAAGTAAAATGCAATTCTTTGATCCACATTCAATCTCCATAGTTCTCTCTCTGGATGTGGATGGCACTTTCCATTAAAAGTCTATTGGAATTGCTGAGAATCATCTCATTGTTGAAAAGAGCCAAGTCCATCACAGCTGATCATCACATAATCTTCTTGTTACTATGTACCATGTTCTCTTGGTTCTTCTCATTTCACCCAGCATCAGTTCATAAAAGTCTTTTCAGGCCTTCAGAAAAAATCGCAAACTTTTATCCTTGGTACAAGTGGCATATGGCCTAAATACTGAAGGAAATCAAGAAAACTAAGATGAAGGGTTTATTGAGGCATAACATTTCTGCAGAGTGGATAGTCAATGAAAAGACATGGTAATAGGAAAGAAATGGAGCACTATGTTTTCAAAACAATAATAGGCCAGTGTAACTGGATCATAGATTATATACTGGAGAGAGGACAGATTAAGATATAAGAAAAATGGAGCAGTATAAAGCTGCCAGGTACAAAAAGCTTCCTATTTTAACTAATTCTTATAAATTGGCTATTTAGTTCTGTTGTTTCTAATTTATGGATTACAACTTGTGCTATCTCTCTTTAAATTTGGAACTCTGGAGGCAAAATTAAAATTCAGGGCTGTCCTAGAAATTACATTTTATTAGGTATAGTGAGATAGAATATGTATGCAAGTATAGTAAATACAAAATATATTGAAAGGTGTGAAGACCGAGTTAGCACCCTGGATACGTTAGAATCAGCCAAAGTCAGGATAAGCAAAAGTTCTTGGTCTTTATTCTTGGTCATTAGGGGTAGAAGTGAACAGGATGGATGCAGGACCTTCGTTCTCTTCCTCTACCACTAAAGTGTCCCTGGCTTGACTTACTCCACCCCCTAATTCTTCTCACAATTCTCTGTATACACCAACAGATGGAGCCAGCACAGAATAGTGGGAAGGGCATTTTCCAAGCATATGCTTATAAAATATTGTCCAATCAGTAGTTAGCCTTAAGTGCTCGGTCATCTGTCCTCAGTACATCAACTCAGAGTTTTAGCCCTTTACAGAAAGGGACATAGAAAGTTAGTTGGAAGAGAGAAATGAAGAAAAATTCCCTTTATAAAATGGCAACAGATGTGACCTTTGAAAGAGAGTAATTCTTCTACCACTGGATGTGAAGAAGTATAATGCAAATGTGAAGGAAATAGCACTTATAAGAGATTTTATCAGCTAGGAAGATGGAAAAACCTGACAGTTCTAAAGGTGAAATAGCAGGACAGAAAAGAAGGCCAAAAGGTCCTTAGAGTACAATGAAAGGTCAGAAGGCTTTATCTGCATGGCAGAATTAAAAATATAGTTGATATGTTATAGAGGTAGGATTTAATGGGAAAATAAATGTTAAGAGCTCCCAGTCCACTACCTTATATGAAGCAACAGAGTTGATGTTTTTATCTGTTCATCCAAACTCTAAGTAAAAAAATATCTACTTCATACATTGGATAAGATTTCTTCAGGGAATGTAACCCCTACCATTGAGAAGGAGAATATGAGGCCGAAGACCTGAATGGGAACTGGATTCTGACTTTCCTATTACAGGGATGTAAATGAGTCAATCAATATCTAGATTGGGGATTCAGGATAATGAATGTGATAGTTGCAGGAAATTTAAAGGAGAATGCTCTATGGTTCCCAAATAGATTCTTGTAAATACTGTGGCATGAAAAGGAAGGAAGAAATCTCCCCATTTACCCCATTGATGACACAAGAGACTATGGGAAACTAGAGAGGTAAGACATTATCAAGTATTGAAAGGTCAATATTTTCATATTTAACCTCAATGGCAATTAGGAAAATTTGAAGGATTTTTATTGTTTTCTTTTTTGGTATTAACAAATCTCTATTTCAGCTATATCAATTTGGGACCTCTGTGGAGAATAAATTGGAAGAGAAACTTGAGGCAGGGAGGCTAATTATCATGTCATTCCAATAGGTCTGTAAATATGTTTGAAGGCCAGAATTATAAAAAAGATTATATGAATACAGACAAATGGAACAATGTAGTGGAGGGATGAATTGACAATTAGAAGGATGTGGGAATTGAATAAAAGGAAAGAACTAAGGATGACCCTCAGGTGACAGGAAAGATGTTAGTGCTCATTCAGGACAAAAATAAAAAAAAATTAGAATGTTTTGTAGGGATGATATGATTTCTGTGTTGGACCTTTAGAGTTTGAAATATTCAATTGTAGAGGTCTACTACAAAGTTGAAACTGTGAGGCAGAATAATATTTCTTTCTTTTAGAGTAGAAATTAATCCATTTGTGTAATGTTATTCCAGTTTCTGTCATAATGTCTGTCACATAGTAACCACTTGAAAAAGTGTTTGTTGATTGATTAATGGAAATGTTCTTTGCTGTAATGAGAAAAAGTCTCTTCTAGTAGAAAGCATAATATATCTAGATTCAGCATGGAACATTGTCAGTGAGTTTAAAGATCACATTGATTTGTATCCTACTTCTTGCACTTAAGTTGTTCTCGAGGAAATCACTTGGTTCTTTGATTAATTTTTTTGTGAGAATAAAATAAGATTAGGCATATAAAATACTTTGTAAATTTAAAAGATTTTTAAATTAATTTAAGTTATTTAAATTAAATTAAGTTATTTAAACAAAAATTTTCAAATTCCATTCAATTGAGAACAACAAATTTTTTAGGGAGAACACGGTAATTTTTTTAAATTTTATATTTTATTATAGCTTTTTATATACAAAACTTATGTATAGGTAATTTTTCAACAATGACCCTTGCTAAAAGTTCCATTCCAACTTTTCTCCTCCTTCCCCCCACCCCCTCTCCTGGATGGCAGGTAGTCCCATACATGTTAAATAAGTTAAAGTATATGTTAAATACAACATGTTTATACATATTTAAACAATTATCTTGTTGCACTGGAAAGATGGGATTTAGAAAGAAGGTAAAAATAACCTGAGAAGAAAAAAAAAAAACAAACAAATGCAAGCAAACAGTAACAGAAAGACTCGAAATGTTATGTTGTTATCCATACTCATTTCCCAGCTTCTTTCTTTTGGTGTAGCTGGTTCTGTTCATTACAGATCAATTGGAACTGATTTGTATCTTCTCATTGTTGAAGAGAGCCATGTCCATCAGAAGTGATCCTTATATAGTACTGTTGTTGAAGTATATAATGATCTCCTGGCTCTGCTCATTTCATTTAACATGAGTTCATGTAAATCTCTCCAAGCCTCTCTGTATTCATCCTGCTGGTCATTTCTTACAGAACAATAATATTCCATGACATTCATATAACACAGGGTAAAAATATTGAAAGTTTGCTTATCTTGGAGCAAGAAAACTTGGTTCAAGACACATATCAGTCATATACCGGATACATTGTCTTAGACAAGTTATTTAACATATGTAAGACTCAAATCTTTTATTTATAAAATGTAGACAATTACACTACCTGCCTAGCAGAATTGTAAAAAAAGTACTGTGAACATTTTAAATCATTATGTAATCATGACTTAATATTGCTATGCTTATTTAAATAGTGAAATATCATGAAATTGTATAGTTGTGAATATCCATCCTTTAACTAAAATATTGGCTTCAATCATAGAATTTTGCTTTGCTTTTTTAAAAAGCATCTTGGCTCTTAGAAACAATATAACCTCTTACAGACCTTATAACGTAAGGAAGAGAGTAAAAGAGATAGATATGATGAAGAAAGAGGAACTGAAATATTGCTAATTCTGTCCTATAGATTGTGATTACATTTCTTCTTTCCCCATATATACCATAGACAATATCAATAACAGAGAAGAGGATCTTTTAACAAAATGGAGAAAAGTACCTTTCATTTTATTTGGAAATTGCACATACCATAAAGCAAAGACAAAATATACAATGAATAATACTTAGTTTAGAAAGATCATGAATGGATTTATTTGGTTAAAACTTTTTTTTTTTCCTTATGTAAAATTTGCATATCTTTTTCTTTTCTTATTTAAAAATCATGGTCAATTATGGATATCTTTTTCAATGCCATTATTCTAACAGCATAATGGATACAGTTATAGGTCTTTCCAATTTTGCTTCACCCTTCACTTGATAGTTTTGGTAAGGTAAATATTAGACTAGATGAAACACTCTAAAGTCCTTTGTAGCTATGAAATTTGATTTTCATCATATGCCATCAGAGACTTCCTCTTCTCCATGACTCCACAATTTCCCCCCAACACACAAAAACGTCAGATTTTGTTTTAATAGAGAACAGAAAAAATCCTTTGTTTTTTCCTGAGTAAATGGGAATTAAGTGACTTGCCCAGGGTCACACAGCTAGGCAGTGTTATGTGTCTGAGACCAGATTTGAACTCAGGTCCTCCTGACTTCAGGGCTGTTGCTCTATCTACTGTACCACCTAGCTGTCCCAACAATCCTTTTTTAATGCAACTCTAACTCTTCAACAAACCAGCTTGGCCTGTGAGAAAGCATATTGGGCTTTATTTACTTCTCAAAGGCTAAACAAATATTTATTTCAATGTTTCCAATTATTTTTAAAGACAATAACAGAGGAGGATGGAGAGTAATAAAGTAAAATGCGAAAGCTATTCCAAAATTAACAGTTCTTTTCAATCAATTTTGTGTTCTATTCATGCTCACTGTGAACCCAAGCTAGGTCTTTGTTTTCTTCCATCTTGTCAGTCAATATATTCAATTAAATTATGTCCTTAACGTCAGAGGGCTCAGTGCCCGGATTAGATGTTAACTCTCTTTTATCTGTACCCAAAGGATCTCATTTGGCAGAGTTATAAATAAACTAGTCTTTCCAGAATCCATTATACTCTATACCAATATATATTTTCATAACAATTTACTATTTTCTATTACAGTCAGTGTTCATAAACAAAAAAATGACATGGGAACTTTGTATAAGAAGTTCTCCTACATGGGTTCCACATTCACGGTAGTCATTTTTTTATTATTATTTTTTTTTTGGCCCCTACTGTTGAGTATACCATGGCATATGGGATATGCTTATCTATCCTTGATGTTCATTTGATTTTTTCCATTCTCACTGGTGGCTCCAAGAAGTTATAGCACACAATGGTCACACTCCAATAAATCTCTGTAGTTTATGGACTAAACAGGTACAGTGTAATTAAACCTGTTAGTGAATGACTGTTATGTCTGTCCCAAGCATGTGAAGACCTTCCCCATAGAAAGAGGCATATGAGAACAATTTGTTTTAACAGCCATAAAGATGCTTTAAGAAGCCACTGTGGATTGTTCAGGGTTTGGCCAGATATGTAAGACCCAAGATCTTCATCCTAGGCCATCAACAGTCATCTTCTCGTGTTATAGGATTTCTGTGACTCAGGAAGAGAGAGGCTGACAATTTTGTGCAACTCTGCCTCATTTAAATCCAATTCATGTGCAAGTCAAGGCATCACCTGTGAAATTATTGATCCTCTGATATATAACAACAGTTTGGATAATCTCCAGAGTTTCTAGCTCCCTTCAAAATGTTAAAAAAAAAAAAAGCAGCAACACTTTCAGAATATTGGTGAATGATTGTAAAAAGCTTGCATGACTATGCTATCTAGGTGGTTGGATTTTTTTCCCAGCATTGAGGCATACTGTTAGGTTTGAAATAAAAATCAGTGAACTTTCCTGACTCATTCAAAGAGCAAAACTGATATTCATTTTTGTACAAAAGTGATTTGAGGCTAAATTTAATATTAGTAAATGGAATGCTGTATAAATAAATATTGTGTTATGTTCTTATTCGAAGTTCATGTAGGTTTTGTATTATGAAAGTAATCATTGGCATAGCAGAGCATAATTATTATATACAGAAAACCATAGGCTTCATATTTTTAGTTAGTATCTTCATTCCTTTCTCCACATAATCCAACTAACTGAATTTGGCCTAATGAGATATCCTGATTTTTATTATCAAATACCTGGTGAAAATGATTATTTTTTACTGTTTTTTTTTAAGATTTCTCCCCCTGGGCACCACATCCTCAGAGTATCACATCCTCTGCTGTAATATTCTCTCTAAATTGTAATGTTCTCTGTTGAGGTTTCCTTGGGGTCTCTGGAGGCAACCTTCATTTAAGTTCTGTAATCACCACAAGTGCAGCCAGGTGTTAAAGCCCAAATCCTTTATTATTTCTTTCAAAGTCTTGTCTCCTTTCCTTGGGCCTGGTTAACTTTCCAGATCCTTTATTATCTCCTTCCTGGGGCGGGGCAGCTTTCTGGAGAGCCTTTCAGTCTGGCCTTGGTCTTAGTGGGAGAAGTGCGGGAGTCCAGGCCAGCCATCAGGAAGATAGAATTGAATTTCTCCCCTTGGTTCTGAGAGCTTAAGCTCCTGCTGCCAGTCCTTTGCCTTCTCTCCTAATGTCTCTGTGAATCTCCCTGGCTGAGGCTTCTAGCTTATATCCTTCACACTGAGTACAAACCAATCATTATATCACTGGGAAACCATTATTTGTTGTAGGATTAAATCAGTGCTAAACTAGATTTAACCACTGTCTCCTCAATTCCACTTAGTACTTTGTTTCAAGTTCTGGCCCATAATATCTCCTTGTAGAATCAGACTGAACCATGCTAAATTATATAACTATTGTCTCTATCAATTCCACTGACTTAGTACCTTGTAACAATCCTTTGTTTCAAATTCAGAGTTCTGGCCCATAATCTTCTGCTACCATTCAGCATGCTTATTTTCCTCTTTTCTTAGAGATGATGAACATTTCTTTGGGATGTACTTGTTTTCCTCTCCAGTACTGGTGTTTGCAAATGAATAAATTATTATTCTCCTAGTAGTCTATATATGACTATGACCAAATATGTCAGGAAGGAAACAAAAGAAAGAACACCAAGGCACAAAGAGGTTAATATTGAATGAGATTCCAACAAAACTCTCCTCTGCCTAGTTTTGTCTCCATGTATTAATATGTAAAACAAAATATTCTTATGTACCCAATGTGAAGGAAGGAATGAGTGAAGAAACCTCAAACTTTGTGTGTGTTTCTGTTTATATGGCTATTTAAGTTTGAGTGTTTTTGGTAATAACTTTTGAGTCTTCAATTGCTTGCATTGTTGTGAGTTTATATTTGCTCTTTCAATTGTATTTATTTTCTTCCACTTATCAATGTATTTGTGAAACAGATTCTTTTTTCATTATAAGTAAAATATTACTTTCACTGGACTTCTTGAAGTTCATTCTTTCTTAGTCTTCTCCTGTCCCCTCTATCCAGATTTCTCTCAAACTATTTCTGTAACAGCTGCCATGACTGATCTTGGTATTTTTTTCTGAAATTGATTTCTTTAGTCTATCTTCCTAATCATGAATCAGTTTTCTGTTCCATGGAAGTCATTCCAGCTTAAATTTTACCAAAGTAGAAGCTCTGCTTCTAGATTTCTAGTTTTAGACTTTCATTTCTTATTGTTTATAGACATAAGTACCTTTTCATATTCTGTTATCTGTCTCGTTTCTGTTGTAAACAGAAGTTTGTAAAGTCTAAATTGGAGTTCTGGACGTTTTGCTTAATATGTTTCAAATAATTCTCTGATATTATAATATTCAAAAAGAAAAAAATTTGAACCATGACCTTAAATGTCATCTGTGACATAGTGCCCTCTCCCTCAGTAAGTCATATATCAAAGGAGAAGAAATGAATTAAAGGCCACCATTGGCATTAAGCTGCAAACGCACTACGCAGTCAACAATTAATAAATATTTGTTGAATGATTTTATCTTTCATTAATCTTTATGCTCGGTACTGGGTGAGATACAAAGAAATACCATGTGATCCTTGTCACATGAAGATTGCAGTATAGTTTGATAGTTTTTTGTTTGTTTGTTTGTTTTATTTTAATGATGAATAATTACTAGTGACTTTGGAGATGAACTCATACCCCTGCTTTTTTATTAGATACTTTTAAGAAATAGTGAACACAGGAAAGAGAAAAAAGCTAATGCTGGATGAGGTGATTCTACATACTTCATAAAACAACTTTACACAAATTATCTCAAGATAACTCATCTTCAAGAATTATATCCATCTGTCTTTGAGCAGTTCCTCAGTAGAACTTACAATGCCTCATAAATGTTGTGTTTATTGGATTGCCTTAAATGCACTGAGATTTTTCCAGCTATTATCATGAACCACTAAACCAAAAATTTTTGTTATGCATCTTAGACATATTAGATAATCAAGTTGTGAATGAATTTATTTGTTTAATTTTATGTATCATTAATATCATTAATATGAGAGAAATATAAACACCCTTTAAATATGAAAGCATTTATGCTTGAACTATGACCAAGAAACAATAAGTGAAGCATTATGAATAGTTATAACATAAAGAGGAAGATCCTGTTTTCATGATTATATGGAGTTATGCCAGTATAGTGCATTTCATAAGGACTAATGAAATTACTTCTCTTTTTGAGAGTCTAAACATCTAATATGATCAGACTAATAGACAGAAAGTGACAGATGAATTTTAATAAAGGGAGATTTCATAATATTCCAGGCTGTCAATCTTGTTTTTTGTCAACAAACAGTTCACAAGAAAAGGAAATGCATGGAAAGTATGCTAAGAACCTGCATGCTAACAACCAATGTACTTAGAATAAAAGGCCAAATAATGTGACCACTTGACATTGCCCAGGCCTAGGAAATTGATAAATTTTCCTTTATACATGTATTGTTATGACAAATTGATCACGACACTGTCCATGAAAGTGACTATCTTGTGCTATCAGTTTTTCAGTTATTTAACAGGTAAAAGTAAAGTAAAAGAGTTATCAGAAATAGGAAATAAGAGATATACACAAAAATAATAACAAGGATCAGTAGTAGAAATAATTATAAAAATAGAATTAGCGATAACAATCAATTATTTCAGATAAAGCCAACTTAAATATTCAATCAAGAGAGATTGACATTGTCAGCCATATTAATATTTCTCAGATGCATATATGAGTAAATATGTAAATGTGTAATATGAGTAAATGTGTGTATATGTATCTATAAATTTCTCACCATATACACATATATGTCTACAAATAAGTGTGTAAGTGAGTATATATGCATGTATGTGTATATGCAGATTTATGTATCTGTATGGATGTAGATGGGGTATATGTCCATTTATGCACATACATATATAATCTCTGTGCTTAATTGTAGGCTGCTTAGGACAAGTAGGGGGGGTGAAAGGGTAAGGAAAGAAAAGTAAAAAGTTTGTAGCAGAGAAAAAAATAGTAGTCTACAAGGAAGC
Source organism: Sarcophilus harrisii (assembly GCF_902635505.1). Taxonomy (NCBI): domain Eukaryota; kingdom Metazoa; phylum Chordata; class Mammalia; order Dasyuromorphia; family Dasyuridae; genus Sarcophilus; species Sarcophilus harrisii. The sequence continues at coordinate 422,756,481 of NC_045426.1, forward strand.
AAAGAAAAGATGGACAGTCATGAATGTAATGTCTTATATTATTTTATATATGCTTTCTTGAAATGAAAATATATTGTTAAATATTTTTCATCCTCCTATATGTTCTGCTGAACACAACAATGGCTTTTTTATTCTTGTCTTTTTCATTTTGTTTTGAATTTTAAAAAATCTTCAAAAAAAGTAGAATGCATGAGTTTTGACAGCAATAGTAACTTAGCCAAGATGAACTATTGTCTTTATGATCTTAGAGGGAAGAAAAGGTGATCTTTGCTTTGATATGTGAGAAGGCCAGAAAAAGTAAGGTCCAAATCAGGCAACATTTACATGAAAAATGAAGAGTGTCCTTAGTAGAAGGATGCAAATTTACTCAGTGTTCCTTTTTTTTTTTGCTTCAAAATAAAGACAGAAATGAAAGCAAATGTAGCAAGGGAACTAAGTAATAAATGTCATTATGAAACATGCAAATGATTTAAAATTTAGTGAAAAAGAAGAAATGTTTTAATTAAGATCTCTCTCTTGGCTTTTTAACACATATGTTAAACTGTATTTAATATATATGTTAAACATGTATATAACATGAAATATATAAATGTAGATATAGACTCATGCAATGTGTATGTTTATGCATATTTCCTACAAAAGTGAATAAATAACTTCTCTATATGTGGACATGAACAGATATACATATGTGTGTATGTGTGTAAATGTCTATGCACATATGTTTCATTTATGGTGATGAGGCTCATATATTACCAATGATGAGGAAGCATAGTGTTAGGTGCTAGGTGCAAAGACACACATGGTAAATAATTTTCAGCTCTTAATAAGCTTACACCCTAATGAAATGGAAAAGATAAAGAAAAAATTCAAAGATATGGAGAAACAGACACACACACAAGAGAGAGAGAAATACAAAGAAATAGTGAAAGAGAAATACAGAGAAAGTGAGAGAGAGAAATACAGTGTGCGAGATATATATATGACAGAGACAGAGACAGAAAGAGACAGAGACAGAGAGAAAGAGAGACAGAGAGTGAGAGAGAGAGAGGGAGGGAGAGAGAGAGAGAAGGAGGGAGAAATACAGAAACAGAGAGAGTTTGGCTGTCATTTCTAATGTACAAAGATGATGATGATGACCTTGATGATGACAAAACAATGGTAACAACCAACATTTATATGGACTTTTTAAGTTAAAAAAATCTTTATAGACATCATATCACTTAAACCTCTTCAAACAAGGAGGTAGAAATTAGAAGGTTCTTATCTCCAAATTTTAGACAAGTTAATTGATTCTTGGAAATGCTATGTTAATTGCAAGTAATCACAGAATTACTAAGTGAATAATCTCAGATTTCAATCTGTGTCTTTTTTAGACACATTGCCATACTGCAATATTCTGATTGCCAACTCAGTCAATGGTCAAAAATAAATCTTTTGTCTTTCATTGAATAAAACTTAGGAATATCAAAATTGTAGTATCTTCTTTTTCCCTATGAGACTGGTATTTTTCTGGCTCTCATAAGCCCCTCATATTATTTTCCTTAGCTTCCTTTCAAACTATTGTGCCTTGCTAACGAATTTTTTAACCAACTGGTGTCATCAAACTTTGATTACTGTATTTCACTCTCAGCTTCTGGACAGTTTCTCTACTTGTTAAAGATAACAAGTGTCTGTATTTTGTCTCTAAAATGGCCTCCAAAATTTCAGCATGGTCTCCTAAATTTCTGTTTAGGAATAATGCATGTGTGTGTGCGCACGTACACACACACACACACACACACACACACACCCTTTTTGAAAGATAACTTTAACAAATCAATGAGTGAGCACTGATGTGAACATACTCTTTTCCCCTCTCAGGAAGGAGTTCATTTGGCTATTATCAGATATAACCAATTTTTAGATTATCCTCTCTCCTTATTCTAGCTAAATTTTTTTAGTCTTCAAAACTCTTGTGTGCATGTAACTTGCCATCAGTGGTGTACTCCTACCTTGTGGCATATTGCTCTATCTCATATTCCTGGTGTTTATTTCCTCTCTCTCCATTTTGCTGTAATCTCTTCTCCTAAATAAACCTACCTTTTGGGGAAATAATTTGTGGTAGAATGATGAAAGCATTGTATTTTAGTTAAAGTATCTGGGTTTGAATAAACATGTTGTTACTAATTCTATGGCATTGGGCAAATCACTTCTCTCTGGTCCTCCATTACCATTAATCTAAAATATAAATGCTTTCCTAAATTATCATTATGTTTCCATCTAGTTCCAGCCTCTATAATCTGATTACTTAATAATGTTTGGAAACAAAATTTCTGAAAGGAGGAAACTGAGATCAAATGATACCAAAGAAAACACACTTAGTAAAAAGTAGTGAAAAGAAGGATTCTTTTTGCCAAACTCTACTCCTGAAGAGGGTTATCTTCCATAAACCTTTGTTTCCATGACAATAATTTTCTCAATGGATGTAATTTTCCTAATTAAATATATAATAACCATATATTACTGTATACATTAATTATTTCAAGTTACTAGGAAGGTCAAAATATTTACTCTCCCATTGTATATAATTTGCATTTTAAATAATTTAAATTTACATAAATTCATTTATAGTTTACATAATAAAATAAGTTCTTCCTATGAATTTTATGCCAATTTGATATGTTACATTTAAATTTTTCAACAGACCATAAATGGTCCCAGAGCTAGGATGAATGCTTGAGGAGATTAAGATTCTTCATTGGTATTAGTTGATGTTGCAGATGTAGTATCTGGCAGTGAAGTAAGTCTTAGAACAATGAAGGAACATGTAAAGGGTAAAAAAATTACAGAGCTAGATATAGCTATGACTCATTTAGTGTGAATAATGAATCTTATTGAAAGTGTGGAATTATTTACTTTGATAATACATTTTTCCATAGGACTTGAACCAAATTGTGACCAAATTTTAGCATAAGTTTAATTTCAAATAGTGTAGATTGTAATATATGACATCCCCTTATGGGTTCCATTATTGGCACTAATTAAAATGCAACTTTTTCAGGTTTTTCATACAAAGAACTAAAACAGTCTGCTGCAAAGATATGAATCTGCACATGTACAAAATACATCCACAGCATAGAAACATTGGGATCAAAGAACAAATTTTAAAAAAAATCAATAGTTCACTGCAAAATCCAAGGTTAACAAAACCATCAAAAAGACTCCAAGTTTTTCAAATAGTTTAATGCATTTTTCTATGTCCAGTGAAATTAAATATCTGTAATCATTTAAGTGACTAGAGGTAGTAGCAGAAACTGAATCAGATACCTTCATCCAAGATATTTATGACTTGCTGTTACTGTGGGAAGCTCCAAGTCATCAATGCATTTTACTGAATAGAAGTTGCTATTTTAGAGACATGACTGACAAATAAAATTTTACATTTCCTGTATGAATTCAATACATACATATGAGTTGACTTTAAGTAACCAAAAAGGGTGTGCTTTTGTTGTTTGCTGTGTCTATAAAGTAATGATGTCATTTTATTAAAGGAAACATGGTGTCTTCTTCAATCCTCACATAAAAAGGCAATATGATGAAGTATAAAAACAATGCCTACATTGAACTTGTATTCAGAAAACCTAGATTCAGTTCCCATTCATGCTAATTGTTTACTGCCTGCATCACTGTCAGAAAGTCTGAAAACTCCTCATCAGTAATAAAAGCCACCATCTAGTGCTAAATATGTTATAATAATAATAATAATGACACATGTGTATGTATATGTAGTATATATATAAACATAGGATATATATATATATATGCATTTGAATACATCTAATTTATTATGATGGCACATAAACTACAAGTAATGAGCAGACAATGCAAGAGGAAAGAGATAGAAACACAGATATAGATAGAAAAATAAAAACAGAAAGCATAATGGATACAGAAATAAAACTGAAGCCAGAAATATATTGGTTCAAATCCATTTCAAATCCAAAGACACATAATGATATTTTCCCAAAAACTTTATTTTTCTTTCTAAGACTATAAGTTACATAGAAAATGACAACCTGTATAGAGTTTTCTTCCTGTATTAATGAAATCAAAGGAGCAGTACCTATCCTTAGCCTAATGCTCTGAAACTTTAAGAATGCTGAATTGACCCTTGCATAGACACTAAATTGCAAAGTAAAAACAAAAAACAAAATACAACTTAATATGTGGGCATAGCACAAATCACAGACTCCTTGTGTTCCTATGTTTAAAATAAAACAAAACAAAACATAATTATGGTAATTGAACATTTCTTTCAGGATAATCAAAGTATTGTAGCTCATTTTTTCCTGTCTCATTTGTCCCACAAGTTTTTCATTTTATTCTCTTGCCTTGAATGATAAAATTAGGGAAGAGACAACCTTTTGGTAGATTATATTCTATGGCATCAGGATGTGCTCTTAAAAATCTAATTGCTGCTCAGTTTACTAGTTACAGCTCATTTAAGTAATTTAACTGTACTTAATGAATTCTGTAATGCACAGTGGACTAACTTCTACATGAAGCATGTCATACAAAGCCAATTTTCAAACTCTTTCAATAACTTAAAATTGTTCTTTTGGTTTTGGTTCACTAACAAAGTGAATTTTTAGTTCCTATTGTAGTGGTGGATGAGAAAGAAGAAGTCAATAATCTGGATTTTATAAGTCAAATGAACATTTAGTGCTTGTCGAAATTCAATGAGGGTTTTCATGTTTGGAATCTCAATTGTACCTATGTATTCATTTTTAATGATTAGAGTGCTCATAAATCTTAGGCAATGACATGCTTTCAGTCTAATGTTCAGATTTGCCACAGATGAGTCTTTAAGGGATAAGAACAATTCATGTTGAAAGAAATCCAATTCAGAAAAAAAAGTAGACAAAAGGGAGTAATTCTATAATATTGATAAGGTTGATAGCACAGAACAGGAAAGGATTCCATGGCCATTGAAATATCTCATAGCATTTGCTTTTTCATTAAAATCTTCAATATTTTCTCTTCATTTTTGAAGGCACAATTCACTTAATATCTTATCTGCTGTACATGCTGGGTATTGAAATAAGGAAAATAATGCTTCTTGTTCCTGCTTTGTACTTTTAAATGGTTGAGCATGAATGATTCTTGAATTGAATTCAGTTAATGCAGTCTTGCATAAAGCTATGTGATCAAAACTAAGTAACAATTTGTGACAGAAGGAAAAATAAAACTAATAAGACCCAATTTGATTGACATCAAAAGGTCTCCACAAGGAAATATCTATTGTTATTCATTTTCAAGGGATATAGTTACAGATAATTATACTTACCTGGTTATTTGGAAATCTTAATTATCTAGTCATTTGAGTCCGTTAGGCCATAAAATCAAAATAAAAACCAAAAATTCTTAAACACCAGTGTTCTTGCTATTATCTGTCTATTTACCTATGTACCTACCTATAGATATAAATATGCATATATTACATATATTTAGGGCAGAAAGATGTAGAGGTAGGGGATTCTGAAAAGGTGTACTTGAATCAAGGAAAGTATGGTACTTATAGTAAAGCACATGCTCAGTGTCAGATAATAGTTCCCTACTTAATGTGATGGTGATGTAATAGTTGTGCAAGCTCAGTATGTTTTAGTGATGTAATTATACTGAAGTATTTAAGGGAGTCTCAGATACAGAAGTCTCTCTTAGCCACAGCTCTCAGCCACAGACACAGTGAAGATTTCAGGTTCCAGACTCCAAATTCCAGACTCCATCTTTTACCAGCCATGTGGTAGCACTCCTGCCTTCTTCATTTCTCCACCTAAAGACCATGGCCCATCCTGGGACCCTACAGAGAACTAGCCCAAACATTACAGAAAGGGGCTTTATAGACATTGCTTTGCGAATATACACATTGTGATTTAGGGTCTATGAGTATCTATATATACATATATATAGTTCTAATTTATAAGAAATTTCTTTCACCACAGGCACAAATTAGACTCTTTTATACTTCCATTCATTGGTCCTAGCAGTTAATTTTGAGGCTAAACAAAACAACTCTATTTTTTTTTGAAATTTTTGAAATTTGAAAAATTACCACACCTTAAAAGATTTTGCCTTTGGCTATTATGAAATATAGACATTTAAATCTGAACTTTGTCAACTTCAATCTTTAAATAAGTCTGTGTCTGGGAATGAATAACACTGAGTTAATTCTTATTGGAAACAAGGATTATCTTAATGAAATGAGATGGATAAGAAGAAAATGTTGATTTTCAAGCTAAGCCAATGATCCATTTATCAACCTGAATGGCCACATCTGGTGAATTAAACTTATTGATATATCTAAGACTCAAGCAGGTGCTCCTTGGAAGACTGAAAAACTACTTTTAAAATGGCTTCAAATATACAATTCTTAGGAATAAATTTGTCTGATAGAAGACTTCAAATGTATTTTAAAAGTGTGAAATCTTTCTTTTGCTGTTATATCTGCTTAAGTTGCAGATCCCTAACACACATGAAAGTTAGCCTTATCTTAGCCTGTTTTTTCAAGCTAAAGGGATGTATGTCATAGTAAATAAAGCCCTGAAAAGCCAGTGAGCCCTACACAACTTTGCTTTGGCCCATTTTTTTCACTCATTAAAATTGACATCACATTTGAAAACAAATAGAAGTAAATTCCTCAAAGGTTACTGAGGAACAAATTTATTTTCAGTGGTGTCTCCTTCCTTCCCCTCTCTAGTCTCATGTCAGTTCCTGAGAAGTTCATTTATTTTCTTTCATATCACAGCTTGAGTCAAAATGTTTATAATAAATTCTTTGCTTTGCAGTATCAACCCACTCTGTTATACTGCTATAATTTAGGTCTTATATGCACAGTTTTTGAATTCTGTACTTCAGAATGTGATATGGGCAACTGTGAGGTAAATAAATTGGAAAAGGGATTGGTTATTACCACAGAAAACAGTCAGAATGTTCTTATAATGATAGGATAGCTGATCAATGAAAGGCTGAACAACAATACTATGTAAATTATCTGGAATAAACTAAGACAATTAAATGTTTGATTAATGAAACATTGAAAGTTGCACATGTTAACATATTTCAATATTTAACACATCTTCATCTTTCAGATACAAATGTTTTATTTCATTTTAGCATAGATTTTTAAGATCCTGACATTCTTTAATTTTTCATCATGAAATCTTACTTTTTTAAACTTGGGATAATAAATGTAGTTTTGATAACCAGTTTATTTTTTTTACTGAATATATATTTGATTGTATTCAGAAATTTTTCATTGGAATGTAAATAAGGTGAGTTTACTAGATAAAGGATATTCAATTTTACTTGTTGAGTAAATTTGTTTCTTAACTGTTCATGAAAGATGGCATAATGTAAAGCTATTTTGTCTTATATAGATATTTAAGGATTTTTTCTAACGTGCAATGATTCTGCTTTTTAGTAGGTCAATATATTTGTAATTTCATTAGTTTCTCCAAAAGGAATGCACTTCCAGCATCACTGGAAATGAAAAAACAATTCTCAGAATATTTTAGAATGAATATATTCATATCTTTCAGATTTATCTAGACTTCTTTTTAGGAAAGTATTAAGTATAGACTGGATTGGAGAGAAGTAAGTTTCATCAATGAGAACTACATTTTTTCAATTTTTGGTATGTCTATCTTTGTATTGTCTTGCTTATGAGAAGTGTGTGTGTGTGTGTGTGTGTGTGTGTGTGTGTGTGTGTATGAATGTATTTGTTTCATTTCCATTTTTTAACTGGTCTTCTACCTTATTTGCAATTTTAAAGAGATAGCCTCAGTGTAGAGATTTAAATAACTCCTCCAATGTTGCATTTTCTTCTTTGCTTGTTTTCTGAGAATAAATTAGGCTATTTAGTAGCAATTTCTTTCTTATAATTTTCTTATTCTTTATGATTTTCTTTTTCGTTTTTCTTTTTTTCTTTAAATCATTAAGTCTGAGAAAAATTAAAACTAGAAAGAGAGGGTATCATATTTAACAATAGAGCAATCACTAATCATGAGGTGGGGGGATTGGCAGTTGGGGGAGAAGGAGGAAGGGAGTGGGCAGTTCCCTTGTTTTGAGTTGGAAACCACAGTATGAGACCTTGAGAGGAGAGGAAATTTAATCAAGACTTACCGTGATAAAATGAAGATGGTTTTGTATTTTTAAATGTATTTTTTTTATCAATCTATCTATAAGCAAGTATTGAGTGCCCACTGTGTCCTAGACATTACGCTAGTTATTACACACTTTCTCTTTCAGTATACATACATATACACATACAGACACAAACACATGTAGATACACATGCACACATGCATACACACATACATGCATTTATTCTTTGCAGTAGAATCTCAAATTCTGGACAGCTAGGCCCATTTGGGGGTGGGTGGGTTATATACTAATCTCCTAATCCCTTGAAAACAGTAGGTACTTAAAAATTCTTCTTGAATATCTGATTTATGAACTATTTTTTCTCCATTTAGACAATTAGAATCATTAGAATCACATACAGGTCGTAAAAAAAGAGTTTTAAAATTAAATGGGTGATGATTAAATAAATGAGATTGGGCTTGTAAATCTTTGAAGCTAGGTTATGAGATTGTGTAGCAGACTGAGAAAATAGAATTAAAATATTAGTCTCATATTTAGACATACAAATAATAAGATTTGTTTTTTTAAATTATTTTCTTTAATTTTAGGAATTAATAAAGAGCAAAAAAGGAATCAAAGAATTCTCCATTGCGTTTATGATATTAATGAATCTGCCAAACTGTGCTTCAAATATGTCACAGAGATTTAGAGATATACTTTGGGAAAAAAATTACCTATAAATTGTTTAAAATCTTCAAAATGTAAGTGTGTATATATATATATATATATATATATATATATATAGCCATTTTACTGACATTATTATGACTATATTTTAATTATCTTACTAAAATTCTTATTATGATTTTCTAATTATATTAGCAGATATATCATTTGAATTATAATTATAAATAAAAGCTTGAATAAAAAATAAATTTTTCATCCTTATCAATTCTAAAAGGTACTATTTGAAACATATTTTTCATACTTTTTTTTTTTTAAGGTAAAAAAGCCTCCTTTGATTATAAGTTAATAGTGGTTGTAGATTAGAATGTCACAGATTTTGACTGGGAAAAGTTCTTTGAGGGCATATGATCCCATTCACAAATTTTACAGATGGAAAATAAATCTATAAAATCCTAAAAAGTGAAAATGTTTTTCAACAGTTGTATGGGTATAACAAGAAGAATAAGGATCAAACCCATGTACAAATCCATGATATTTTCCTTTGTATCATTCTTGATGTTACCTTTTAGAAGTATAGTTGAATTTAACATAACTTGTATATCAAAGGGGAATGTGAGTCTTAGTCAATCCCATCACAGAAATGTAATGTTCCTGTTGGTTTTTAAGAGGTCTCTGGATCAGCTTTCTTTTCATAGAGTAATCAACACAAGAATAGTTTCCTTGCCGGGGGCTCAAGTTAGTTTTCTTGAGGACCTTCAGATGGGCCTTGGTCTCAGTAGGGGGTGCAGCAGGACGGCCAACCACCTGGTGGCTGATGAATGTGGAATGAATTTCTCTGAGTTTCAGGGTTTGTGCTTCAGCCTCCAGCCACCACAAAGGTGGACGATGCAATGAATCTGTCTCTCAGTTTCACCCTGGCTGAGTTTATCCTAGTTTATATGCTCTATTACACTTAAATCCATTCATCATACTGAGTATAAGACAATCATTATATCACTGGGGAACCATTATTGGTTCTAAGATTAAATCAATCATACTGAACTAGAGAACTATTAATCAACATGCTAAACTAGATAACCATTGTCTTATTAATTCTACTTACTTAACTCCTTCTAAGAATCCTTGTTTCAGGTACAAGAGTTCTGGCCCATTAACACAGAAATGCCATGAAAAATTCCTAGTTCATAAAACTTAATGTTTAGCTTCTAAAATAAGGATATAAACAAAAGAATAATTTATGAATTTGATAAATTCTCTTTGTTGTTTAAATATCAGTTCCACCTTCAAACTTCAGTTTCTATATGTGAATATATCTTGAGTAAGTGGTAATCATTTTCAAATCGTTCCTTAAGTTACCATTAACTTTTGCCATTTCTAATGATGGACTCACTAACAATGGTTAACATGAAGGCTTTTCTGTCACAGAAAGGCTGAGCAGTTTGTCCAAATGAAGATGGCTGCATTTCTCAGAACTTATCCATGTCCTTGGTTAAATAACTTCCTTAATAATGGACCCAATTCATTTTCAAATAATGAAAAAATAAAGTGATGTCTTGAAATACTATCCTGGAAGAGTATTGAGAGTTTTCTTCCTCTTTCATGATCATGTCTGTTACTCAAGTGAATGAGCTGACTGACGTGGGAGCTTGGGGTGGCAGCCCTAGTTCAGGGATTCAGTTTCCTATCCAGTAATTATTTCTGCTTAGAATCTGTACCGTTGGACAGTGAGTACCTGTCACACCTGTCATTGAGGCTGACCTTAATTGGAAAAATGATGGATCGATGGAAAGATAGGAGGTAGAAAGATAGACAGAAAGATGGAGGGTTGCAAATAAAAGCAGCAGTGCACAGATTAAAATATATGTTACTTCTTGTAAATGCCCCAAGAGTCCAAGCAGCTTGAATGATGCTTATGTTCAGTTCACAGATTTATGACTTGTTCTTTCCAATATTCATGAACACAGAGAGTATTTGCCTAAGGCGTGATACAGTGGCAAAGCATTAAAACTGACAATAATTGCCTAACACCCCAAACAACATAATTACATAGCTCTGAGCATTTTAGGAGTTGATTTAAAGATGAATTCGCTAAACTTAAATATATGCATGTATATGTATAAAATTATATTTGCTCCTACAAAAAGGCTCATTTTTTTTTTATCAAATACTTTCCAAACTTTAAATAGTGTTGCTCTTTTCTCCTTGATTTTGCTTTGCTACATCTTGGATTTTTACTTAATTTTGAATAATTCCTAATTACAAAGGACTAAGGGATCTTTTGTTGATTTTAACTTTATAGATTTAAAATTGGAAGTCACTAAAAAGTGGTCAAATTATTCTAAAAAATTAACAATATCTGTGATTTGATCCTAATTTATTAGATTATGTATAAGGATGTCTCTGAATAATATGTAGCTCTTTAAACTTAAGACAAAATAACTTTTTGTCTTATATGAACAGCTTTTTGTCTTTAATCCAGTCTCTCCACTACTTTAGTTTACTTTAGCCATTCATTCAGTACTTGCTTTCACTTTATCATTCTCATATACCTTCCCTTAATTATGTGTATTTATATACAGTGAGTAACCACTATTTTAGGTGTACTCACTCTGTAATTTCTTGAGTCTATGCAAGGCAAACTGAATACTTATTTCACTGATACTACTAAAAGTAGATTTTTTAATAATTACATCAGAATCATATCTGTGCCTGGACAGTATTATATCAAATGATACCCCATTTGCTAAGTAGGTGCTCTACGTTGCTGAATTTCAAGACAAATTTAGGGAACATAGATCATTTAAGGCTAGTTAGCTGAAAATTGTCTCTATAGATAAATCCTGATTAGTTTTTAAAATTGTAGTAAGTTTATTTATTTTTAATACATATTGCTTTAATACATGTAGGGAGAAAAAATCAGAGCAAAAGGAAAAAAACATGGAGAGTTAAAAAAAAAAAAAAAAGGTGAACATAGCATATGTTGATTTACATTCAGTTTCCTTAGCCTTTTTCTGCATGCAGATAGCATTTTCTTTCCAAAGTCTATTGGGATTGCTTTGGATCACTGAACCATGGAGAAAAACCAAGTATTTCATTATTGATCATTTTAGATTCTTGCTATGTACAATGTATTCCTGGCTCTACTTGTTTCACTCAGCATTAGTTCATGTAAATCTTTCCATGCCTTTCTATAATCAGCTTGTTTATCATTCTTATAGAACAATAATATTCCATTACCTTCATGTACCACAATTTGTACAGTCATTCCCTAATTGATGGGCATGTGGTACTTTTCAAATCTTTTGCTTCCACAAGAAGAGTTGCTACAAACATTTTTTGCACATGTAGGTCCTTTTTCCTCTATGATTTCCTTGGGATACAGACCCAATAATGGCACTGCTAGGCCAAAGGAATCTTAATTATTTATAATTTAACAGATTGTATAATTTGAAATCTAAATTAATTAGTTTTTTTTCAAAGTAATTAAGGTTAAATGACTTGCTCAGAGTCACACAGCTCAAATTCTTCTAATTCCAGGGCTGGTGTTTCATCCATTGCACTATCTAGTAGCTGTTATCCTGATGACTTTTAAAAATCTAAATTGAAGTTTAGTATATGAATGAATGTGCATACTTCAGAAGTAATATCAAATGCTATCAAACATTGCTGCTGACTGTAAAATGAATCCAGTAATGATAAAGAGGTTGTTTAGCAATAGCTTGTGATACTCCAAGTCCCCTGAAGTTTAAATGTTTATTGAAAACAAACTGTAAATCATGTGTATTTTGTTGACATCTTGACAACATTTAATAGTTAAAGTGTTTGGTAATAATACAGATAGATGCAGCTGCAATGTTAGGGTCCTTTTCCCCCAACTGTCTGTGATTGCATTTTGAAATTTGATTGCTAAAGGCTTTCTGTTAATTGTAATGTGCTTTAATGGAGTTCTTATGCTTTTATGGATTTTAATTTTTAAGTTTTTCTGTTTTAATCACTGAAAGAGCAACAAGCCAATCACAGTTAGATAAATCTGTACTCTGTGTATAGTTTGACAGATTATTTAAGTTGTCTGTCACTTCTGAACCAAAAGAACTTTGAGTTCTAGGCTTAGTTTAAAAGAAAATATATTTCATTGGATGTAGGGAAATGTTTATAATGTGGTGATTTATCTCAAAGGCAAGTGTTTCATTTCAATACTTCATTTATAACATTTAATGAAACAAATATAATATGCAGGCCTGTAGGGAGATGCTGGATTTAGGATGGAGAATGAAATATTTATTTTTTTTTCTTAATGGGTTGATAGCCAATACAGGAATTTGTATTGCTTGACTATGAACAATTTTATGAGAGTTTTGTGTTTCTTTCCCTCTTTTATTCTACATGAAAGAAGAAAGAAAAGAAATAGAATTTTTTTTAAAGATCGTGTGTGTGTATGTATGTGTGTGTGTGTGTGTGTGTACAACACTTATGTTTCTGTTTATACAATAAACACAAGAAAAGCAATTAGTTTCTTGGAAGATTCAGAGGCTTGATCTAAAGTATTAATATATTTTGTTGGGGACAAAATCATCATATACACAAAATGAAGTCATTTTTTTCTTTATATCTCAATTGCCTGGGACAATGCATCTTACAATATAGACATTTTCAAAATTCTTGATGCATTGTATTGAGCTAGCTTGGAGTTTTACTGCCTGCAATCTTCTAAAATCTACTGGAGGAATGAAAATGTTAATAATAAATCAATAATTATTTATTAAGTGCCTATTACATGCTGGGAATTGTGCTAAGCATTGTAGATACAAAAATGGCAAAAAAAAAAAAAAAATTCCCTGCCCTCAATAATGGGGAATGCCCAAAAATAATGGGGAAAATGATATGCAAACAAATGCATACAAATGAAAAATAATGGAAATTGAAAAGCACTATAATTAAAAAGAATTAGAGAAAGTTTTCTATAAAAAATGAAATTTTATATGGACTTGGGAGATATGTGCTAAAAACAGAGGAGGGATAGCATTTTACCATATGGGAAATAGAGAGTGTGCCCTAAACCAAGAAATAGATTGTTTTCTTCATGGAGCAGTCAAAAGGTCATGGCAACTGAAGCACAGAATACATATAGGGAGAGTAAAGTATAAGAAAACTGGAAAGTCAGGACAGAACTATGTTATAAAAAATCTCTGAATACTAAACATGACATTTCTAAAAATTTGACCTTGGAAGCAATGGAATTGTGCTTTACGAAAACCAACTTAGTGGCTAAATAGAAGATGGATTGGATTGGGGAGAGAATTGAGATTAACACACAATTCACCAGAAATTCATTTCAATAATTCAAGCATTAGGTGATGAGGGCCTGTACTAGACTGGAGGCAGCATCAAAGGATAGAAAATAGCATATAGGAGAAATATTGCAAAGGTGAAATCAAAGGGCCTTGGCTATAGATTTGCTATAAGAAACAGGAAGATTGATTCAGAATAATTCCCATGTTGTGAGCTTTTGGGACTGGGAAGATAGGGTTGCCTTCTCTGCTAATATGAAAAGGTAAGAAAAAGTTATTTAGGATTAAAAGACAATGCTTTCTGTTTTGGTCACATCAAGTTAAGATATCTACTGATCTTCCATTTCAAGATGCAAAATTGAAGGTTGTCTGAAAGATTAAGTCATGATAGGTAGATTTGAGAATCAGTATAGAGATGGAAATCAAATCCATAGGAGCTGATGACTATACAAATGAAATAATAATAAAGACAGAGAAAATAAGAAGGTCCACAAAAGAACTCTGAGTGACACCTACAATTAAAAAGTGTGATTTTGAATGGGATCCAATACAAGAGATTGAAAAGGAGTTTTCAAATAAGAAAGAGAGGAACCAAGAGAGAGTAGTCTCAAAAAATATCTCAAAGAAGAGATAATGATTAACATTGTGCAGTGTTGTGGAGACATCAAGGAGAAATTGGAAGTGAGAAAAGGCCATTGAATTTGACTGTGAAGAGATCATTAGTAACTTTGGGAAAAGAGTTTTACTGGAATTATAAGGTTGGAAGCCATATTATAAAAGTTTAAGAGCACAACAGAGAAAAAATGAGCTAAGTATTATAGACAGTCTTTTTAAGGAGTTTGGTCACAAAAGTCAGAATAGATATAGGAAGATAGTTTATAGGGATGGAAGGATAAAGTAAGGCAATGAATGATGAAGTTCATATTTTCTAAGGGAATCAATGATTATGCATGAACTACTGTTACTTAAATATTTTACTTTTCATTTGCATTTTTCTTTTTTTCACTTTCATAGTGTTTATCTTTAATATCCTGACATAATTGAATCCATAAAAATACAAGTATTTAAAACATTTAATGGAAGTGTTTCATCATTCAAATGGATTCTTTGAGATGGAATAGAGGATGAACAAACAGGGTAATAACCACATTTTCTATATACCACTATACAGCTACTATGCTATATGTTCGAGAAAAAAAAAAGTCTAAAGAATTGTGGTAGTCATGATAGTTGCCATTACTCTTATTCAATCTTTAAGTCTTGTATCAATATTTATGACCCCAGGAACACCAGGCCTTTCACACTGCCACCCAAAATCTGTATAAGTTCATGTTCTTTTCTTCCATGACATGATCATCCTTTGTTGTTCTTTCTCCAATGAGTCTTAGAGAATCTCTTTCTTTCTAAGATATCTCTAAGAGACACAGACAAAGATAAAGAGACAGACAGACAGACGTAGAGAGAGGAAGAGAGACAGACAAGAGAGAGACAAAGAGAAACAAAGAAAGAGAGAAAGAGACAGAGAAAGAGAGAGAGAGAAATAGAGAGGGGGGAGATTAAAGAGGTTCTAGTAAGAAAGGGAGAAAATAAATTAAAAATGGCTTCCAGGTTTCTGGCTAATAAGGCAAATTTTCAAATAATAGAAAGAATCAAATATATGAACAAGAAGAAAATAAATAATTCCATTCCAATTCCATCTAAGTGGAGATATTGAGTAAAAACAAAACAACACAAAAAAGAAACTCCACAATCATTCCATTTGAAATAATATTAGATAGGTGTCATATTCAGCTCTTTAATTTATTGCCTGTGTAGTCCAGAGTAGATCATATCACACCTGGGTTATGTTTTGCTTACTTATAAAATGATGGGGTTAAATTAGATTGTTTCTGATGTCATTTTTAGCTACATGACCATGATTCTATGAGCTGTATTCTATTGATGCTTCTAAAGATAGAATCCATAACATATTTCTTTATGTTTCCATTATTCTGTATGGAAAATATTGCTTGTTTGTATTAGAAACTGTACTTATGTTTATTATGCATCTACATGAGATTTTCATTTTACTCAGATTTCTCTCTAAAATAATCTAGATGGCTTTATCTAGAGATAGAAAACTGATAAGCAATACTAGCAAGCCAAACAAGAAAATGAACCCAAAAGAACAATTTCTTATTTCCCCTTGGAGCAGAGAAGTGAACTGAGGTAAAAGAGCATACTCCTCACAGTGTTGCTTCCTAACAGTTCTGCAAGAATCAACTGATTGTTGAACCACTTTCAGGTGCTTCACAGAAACTCTTGAACTTTTCATTTGTGAATTATTTAAAATGAACGTTTATATATAATCTTAAGATCTTTTGATGCCACTAAGATAACACCTCTGAATTATTCATTCACAAGATATAGTCATCCTTTGAAATATTACAAAAATGCACTGAAGTGAAGGAATTGTCAGAGGAAAAACAGTCCTTCACAGAAAGCCCCATGTTAATATTAACTGTTCAAATCTGAAACCAGCAAGAGTCCTTTGAATGAAAGTCTCCTAGGTAACAAAGTCCCAAACACAACAGAGCTTTAGACATAGAAACCATTCTTTTAAATTATCTTAAGAAGCAAATGGGTAATCAATAAACTATCCAAGCACATGTGCAAAATAGTTCATATAAGTCGACATTCTTCCAACAATTATTCTCAAAGATTTAGTCTCAGGGTAAAATCAGGCTTTGCTTTAATAAACAGAGTGCTCAATTTGATTAAAATTCCAATATGTCAGTCTTGCTACTCATTAATGAAGGAGTTATTGGAGTTGGAGAGTTATTGGAAGAAGTTAAGGAGTTATTGATGATGAAGAAAAATAATGCTTTCTGTAAAGCTTACTTATTTTCATCATTCCTTCTCTCTTATGTCTCTAAAGAATTAAGAGTTGGATAACATTTGCAAATTATTTTATTGGAAATTTCCCAGACATGGAAACATAGAAGTACAAGGATAATTCTCGATAACATATATAAAACTTGAAATTAAAAAAAGAATAATGTGGATAATTTTTCTAGTTAAGTTTAACCAATGCCTAAAAATAACTCTTTATATCCTACAACATTTTCAGAATATATTTCTCCTTTCCTCAATTAGTATCACAGTTATATTTATATGTGGGTTGTATAGCTTTATTTTAGGTTTTCTTTTAAGGATATATTTCCTATCTATGCCTGGAGCCATATGCAGACTAGATCAAATCCCATCTTCAGATACCTCTAAATGCTTTTGATAATATTTCTGAGTGTCTGAAAAAAAAATCTGTCATAACATACAATGCAATTCCTTGTGAGAAAGAAATCTGAATATGGTTGGAAATATACAAAAACTTTTATGAATTTCATATGAGTATTCCTCAAATGATCTAAAAGCAGCATATTATGCATATATTAGTAAAAATTATTGATATTAATGCTACCATTCTAAGACTAAGAAAAATTGACACAAACAGTAACACTCAGTTCTGAGAGACTCACAAAAGTCATCTGGTATTGTTGATGTTTTTTACAATATTTACAAAAGAAATTGGATAGAAAAAGGCAATATTCCTATATTTAAATATTTAGCAGTAATAGCTATCATTTATATGAAATTTTAAGGTTTTTGAATCACTTTAGCAATATTGTTTCACTTGATGCTCACAATTCCTCTGGAGAACTTTTTTTTTTGTTGTTGTTATTCTTTTTGCACATAAGGAAATTGAGATTGACAGAGGTAAAATGACTTTTCCAGGGTCAAATGGCTAGTAAGAGTTTTAGCTCCAACTCGAATTCAGGTTTTCATGATTCCAGACCCAGCATCCAACTTTACTGCATTTAGATACTTGAAGAAAGTCAGAATTTAAATATATTCTGTTCACTTGATGCTATTTTAATTTTTTTCAAGGAAAAGATAAAAAATAAACATTTGAGGTTCCTTCATGCCTTTTCTATTTCCTACCTACACTAGCTTCATAAGATCTTTAATTAAAAAAATTTGTTTACAAAGTAGACTGTAGCAAATATTTATTATTAATTCAGTGAAATAATAACCCATGTTTTGAATGAATAATTTCATTTGAAACCTACAATAACACTGCATTATACTCAGTGAAATTCACAAAACTGGTGTATAGGGAACCAAAAAACAAAAAAAAAAACCTTTCACATTGTCATAAAAACTAATACATTGCATAGTTTGGCTTCACATCCCCATCTCTCATGTTTCCAGATCAAGTACATTTTGCACTTGACTAAATTACTTTATCATATACCACAAGGCCTATTTAGATCATCAGGCATTTTAATTTAATAAACAGATTGTCTTTCTGTGACCAGAGTTAATGATACTCATAATTAATTATTACCATAATATCTAACTTTTTATAACGATATAATTTTCACATAAACACTATTGAAAAAAGGAGCTCATTGATTTTTATTTTATATTTTTCTAATTACATGTAAAAACAATTTTCTATTCATTATTTTGAAAATTTGGGTTTTAAATTATCTCCCTTTCTCTTTTCTCTCCACTATCATTGAAAAGGCGAGGAATCTGATATAGTTTAAAAATATGTAATCATACAAATCATATTTCCATATTATTGATGTTGTGGGGAAAAAGTGACCAAAATAAATTTAGGACAGTTAAAATGTATTCTTCAATATTTATGGACAAAGATTCATAATTTTTTCTCTTGAAGTGGGCACTATTCTTTATCATGATACTTTTGGAATTCTCTTACATCATTGTTTTGCTAAGCCTTTCACAATTGATTATCTTTACAACAATATTGGTTATATTGTAAAGAAACTGCTATTACTGCATGCAATATTTTCTTGGTTTTATTCGCTTCAATAAAAATCAGTTCATTTAAGACATTCCAGGTTTCTTGAAATCCATCTGCTTCTCATTTCTTATTGAACAAGACTATTCCTTCACAATAATATGCCACAACTTGTTCTGCCATTCTCCAATTGATGTCATTCTAGCAATTTCCAATTCTTTTCCACTAAAAACACTTTTTATAAATATTTCTGTATTTACTTTTTGTCATATTAGTAAATATGTCAAATGTGAGGTACTATTTCAGAGATGTTTTATTTTGCATTTCTCTAATCAATTATTATTTAGAGAAAATTTTAGATAGATATCTATTACAAATAACCTTGATTCCATAATCTGAAAATTTCCTGTTCTTATTCTTTGACCATTTGTCAATATTATTATGAAATAACTTGTATTTTTATAAATCTGATTCAGTTCTTCACATATTTGAGAAATGAGATGTTTACCAAAGAAAAATTATGTAAATGTTTTTCTCCAGTTTTAATTTTTTTCTCCTCTAACTTTTGCTGCATTGGTTTTCTATGTGCTTTTAATTTGATGTAATCAAAGTTTTTCATTTTATATCCCACAATGGTCTCTAACTCATTTGTTCATAAATTAATCCTTCATCCATGAACATGACAGGACAATTCTATAGTCCTCTAATTTGATTGTGAGATCAACCTTTCTGGCTAAATCATAAATCATTGTTATTACTTTTCATTTTATGAGTGAATTATTTTCATTCATATTCACAATTATGATTACTATGGATTTCCTTCTATCTTATTTTTCTCTTTTTTTCTTTCGCTCTCTCTCCTCTCACCCTGCCCTTCCTCTAATGTGTTCGTTTCAAACCACCATCTCTCCTAATATTTTTTCCACTTCTGTCAGTGTCACTTATCTAGAACCCCTCCCTTCATACTTTCCTGAAGGTGAAATATATTTCTATATCCAAATGAATGTGTTTGTAATTCAGTCTTTTAGTCAATTCTGATAAGAGTAAGTTTCTAACATTGTCTATTGCCACCATCCATTTCCC
Organism: Sarcophilus harrisii; assembly: GCF_902635505.1. Taxonomy (NCBI): domain Eukaryota; kingdom Metazoa; phylum Chordata; class Mammalia; order Dasyuromorphia; family Dasyuridae; genus Sarcophilus; species Sarcophilus harrisii. The sequence continues at coordinate 422,776,467 of NC_045426.1, forward strand.
TTCCATTGTAAAAGCTCATTTGTACTACTCTTACAAGACATAATTTACCCTATTCCATCCCTTTTGGCCACCTTTCTTGTCTCTTAATTGATTTTTTTTTTGGTTTATTTTTTGGATATCTCCCTTTCATAGTAACAAATATCTATGCCCCCCCAACTATTTATACTCATTCTAACTTTTCTGATATGATAAAGCTGTTAGAGGAGTTACAACTACTATATTCCCACATAAAAAGAAACAATTTAACCTTATTGAAATCTTTATTATTTCTCTTTCCTGATTACCTTTTTATGATTATCCTGTGTCTTGTACATGACACTTAAATTTTCTATTGAGCTTTGGTCTTTTCAGTAAGAATGCTTAAAAGTTTTGTTTTACATTAAATATTTCCACCATACTCCCCACAAGGATTATGCTCAGTTTTGCTGGACAAGTGATTCTTCATTGTAATCCTAACTATTTTGTTCTTCATAATTCTTATTCTAATTCCTCAGGTCCTTTAACATAGAAGTTGCTAAATGTTGTGTTATCCTGTCTATGATTCCATGATATTTTACTTATTTATTTCTAACGACCTCATGATGTTTTCTCCAAGACCCCAGTGCTATGAAATTTGGTCATGATATTCCTGGGTGTTTTGATATTAAGATCTCTTTTGGGAAGATGTTTCTATTTTATCTTTTAGTTTAAGTTATCAGAACAGATTTCCTTGACAATTTCTTGAAAGATGATGTCTAAGCTCTTATTTTTATTTTATCATGATTTTCAGGTGTTTCAAAACTTCATAATTGATCTCTTCTAGATCTATTTTCCATATAAGAATGTTTCCCAGTGAAATGTTTCATTTTTATATTGTTAATTCATTTGATTTACTTTGTTTTTTAATGCCTCATGTTAAAGAATTATTTTCTTTAATATGCTTTCATGCCTTATTTTTCCATATGTGCATTTGTATTTTTCAAAGCATTTTCTTCAGTGGATTGAATATTTATTTGTTTATTTATTTATTTATTGTCTCTTTTACCATTTAGCCTATTGTACATTTAAAGTGTATTTTTTCATTATTGGATTGGAACTGAGAATTTCCTCTACAAGGTGTTCCCTATAGCAAATAAACAATCAAATAAAGCAGAAGTCTTTTCTTGCACCCACTTTCTTTTCAATCATTCAAATACTGTGCATATAAATGAATGTTAATACTTAGTGTAATATCAGCTCACATTTTTATAATATTTCTATAATTTTCAATGTATATTTTCATGTGTAATTCTCATTTTGCTCATTAATGTCATATTAGTTCATTCCATGTATTTATTCATACACCTAAGACTGAAATAGGTATCTCTATGCCCATCGATTGGGCAATGGCTGAATAAGTTGTGGTAAAAGAGGATCATGGAATATTATTATTTTGTTAGAAATACCCGCAAAGATTTACATGGACTGCTGCTGAGAAAAACAAGCAGAACCAGGAATATATTGTACAAAATAAAACAAGAATGTAGAATGATCAACTATGAAAGATTTGTTCTTCTCAACAGATCCAAAGAAATATCACTAGATTTTGGGTGGAAAATTCCATCTGTACCCAGAAAAAGAATTATGGAGATTAAATGTAAATCAACACATGCTATGTTCACTTTTTTCTGTTTTTTTCTTTCTTCTTCTATGGATTTTGCCTTTTGCTTTGATTTTTCTGTCCCAAATAAAAAAATTAATAATAGCAAAACCATCACAAAACAAAACAAAAAAGAAAAATAAATGTGTATTTCCTCTCCCTGCACAAACAATACCCAAATAATAAAAATTTTTAAAAATTGCTTACATTTGTAGCCCATGATTATATTATCCATTTGCATACGTTTCTTCTCATTTGTGGATACAACTAATAAGTGTTCACCTGGATGAGGTACAGAGTTGAAAAGATCTTATGAAAAGAGGGAGCCCTATCTTCTGATTCCCAGTTTTGAGAGAAAAGACTTGAGGATGCACATTCTCTTTTGGTCCCTGAAGGGAAATAAATACTCAAGAATAAACAGATGTATGGAGGAGTTGATATGGCAATTATTTCTCTATGCTAAGCTTACTATAGTAGAGGCTTAGCAATTTCTTCTTGTATGAGATAAAAGACTTTCTTTGTATGTCTCTGCTTTGTATCTGTGTTTCTGTATTTGTATTGTCTTTTTTCTTTATCTGTCTCTCTTTGTCTTTGTCTCTCTACATCTGCCTCTGTGTTTGGATTTCTGTATCTTGCTATCTCTCTCTTTCTTTCTCTCTCTCTCTCTCTCTTTCTCTCTGTGCCTCTGTTTCAGTCTCTGTCTCTCAACTTTTCTTACCATTTTGCATAAATATCCCTTCATAGTTAAAGATACATTTTGTATAATAGTTATTTGTATGTTGCTATATTTTCCTGTGACACTATATAATCCATAGGCAAGGATTTTTGGTCTCATGTGAACTTGATGTCTGTCAAGAATGAAGAAAAATGCTTTGCACAGGAAAGGTAATTAATAAATATTTATGCACTTTATATGAATGCTTAGCATTTATGTTAAATGATAGAGAGATGCATGTAATGAATTCAATCAGCAATTTTTTAAACAATTTTGAAATCTAGAGGAAAATCTCTATTTTCTAACATATGGATGGATTTTTTTGATGTATTTATAAAAGTATATGGACTTAAGGGCAGAACAATTCTTACAAAATCAAAGTGTGTTTCTAGCTTTGCCATTGAAGGTAGTAGTCATAAGAAATCCAAAATGCCTTGAAATATTGAAACAAGTAAATATGTATCTTATGTGAAAATTCAAGAGTAAAGAAAAAAAAAACTGAGGGAAACCTACCCACGATTGATTTTTATTAGGAGCACTCCCCTGATGTGCTACTACAAGACATGTCAAAGTGCATCCACAAAAGACTAGGATGAGGCTATATAATACACCATAGAATCCATTATTTTCTAAGAAGTAATCATTCCCTGATTACATGCTTGCTTGTATATAAACGTCTTAAATCTTTGATCTCAAAAATGTCTAGCAGTTATAAATCAAACTGGCCCTGAAGCCCTTTTTTTCATTTTTCCCCAAAAGTTCACAAATCAGATTGATATTTTAACATAATTAAGAAGATAGAGACTGGTGTTCAATAAGTGGAACTCCTTTATGAGTATCCTATAGCTCCTCTGATTATTTTCTTCTAAACCACTGGAGAAGGTAATGAAACTTTGTGCATGGAATGAAGGCATAATGTAGTATTTAGACTTCAAATTTCTAATTGATGGCTTTTGTTTCATGTTTTTCCCTTGTAGTAAATGTGCCTTGGTAGCCATTTGTTATAGGTTTGCTTTAACATATTCATTTTAATATTGTTCCCGGAAATTATGTCATGCTGAGGGCATGGGAGTAGAGCATTTATTGTTTCTACTGAGAGAAGAACATAAAAACCATAACCCAGTAATCTTGATGTTTCCTTATTAATATGGCATGATTGTATTTCAGTGCCTTGTTGAATTATTGAATAGGATAGTTTTTAATCTTAATTCTAGCTTTTATTTTTTGAGGATTTCCTTGTGAGGTTTATTTTTGGGAAAAATGATTAAAAATATTTCCAATTAAGAAATCAGTTCAACCAGTAATTATTTCAAAGCATGTATATTACTTGTTAGTTTTTCCATGGAAAGAAAATTTCTAAATCAACACATCAAGAATTCATTAAGCTCCTATTATTGTTAGATAGTGTGTTGAATTTTAAGCAAAAGCAGTTTCTGATTTCAAAGATATGATAGGGTAATTGGGAAGAGAACATGTGATTGTATAAAAATTAGGTTTATACAGAATAAAATGGCATTCAGTAGAATCTGTAAATTTTTGCAGAAGCTGGGCTTTCGGTTATCTTTAAAGAAATTACAGAAGCTCATAGGTGGAGAGAAAGGAAAAGACTATGCATGTGGATTAGTTGGCAAAAATGTTCAGAGTAAGGAGATGGATTGACTAATGTAAAGAACAACAAACACATGAAAGCATGAAAAGTCTGGAAAGATGGGAAGTAATCAGCTTTTTAAAATATTTAAAAAATGTAAATGGGGATTATATGTTTGAATATGGAAATAATAGGTATTTCTGGTGTTTATTGAATAAGGGAATGATATTGTCGTACCAGTTCTTTAGAAATATTACTATGACAGCTGAACTGGGGAAAATTTGAGGCAGGCAAAACTATTATAAGGCTATTGAAATAATATATTGAAATAATAATTCTGGGAATAAAGTGATAAGAGCATGCACCAAAATGGTGAAAGTATCAGAGGAAAAAATAAAAGATATTACAAAGATAAAAATTGACAGACCATGCTAACTGATTAAATTGTAGATAATGCTTTGTTCTTGAGCCTGAGTGACTAAAGGAATATTGCTACCCATAAGAATAGCATCAAAATTAGGAAAACAGCAAGGCTTGGGATAAAGCTATTTATTAAATCCAGTTATGTACATGTTGAATTTAAGGTATTTACAAGACCCCCAGATCAAAATGTCGACTAAGGACAGGAATTCAAGAAAGAAGCTAGGGCCAGATAAATAGATCTGAGAATCATTTCCATAGATCTAGTTACTGAATCAGTGGAACCTAATGAATTCAACAAGTAAAATAGTATACAAGTTCTAAATGCACAGTTCCATTGGAATTGTAAATTCTTTGTTCTTGATGGAATAATGATGCAGTGCAATGTAGACACAGAGGCTGGAGCTTTCCAGAGTCATACAATTATTATATGCCAGATGTTAGCCGTTCTCCTATTTCCAATCCTGCCTTTAGTACAAACCAGCTATGTGATCCTAGAAAATCCCTTGTATTCTCAATGCTCTAGAAAACTCACTAGATTCTAATCTTCTCTTCCTCCTGCCACCATGGTCTGGTCCACAGTTTACATGGTCATGCACATCTATTATGCATGAGCTATTAGCTTCATATTCAAAACTTGGGTTTCATTCCTATCTGTAGCACATATTAACTGTGTGACCTCAGCAAGCCACTTACATTCTTAGTTTTCTTGGCAACTTCATACAAATGGTGGTTTTTTTCTATTTCAATGACCTAGAAAAAATAACAACAAAGTTTATATGGAAAAACAAAAGGTCAAGATTTTCAAGGGAACTAATGAAAAAAAAAAATCAAATGAATGTGGGCTAGCTGTACCAGATATAAAACTATATTATAAAGCAGCAGTCACCAAAACCATTTGGTATTGGCTAAGAAATAGAGTAGTTAATCGATGGAATAGGTTAGGTTCACAGGACAAAACAGTCAATAATTTTTTAATAATATAGTGTTTGACAAACCAAAAGACCCCAGCTTTTGGTATAAGAATTCACTATTTGACAAAAACTGCTGGGAAAATTGGAAATTAGTATGGCAGAAACTAGGTATTGATCCCCACTCAACACTATACACAAAGATCAAAATGGGTTCATGATTTAGGCATACAGAATGAGATTATAAATAACTTAGAAGAACATAGGATAGTTTACTTGTCAAACCTGTGGAGGAACAAGGAATTTGTGACCAAAGAAGAACTAGAGATCATTATTGATCACAAAAAAGAAAATTTTGATTATATCAAAAAGCTTTTGTACAAACAAAACAAATGCAGACAAGATTAGGAGGGATAAAATAAACTGGTAAAACATATTTATAGTCAAAGGTTCTGTTGAAGGTTTCATTTCCAAAATATATAGAGAACTGACTCTAATTTATAAAAAATCAAGTCATTCTCCAATTGATAAATGGTCAAAGGATACGAACAGACACTTTTCAGATAAAGAAATTGAAACTATTTCTAGCCATATGAAAAAATTCTCCAAGTCATTATTAATCAGAGAAGTGCAAATTAAGACTACTCTGAGATGCTACTACACACCTGTCAGATTGGTTAAGATGATAGGAAAAGATAATGCTGAATGTTTGAGGGGATATTAGAAAACTGGGACACTGATGCATTGTTGGTGGAATTGTGAATACATCCAGCCTTTCTGGAGAGCAATTTGGAACTATGCCTCAAAAGTTATCAAACTGTGCATACCCTTTGATCCAGCAGTGTTATTGCTGGGCTTATATGCCAAAGATATCTCAAAGAAGGGAAAGGGACCTATATGTACCAAAATGTTTGTGGCAGCCCTCTTTGTAGTGGCCAGAAACTGGAAACTGAGTGGATACTCATCAATTGGAAAATGGATGAATAAAATATGTTATATAAATTTTATGAAATATTATTGTTCTGTAACAAAATGCCAACAGGATGATTTCAGAAAGTCCTAGAGAGACTTACATGAATTGATGTTGAGTGAAATGAGCAGGACCAGGGGATCATTATATACTCCAACAACAATACTATATGATGATCAATTCTAATGAAAGTGATTCTCTTCAACAATGAGATGAAACAAATCAGTTCCATTTGTCCAATAATGAAGAGAACCAGCTATATACCCAGGGAAAGAACTCTAGAAAATGAGTGTGAATCACAACATAGCATTTCCAACCCCTCTATTTTTATCCACTTGCATTTTTTATTTCCTTCTCAGATTAATTTTACCTTATTAGTAAGTCTGATTTTTCTTGTGTAGCAAAATAACTGTTTGGATATGTATACATATATTGTATTTAACATATACTTTAGCATATTTAACATGTATTGGTCTACCTGCCATCTGGGGAAGAGGGCGGGGGAAGGAGAGGAAAAGTTGGAATAGAAGATTTTGTTAGGGTCAATGCTGAAAAATAACCCATGCATATGTCTTGTAAATAAAAAATTATAATTAAAAAAAGAATGGTGGTTTTTACTTGAAGTTTCTAAACCAATTCCTTTTTTTTTTTTTTAATTTTTTTTTTATTTAATAGCCTTTTATTTACAGGATATATACATAGGTAACTTTACAGCATTAACAATTGCCAAACCTCTTGTTCCAATTTTTACCTCTTACCCCACCCCCTCCCTAAATGTCAGGATGACCAGTAGATGTTAAAATATATTAAAATATAACTTAGATACACAATAAGTATACATGACAAAACATTATTTTGCTGTACAAAAGAATCAGACTCTGAATTATTGTACAATTAGCTTGTGAAGGAAATCAAAAATGCAGGTGTGCTATAACTATAGGGATTGGGAATTCAATGTAATGGTTTTAGTCATCTCCCAGAGTTCTTTTCTGGGTATAGCTAGTTCAGATTCATTACTGCTCCATTAGAAATGATTTGGTTGATCTCGTTGCTGAGGATGGCCTGGTCCATCCACAACTGGTCATCATCTAGTATTGTTGTTGAAGTATATAATGATCTCCTGGTCCTGCTCATTTCACTCAGCATCAATTCGTGATAAGTCTCTCAGGCCTTTCTGAAATCATCCTGTTGGTCATTTCTTACAGAACAGTAATATTCCATAATTTTCATATACCACAATTTATTCAGCCATTCTCAACTGATGGACATCCATTCAGTTTCCAGTTTCTAACCACTACAAAAGGGCTGCCACAAACATTCGTGCACATACAGGTCCCTTTCCCTTCTTTATAATCTCTTTGGGATATAATCCCAGTAGTAACACTGCTGGATCAAAGGTATGCACAGATTTGATAACTTTTGAGCATAGATCCAAACTACTCTCAAAATGGTTGGATTCGTTCACAACTCCACCAACAATGCATCAATGTCCCAGTTTTCCCATCCCTCAACAATCATCATTATTTTTTCCTGTCATCTTAGCCAATCTGACAGGTTGTGTAATGTATCTTAGAGTTGTCTTAATTTGCATTTCTCTGATTAATAATGACTTGGACATCTTTTCTATGACTAGAAATAGTTTCAATTTCTTCATCTGAGAATTGTCTGTTCATATCCTTTGACCATTTTTCAATTGGAGAATGGCTTGATTTTATAAATTAGAGTTAATTCTCTATATATTTTGGAAATGAGGCCTTTATCAGAACCTTTGACTGTAAAAATATTTTCCCAGTTTATTGCTTCCCTTCTAATCTTGTCTGCATTAGTTTTGTTTATACAAAAACTTTTCAGTTTGGTATAATCGAAATTTTCTATTTTGTGATCAGTAATGATCTCTAGTTCTGCTTTAGTCATAAAGACCTTCCCCTTCCACAGGTCTGAGAGGTAAACTCATCCTATGTTCCTCTAATTTATTAATAATTTCATTCTTTATGCCTAGGTCATGAACCCATTTTGACCTTATCTTGGTGTACGGTGTTAAGTATGGATCAATGCCTGAGTTTCTGCCATATTAGTTTCCAATTTTCCCACAATTTTATCAAACAGTAAGTTCTTATCCCAAAAGCTGGGATCTTTGGGTTTGATCAAAGACTAAGGTTGCTATATTTGTTGACTGTTTTATCCCTTGAACCTAATTTATTCCACTGATCAACTAATCTATTCCTTAGCCAATACCAAATAGTTTTGGTAACTGATGCTCTATAATATTATTTTAGATTTGGTACAGCTAAGCCACCATCATTTGATTTTTTTTTCATTAATTCCTTGAAATTCTTGACCTTGTTTTTCCATATGAACTTTTGTTGTTATTTTTCTAGGTCATTAAAAATAGTTTTTGAGGGAGTCTGATTTGTATAGCGCTGAATAAATAGATTAGTTTAGGTAATATTGTCATCTTTATTATATTTGCTCGCCCTATCCAAGAGCATTTAATATTTTTCCAATTGGTTAGATCAGACTTAATTTGTGTGAAAAGTGATCTTTAATTTTGCTCATAAAGTTTCTGAATTTCCCTTGGCAGATAGATTCCTAAATATTTTATATTATCAGTAGTTACTTTAAATGGAATTTCTCTTTGTAACTCTGACTTGTTGGATTTTGTTAGTGATATATAAGAATGCTGATGACTTATGTGGGTTTATTTTATAACCAGCAACTTTGCTAAAGTTGTGGATTATTTCTAATAACGTTTTAGCAGAATCTCTGGGGTTCTCTAAGTATACCATCATGTCATCAGCAAAGAGTGATAATTTGGCTTCCTCATTGCCTATTCTTATTCCTTTAATCTCTTTCTCAGCTTATTGCTATAGCTAGCGTTTCTAATACAATATTAAATAGTAACAGTGATAGTGGGCAACCTTGTTTCACTCCAGATCTTATTGGGAATGGTTGCAGTTTGTCTCCATTACATATGATGCTTACTGATGGTTTTAAATAGATGCTGCTGATTATTTTAAGGAAAAGTCCATTTATTCCTATACTATCAAGTGTTTTTAATAGGAATGGATGTTGGATTTTATCAAATGCTTTTTCTGCATCTATTGAGATGATCATATGGTTTTTGTTAATTTGGTTATTAACATGGCCAATTATATTGATAGTTTTCCTAATATTGAACCAGCCCTGCTTTCCTGGTATAAATCCTACTTGATCATAGTGTATTATCTTGGAGATGATTTTCTGTAGTCTTTTTGCTAATATCTTATTTAAGATTTTAGCATCAATATTCGATTAGGAGATTGGTCTATAATTTTCTTTCTCTGTTTTCAGCCTACCTGGTTTAGGTATCAGTACCATGTCTGTGTCATAGAAGGAATTTGAGTAGGACTCCTTCATTCCTATTTTATCAAATAATTTGCTTGTATAGCATTGGGGCCAATTGTTCTTTTAAATGTTTGATAAAATTCACATGTAAATCCATCTGGTCCTGGGGATTTTTCTTAGGGAGTTGTTTAATTGCCTGTTTCTATTTCTTTTTCTGAAATGGGACTATTCAAACAATTTACTTCTTCCTCTGTTAGTCTGGGAAGTCTGTATTTTTGGAGGTAGTCATCCATTTCACTTAGGTTATCAAATTTATTGGCATAAAGTTGAGCAAAATAATTCCTTATTATTTCTCTAATTTCCTCTTCATTGGTGGAAAGGTCTCCCTTTTCATTTTTAAGACTACTCATTTCATTTTCCTCCCTCCTTTTTTTAATCAGATTTGCACAAAGGCTTATCTATTTTATTGGCTTTTTCATAGAACCAACTCTTAGTTTTATTAATTAGTTCAATAGTTTTTTACTTTCATTATTTTTAATTTCTCCTTTTAATTTTAGAATTTCCACTTTAGTATTTGATTGGGGGTTTTTAATTTGGTCTTTTTTAGTTTTTTTTAGTTGCAAGCCCAATTCATTAATCTTTTCTTTCTCTGTTTTATTCAAGTAAGCCTCTAAGGATATAAAATTCCCTCTTATTACCGCTTTGGCTGCATCCACAAATTTTGGTATGATGTCTCATCATTGTCATTATCTTGAGTGAAATTATTAATTGTATCTATAATTTGCTGCTTCACCCAATCATTTTTAAGATAGGATTGTTTAGTTTCAATTACTTTTTGGTCTATTTCCCCTAACTTTTTGTTGAATGTAGTTTTTTATTGCCTCATGATCTGAAAAGAAAACATTTTACTATTTCTGCTTTCTTGCATTTAATTTTGAGAGTCTTTATGTCCTAATATATGGTCAATTTTTGAATAGGTTCCATGAACTGCTGAGAAGAAAGTATATTCCCTTCTATCTCCATTCAATTTTCTCCAAAGATACAATATACCTAAATTTTCTAATATTCTATTTACTTCTTTAATTTCTTTCTTATTTGTTTTCTGGTTTGATTTGTCTAATTCTGAGGAGTGACAAGGTTGAGATCTCCTACTATTACAGTTTTGTTGTCTATTTCTTCTTGCAACTCTCTTAACATCTCCTTTAGGAAGTTGAGTGCCATACCACTTGGTGCATATATGTTTAATATTGATATTGCTTCGTTGTTTATGCTACCCTTTAGCAGGATGTAGTTACCTTCCTTATCTCTTTTAATTAGATGAATTTTTACTTTTTGCTTGATCTGAGATAAGGATGGCTACCCCTGCTTTTTGACTTCACCTGAAGCATAATAGATTTTGCTCCAGCCTTTTTACTTTTTACTCATATGCATCCCCCTGCTTTAGATGTGTTTCTTGTAAACAACATATTGTAGGGTTCTGACTTTGATCCAGTCTGCTATCTGCCTCCTCTTTATGGGGAGTTCATCCCATTTACAATTACAGTTAGAATTACTAAATCTGTATTTCCTGCCATCCTAATAACCCCAGATTGTGCTTTACTTATTCTTCCCTCCCCAACCCTCTTTCCCCTTTTAAACTTATGTACCCCTCTTGCATAACGATACTTATCCTCTTTATAATCCCTCCCTCCCCTTTGAGTCTTTCCCCTTCCTTCCCTTTATTACTCTTTTTCTTTTCCTTTCCTCCCCGTTTTAATGAGGCGAGAGAGGAATTTTCTCTCAAAACAAATGTCAATTATTTTTTCTTTGAGGCCAACTCTGATGAGAGTAAGATTCACACAATGTTCCTCCCTCTCTAAATTCCCTCAGATATGATAAGTTTCCTTAGCCTCTTTGTGGGATGTGGTTTCCCTCTTTTTATCCCTCCTTCCCACCTTATTCTGCCATCATCCCTTTTCCATATCTACTTCCCTTTTTTATGTTATATCAGTACAATCAAATTATACATGTATTCTTTTTGTCTATCCACAACAGAAATACAATTCTCAAGAGTTATTTTTACCTTTTCTGCATTTCTTGACTTCTGTTGCTGATTAAACTGCTTAGTAGGGCTGAGTGGATTATCGATTGCCCTCGGCTAGAGACTAAGTGGTGAAAGTGTCACCGCCCCAGGCCGGAGCCTCTTTTGGGACTGTGAGTATTAGCAGCTGACTGCAGAACGCAGACCGCCACAAACTCTGCCTAGAGTCTCTGCCTGATGCAAATCGGCCCTGGAAAAGCTCTATGGCCCCAAGCCGAGCTCCCCACTGTGCAGATTGGAGGCTAACCCGGGCTGCGTCCTCCTGCCGTGCAGGATCACAACTGCCCCAAGGAGAAGCCCCGTACTGCGGGTTGGGGCTGCGCGCTTGTGCTGAGATCTGTGCCTTCACCCTCGGTTTGAGACTCTCCTCGGAACCTAATTTCTCTCCCCGTCTGCGCCGATCTCCCCCCTGGCCCCGGAACCAACCTTTTTTGGTGTGACTGCAGATTTTCTTCGGCCGGTGAGTTGTTCTACTTCTTATCTTTACGAATTGTAGCAGTCAAGACTATTTTTGAGGCTTGATATAATATTGATAAAGAGGGTAAGAGAAGAGCTTAGAAAGTCGCGTGTGACTTCTCCGCCATCTTGGCTCCGCCCCCCTCTAAACCAATTCCTAATGCCAACAGACACTTAACCTTAAGTAGTGTTTGTATAGATTGGGGAGAGGGACTTCTGTGAACTTGGGACTTTATTTTTTTCCCCTCAAGCTATTGGGATTAAGTGACTTGCCCAGGTACACAGCTAGGAAGTATTAAGTGTCTGAAAGTAGATTTGAACCCAAGTCCTTCTGAATTCAGGGCTAGTGCTCTATCTGCCGCACCAACTAGCTGCCCCAACTGTTATTATTTTAAAGACTGTAATTCAATACAACTGTATTTTCATAATATTACATATTTTATTTTATAACTTTAAAAGGATTCCTCTGAAGAAACCATCAGTTTCATCTTCCTCCTACAACAGGATCTATAAGATTAAAAAAAAAAAAACAAGTTTAAGAATTCTATCTCTGAAAATATTAAGTAGTAGATTATTGCTTTTGTTGCATTTGATGGTTACTAATGCGTTCCAATAACCAATGAAATTACAAATCCAATGAATCTGCATAAACACCCACACATGAGCATGCATATACACACATACAAAGTCAACCCTTTGCTAGATCTTGGATATGCAAAGGCAAAGGCAAAAAAGAAGAAAAATGAAAATAGTCCTTTTCCTCTTACATGCTTATATTCTGATAAACAGAAAGAAACAATATGTATGCAAAGAAAAAAATTAAAACTAAATATAAACTGCATATCAATGAAAGATGTGACCAAAATAAAGTTTATAAAACAAGATTTATTTACTAATATTCATTTTTTAATTTTAATAACTTTTTATTGACAGAACCCATGCCAGGGTAATTTTTACAACATTATCCTTTGCACTCACTTCTGTTCTGATTTTTCCCCTCCCTCCCTCCACCCGTTCCCCTAGATGGCAAGCAGTCCTATATATGTTAAATATGTCTCAGTATATCCTAGATACAATATATGTGTGCAGAACCGAACAGTTCTCTTGTTGCACAGGGAGAATTGGATTTATAAGGTATAAATAACCCGGTAAGAAAAACAAAAATGCAAGCAGTTTACATTCAATTCCCAGTGTTCTTTCTTTGGGTGTAGCTGCTTCTGTCCATCCTTGATCAATTGAAATTGAGTTAGATCTTCTCTTTGTTGAAGAAATCCACTTCCATCAGAATACATCTCCTGGTTCTGCTCATTTCACCTAGCCTCAGTTCATGTAAGTCTCGCCAATCTTCTCTGTATTCATCCTGCTGGTCATTTCTTTCAGAACAATAATATTCCATAACATTCATATACCACAATTTACTCAACCATTCTCCAATTGATGGGCATCCATTCATTTTCCAGTTTCGAGCCACTACAAAGGGCTGTCACAAACATTTTGGCACATACAGGTCCCTTTCCCTTTTTTAGTATCTCTTTGGGGTATAAGCCCAATAAAAACACTGCTGGATCAAAGGGTGTGCACAGTTTGATAACCTTTTGAACATAGTTCCAAATTGCTCTCCAGAATGGCTTGATGTGTTCACAATTCCACCAGCAATGTATTAGTGTCCCTGTTTTCCCACATCCCCTCCGACATTACACATTATTTTTCCCTGTCATTCTACCAATCTGACAGGTGTGTAATGGTATCTCAGAGTTGTCTTAATTTGCATTTCTCTGATTAATAATGATTTGGAGCATATTTTCATATGGCTAGAAATAGTTTTAATTTCTTCGTTTGAGAATTGTTTGTTCATATTCTTTGACCATTTATCAATTGGAGAATGGCTTGACTAATATTCATTTTTAAAATGACAAACCTAAAAATTGCTTATCTGATATTTTTCTTATCTGTTGAACATGCAAAATAATTTGAATCCTCTACTTGTTTTTAAGTTTGTATTTTTGAAATTCTGAGAAAAGGCAAAATAGTCAAATTAAAATCTGAATATATTATGTTAAACTCTTATTTTGCTTCACATTGTCATCTTCTTTAGTTTTGAGAGGATTCTTCTCCACTAAATTAAAAGTATATTTACTAAGTCCAAAATGTAAATGATGAGTGATCTAGAACATTTCTGAAACTCTGAAACTGGAACCATACCCAGGAATTATACTTTGCATATATAGAAATTTGTTTCACTTCAAATTGTCTGGAATGGTGTCAGTACAACAAACTTGCAAAAAGAAGTTTATATCTCTTAAGTTACCACCTTTCTCACTGTAAATTTGTTTAATTAAGTAAAAGTAATCTTAACAACTATATACTTTTTGGTTTCCTCTTCTTTTGCTTCTCTTTAAGTACTTGCTAGGGGGTGAGACATAAGGATAGAGCAGGAATGGACAGAGAAGATATTTTGGGATTTTTTTAATCCTAATATCTTTCATCCCAGCAGATGGAAGGATTTTACATTTTAATTTGAAAGCTTAAGACAATTTAGACAATAAAGATTTACAAAGCAACAATGTTTGCCAATGTTTTGGGCTCTTGTGGTGGTTCAAGAAACAGGGTGCCCATCAGTTGAGAATGGCTGAAAAATTGGTATATGAATATTTTAATATTGTTGTTCTTAAAAAATGCAAGGGATGATTTAGAGAGGCCTGGGGGAGCTTTGGAACTGATGCTGAGGAAAACAGGACAGGAGATTTATATTAACAACAATGCTATATGATGACCACTTCTGATGGACTTGGCCATCCTCAGCAATGAGATCCACCAAAACATTTCCAATGGAGCAGTAATGAACTGAACCAGCTACGCGCAGAGAAAGAACTCTGGGAGATGACTAAAAACCATTACATTGAATTCCCAATCCCTATATTTATGCCCACCTGCATTTTTGATTTCCTTCACAAGCTAATTGTACAATATTTCAGAGTCTGATTCTTTTTGTACAGCAAAATAACAGTTTGGTCATGTATACTTATTGTGTATCTAATTTATATTTTAATATATTTAACATCTACTGGTCATCCTGCCATCTGGGGGAGGGGTGGGGGGTAAGAGGTGAAAAATTGGAACAAGAGGTTTGGCAATTGTTAATGCTGTAAAGTTACCCATACATATAACCTGTAAATAAAAAGCTATTAAAAAATGTGTGCCTGTTTACAGCTCTAATGCAGAGTCTGTTTATTTCCAACAGAAATTTTCAATGGATCTTTAATAAAAATATCAATATATATATTACCCTTGTTCCACCATTCAAGTAAAAGAGATGGATTACTGTTAGAAATGACCTTTCTTTTTTCTCCCATTTACAGGAGAGTTGCCAAAGAAATTTAATCATAATTAATAACAAGAGGCCAGAGAAAAAAGGGAGAGAAATTTGGATTGGATATAATACATAATTAAGAATTCCTGAGATGTCCTATAATAGAGAAAAAAATAAGAATTCCTGAAAATCAAGGTACCTTTATAAAGCTTTTAAAATATTTTTAAAAGAAATTTGCTCTACCATTCAATCAAAGAGGCAAATTGCACTATGTAATCAAACACTTACTAATGGTACAATAGAAAAATTCTTATTATAAGACTTACTATCATTATGATTTGCCTTAAATTAGGAATAAGAGTTGTAGAAAACATCTTTAACCATTATAAATGCTATTTGAGTAGGGAGTAGCATAATCATCTGTTTGGGAGTCTTACTATCATGAAATGTCTCTAAAATGTAGATAAAGCATCTAATAACTTTTGCATTTTTGTTAATATCCAACAGTCTGAAACTTCTTTTCCTATATTCAGCATTGCTAAATAATTAATGAAAGTGTACATAATACATATTGTGTGTATCAGTCTGTCAATTTTCTGGCAATGATACATTTAGCTCTAGGAAAAATACATTTTCTAATATATAAGAAAACAAAGTAAGAAAATATAATATTCTGAGTATATTTTTCACTGTTAGTAGCCACAAAAATGCATGTTAAAATGTTATTACATTTATCATCCTGTCATTTTATTATTATTTCAGATTTTTTTCTTTTAAAATCTTTTTAATGAATTTTTTTCTTTTAAAACTATTTCATTTTGTCTTTTCATGTGCATGCTAAAATAAAAAAAATGTTACAAAGTTAGATAACAAGTATTTCAGGGTTTCACAAACCAAACTCTCCAAATGAATTTATTCTCCAATGGCTCAGTATTTGATAGCCTTAGTTCTCTTGGAAGATAAGAACTCTAACAAAGAGAGAAGAAGCCAGAGATTGGAATAAGTAGAATAAATTTAGTAAAATTCATACTCTTTCTTTTTTTAAAAGTTTATGGCCTTTCTTGAAGACCTACATAAAAATGTAAACTGCCATTCTACTTTTAAATATTTAGAAATGGTAATAAGATTTTTAATATTATTTTTATTTTTTTCCTTACAAGATGTCTAAATTACCCCCCTCTTTGAACTCTAACATTATTTTTACTCATTCCTTCTCATATTAAGTATTTTTTCCATACCATTGTTTTTCACAGACAAAAAGTTATTTTGTCTTCCAAAAGTCCTTTTTTTTAAAATTCCAAATCAAAACTAAATATTCCTATTTTCTTGGTTTCTCCTAAAGTTAATCATTTCCATTTGTTCGTCTGATTTTTAATGAATTATTTTCTTCATTTACTTTTTTATTTCTTTTTGTATTTGTCCAATTAACTTTTTAAGTGAGTTGTTTTATTTTATGGATTTTTTTCCATTTCTCCAATTTTTTAAAAAAAAATTATTTTCTTTTTCCAATTCTCAAATTCTGTTTTCCATGGAATTGTGTTTCTTTTCCAATTCACAAATACTGTTTTCCTGGGAGTTGTTTATTTTTTCCACTTTGCAAATTTTGTTTTTCAGGGAGTTGATTTCTTTACCCACTTTATCTTTTAACGACTTATCCTGGCTCTCTTGCAAAGCTTTCCTTTCCTTTCCCCATTTTTCATCTAGCTCTCTTTTAATATCCTCTTTAATTTTTTTCTATGAGAGTCTTGTGTGATGGGGACCAGATCATATCCACCTTTAGATCTAGAGACAAACTGTTTTTAGTCTCTTCAGGGTTGGAAGTTTGCTCTCTTTCTATATAGAAGCTATCAGTAGTTAGAGTGTGCTTTGATTTTTTGCTCATTTTGAAACAAAACAAAACAAAAAGAAAAACCTATGGACTGCTCATGTGGGACAGTGGGGAATTTCCAAGTTGCCTTTATAGATAACAGGAAGTGACAGTGAAGGGGCAGTGGGAAAGCCACTGGTTGTGCTGTGATTAGCAGTTGTGCTGAAATCAGCAGCAGTGGAAAGGCAGCTACTAGGGCTGTGCTCGGACTGCAGCTGCACTGGGACCAGCAACTGAGGTTGTGCTTGGATCATGCTGAGTCACTCCATTTACACTGGGGGGGTATGGCCAGGTCCCGAGAGACTCTAGTGTTTTGGGGTTATAGTCTTTACCCCCTATGTTTATAGCTTCTCTGTTGATCTACTAGTTTGCTGTCAGGGCAGAGTAGCTCACACTGTATAATATATATTATTATTATATAACAATAATAATTATAATTATATTTACAATTTTTATATTTTATATTTATATTGTATTTATATTTATATTTTTATAATTTTATATTTATTACATTTATAATTATAATTATAATATATATATTATATATATTCAGATATTAACCTCTTAAAAGCTTCTTTGTCTATGTGATTCTTATCTATGTATGCATTTCTTTATTAGAATCTTCCAAAACACTTGATCTAATATATAAATAATTATCTTCTAGTTCTTTAATGTTTGATGTATATCATTATAGTCTTGTTAATTATTATTCTTTTTGAATAATTTACCCCAATTTATTTTTAAATTAATTCTTTATAGAATTTTTCCTGCCTCTTCTATCATGCACATCACTTTTGGAATTAGATTGCAAAGCTATCCCTTTGGATATTCTGCAATTGGTATTCTTTTGATATTACTTTATTCCATGATTTTCAATAACATATTTCCACTGGAAGAATATTTGTACTAAAAAGATGACCCTCTATGGCAACAAATGGCTTGAGATCATTGAATAGTAATCATAATAAGAACAACAATATCCCCAACTACCAGCATGTGACTGGAGGTGACATAATAATTTCTAATATATTATATCATTTATTTATTCTTGACATGTTTTCAAGCCTACTGTTTATGATCATGTCATACATTTACAATTCATCAGCATTTCTTGACCACTTTTGGTCACTCAGTTGGTTTACTACAAAGTACATTGATTTTCTCCTTCCATGGTGAATTGGTTTAATTTGTTTCTTTTTTTTTCTTTTACTCTATACAGTTACCTTCTATTTAACTTGTCACTGAAACTTAATGTGCTTTATTTCACAAGGGCTATACCAAGGGATTGATTTGTATGTTGTAATTGTATATACTAAAGGAACAACTGGGATGTTTTTCTAGACAATATGGATAAACATGTGATTCAGAGGTCATAATATTCCTTCATAATTACTCAGATGGGTATTTATGAAATACATAAGAAATTACCATACATTAATTAAGCCTTATTGTCTGATGGCATATCTTTCATTTTAAAAAGTTTTAATAATGTGAGGATCACAGAAACACAAAGTTAGTGTTAGAAAAAACCTACAAAGTTCTTCTAGTCTACTTGGCCTTATTTCACATGTGGGGAAAAAACTTATGTCCACAGAAATTAGTTTTCCATAAGTTTTATATCCAGTAAAATAGGCAAGAAGAATGCAAAAAAATATATGTTATGTAACTTGAAGAGTGACTTACTCCATTGGGCAAACCATAGGACATTTAAATCAATAATTATAATGTTTGAAACATGCTAATGCTATCTCTAGTGGCTTTATTTTGAAATAATGTACACAATCATTTCTCCAATCACAGGCCACTGACTAAATGGAAGGATATTGCTAAGAGTAGTTAAAAGTATTGAAAAATTGTGAATTAGTAGAACAAATATTACATGTTATTGGCAGATCTCAAGGGCAATAGTAGCTCTTGAGAAAGAAGTAACAGCACTAGAAGGTAGAAGAAAATGAACAGTGAGATGCAATTTTGTACAAAATAAATAGTCTATCTTTCCTTTGGGGGAACTTCAGGGGACTAAACACACACACACACACACACAAATCTCCATAATTTTGAGGATTTATGGGTCAGTCCATATACATTTATTAAGCATTTATTAAGTATACTCTAAACTCTGAAGATAAAAGAAAGGAAAAGGTTAGTCTTTCCCAGGAAGGAGTTCACAATATAATGGGAACTATAACAAACAGGTGATTCATAGCATACATAAGAGGGAATAAACAAAAAAAAATAAACATTATATTAAGAATGATTTAAGAAGATTTCCTGTAATATATGGGATTTTTAACTTATACTTAAAGAAAGAGAGAAAATAGAAATAGAGAAAAGTGGGAGAAAACATTCCAAGTACAGGCAGTGAAAATGTCTATAACAAAGAGATAGTTTATCTTATGCAAATAGATTTTAGTATACATTGGTGGCTAGGGTGTAACTTTAGTAAGACTGAAAAGAGGAAGTTATGAAAGACTTTGGCTACTAAAAAGTGGATTATATATTTGATTGATCTTGGAGATGACAGAGAATTATTGAAGTTTATTGAAAAAGAAAATGGCATTGTTAAACCTGTGCTTTAAGGAAAATTGCTTAAAAAGCTGATAGAAGATAAGACTACCAGCATTAACTGTGAGAATTGACTCAATTGATGCTCAAAAAGTTATCAAACTGTGCAGACTCTTTGATCCAGCAATGTTACTACTAGGCTTATATCCCAAAGAGATATTAAAGAAGGGAAAGGGACCTTTATGTGCAAGAATGTGTGTGGCAGTCCTCTTTGTACTGGCCAGAAACTGGAAAATGAGTAGATGCCCATCAATTGGAGAATGGCTGAATATATTGTGGTATATGAATATTATGGAATATTATTGTTTGGTAAGAAATGAACAACAGGATGATTTCAGAAAGGCCTGGAGAGACTTACAGGAACAGATGATGAGTGAACCGAGCAGGGCCAAGAGATCATTATATACTTCAACAACAATACTATATGATAATCAATTCTGATTCACCTGGACATCCTCAGCGATGAGATGAACCAAATCAGTTCCAATGGCAGCATTGCATTTGGAGCAGTAATGAAATGAACCAGCTACGCCCAGCGAAAGAACTCTGGGAAATGACTAAGAACCATTACATTGAATTCCCAATCCCTATATTTTTGCCTGCCTAAATTTTGGATTTCCTTGACAGGTTAATTGTACAATATTTCAGAGTCCAATTCTTTTTGTACAGCAAAATAACGGCTTGGTCATGTATACTTATTGTGTATTTAATTTATATTTTAATATATTTAACATCTACTGGTCATCCTGCCATCTGGGGGAGGGGCTGGGGGGAAGGAGGGGAAAAATCGGAACAAGAAGTTTGGCATTTGTCAATGCTGTAAAATTACCCATACATATAACTTGTAAATAAAAAGCTATTTTAAAAAAAGAGAGAGAATTGACTCTATTGGAAAAGAAGGCTCTTTCTACTCTTGAAATTGACTAATTCCAAGGAACAATAGTAGTTTTATTAATAAAATAAGTGGTCAGAAGAGAAATGTTATCATCCACAGAGTAAATTTTGATCTGATTTTATTTATGTGAAAGGTGTTTTGTAATTGTATTCCTATAGTTCTTCGGTTCGTCTTGTCAGGGAGACTCCCAAGTCTTTTTTTTTTTTTTTTTTACAGTTAATCCACTATCTCCCCAATTAACTCAAAGAGCGGAGGTTAAGTCAAAAGAATAGGGATTCAGAAATCTCATTTTGACTCACAGATTCTACAGAGGGTTAAGCTGTCAAACACTCAAAGTGTTCATGATGAACTTTCTTTCAACTCACTACTCTAATATACAGCTCTAATGGGTTGAAATTAGGAGGGCCCCGTATTCAATTTCTACTTTTGAAAATTAAGATCTATGTCACCTTAAGCAAATTACAAGTCAGTTTCAGTTCCTTTCTCAGTAAAATGAGAACAACACCTCATTAGGTAAACCCTACCCCATTCAGAAATCATAAGGATTAGTGGGACAATGTACCTAAATCATTCTGCCAAACTTTCAAGTGCTGTATAGCTGTCAGTTACTCATAATTAAGAGTGAATTTTAGTCAAGTGAGCCTAAATTTTTCATTTGTTCCTTAGGAGAATGTGTAACACTGAGACCTCTTCAGGGTCTCGTAGCAGTTGCTTGAGTAGAGGAGGAAAAGGCTTTCCTATTGTGTTGCTCAGCATCTCGATTTATTCATGCTGGCCATCAATCTTGTATACATGCTGTTCATCGGGGGGTGGTCTTTACAATGATCTGCCAGCTAGTGACAGTGGACAGAATAGCTGAGTTGGAAGCCTCTGAGCTGAATTTAACATTCGTTCTCCCATGGTGGTAAGACCTGTAATTGTGAGAAGCTAAAAATCAACTTCCATAGTGAAATCAACATTGAATTTGAATAAGAAGCTGTAAGAGACTGAGCCTCACACTTTTTGAGTCTCCTAAACAGGAAACAGATGCTCTCCTCTAGATACAAACATGTACTTTCAGGTATCTTTTTTTTTTTTTTTTTTTTAATAATTTCAGGTGTTATATCGAATCACTGGAATAACCCTAAAAACTAAGGGCACCTATTATCCCCTCTGTTTTACAACTGAATGAGCAATTGGAAGGACAATTGAAATGGGTGCTCTTCCCCACTGTTAGGACTCTACCTTCAGGATATTCAGGAATTTGAACCATGAAAGAATTTTAATAGTATATGTTCTGTTATTGTATATGTATATGTGTTCAGGGTGCTCCTGGTAGAATGTATCTTAGAATACTGAGGTCTGTAAATATTTCATTTTTCTCTTTGTATCTCCAGTGCTCAGCAAGTGCTTGATCATAAGCACTTAATAAATGCTTGTTTATTGATTCCAATCCCCCTTTTTTAACCATAACCTAGAAATCATGTTTTTTTTTCCATTGTTTTCCAGCATAAAAACTGTATCAATAGCAAAGGAAATGTGAATATACAAACATGGGTATATATGTGGATGTATGTATGTATATATGATCTGTGTGCATCTCTATGTAAGTAAATAAATATTTTGTTGTTGTTGCTTTGAATCATTTCATTCTTGTCTGAGTCTTCATGACCCCTATATAGGATTTTATTAACAGAGATACTGAAACAGTTTTCCATTTTCTTCTCCAACTCATTTAACAGTTGAGAAAGTAAGGTAAATAGGTTAAGTGACTTGGCCAGGGTCACACATCTAGGAAATGTCTAAGGTTTAATTTAAATTTAGGAAGACTCATCTTCTTCACTCCAGCACGCTATGTACTGTTCCACCTAGCTCAAATCAATAGATATAACATACATTGTTAGTTGATCAAAATTTCTGGACTATTATATCTTTTTAATCCCAAATGCCTTTAATTAATTTTCCCAGATTATTGTTGGATGCTATATTCAAAATTAACCCTATCCACATTGAAGATATTCTTCCTTTGTTTATTAACAGAACTCTTCAGTCATCCAGAGACACAGTATATGAATCAAATTTATTTTGAACACTTGCAAATATCATGGACCACAAAATACCCTATATAAGTCAAATTTCTACATCTCTCTATATAATTACTTTCATCGTTGTTCAATTGGCATTTTTGAATGGAGTATTATGGTCAATATGTTAATTTTACTGAAAATAAAGTTGTTTTGTTGGTTTCATTCAAGGAGTACTTATCATAATAAGGTGATTCCAGTAGTTTCCGTGGCATCAGCTTTTCATAAGTGTCTAGGCCCATTTGCAAAGTAGAACACACTAAACAAAAGATTACTGCAATATGCATTTTACAATAGCCAAGTTAGTATCATTTGTTACCAAATCCTATTGTAAATCCCAGGACTACCACTGTAATAAGGTTTGATTCTGTTGCCTATTTTTCACATTGCTAATGTAGAAATGATCCCTTGTAACATATTTTCATTTTGCCTTGTCTTTTGGGAAAACCAGGAAAAGTTAGGCAGAATATATTTATATTTATCCAATACTACTGAGTCACAAATTCAGATTGCAAACAAAAAAAAAAATCCAGCAACATGTATGGAAACTACTAGGAAAAGATGAGAATTTGATATATACAAAGGCACATAAAGTCTTTTTTTAAATAGAACAACCCATGAGTTCTAACCAGCCACCCACATTATTTATTCAGGACACCAGCATCTGAGTACTACTCTTAGAGAGGAATAATCAATATGTGTTTTTTCTTTGTGGTGTCATACTTATCATGTGAGATAACTCAGAACAGGTTCTGTCTCAACTCATCAATATTTTACAAATCTCATATTCAATAAAAATTGTAGTTTTGATCGATGGAGGGAACAATGTTGTTATTTTCATTCTTTCTCTGGTCTTGATTCAGCTTGGTGTTTGTACCTTTAAAAAATGAGATAGGGTGAAAAGCTACTATAAGTATTTCATCATATAGCCTTGTAAATATATGTACTGAGATGGCCTGAAGAAAATGGATCAGGATCATCAGTAAAAACAAACAAACAAACAAATAAATAAATAAAGTAACTGTTTAAATGATTTTTAAAAAATTTGGCCAGGTAGATTTGAATAGGAGCAGTTGCAGGGAAAACCACAATACATATACCCAGCACATATACACTACATGCACCTATACACGCATACACATATAGTAACATATATGTACATATATGATATATGCCATTGAAAGGAAATTTTGTTTTCATTGTATTTTGCTTCACTCTCTTATACACATACATCACAAAAAAAGAAAAAAAATATTTCCCAGAAAAAAAATCTCTTGTAATATCTGTCCGGGTTTCATTGTGATTTGATTTTTTTTCAACTTATAGAAAAGACTGTCTTAGGTCAGGCAATCATAAATAGGTTAATACTTTTAAAAAAGAAAAAAAAACATACTCAATTTGTCTTAAAATATATGAAGAGAAAAGAGAAGTTTACATTATTTAGTGATCTGGAATAAGTTAAAATGCTTCCTACTATATCCACATGTGAATTTTTTTATTTTATTTTATTTTTTTGCTGAGGCAATTGGGGTTAAGTGACTTGCCCAGGGTCATACAGCTAGGAAGTGTTATGTGTCTGAGGTCAGATTTGAACTCGGGTCTTCCTGACTTCAGGGCTGATGCTCTATCCACTCACATATGAAAATTTAAAAACAGTGAACAATAATAATAGACAAAACCTGAACAATGATATACTGCCTTTTTTTTTTTCATTTATTATTTGAGATCTAGTACATAACTTCAGGAAATGGATTGACTTTCACTTTGATAAGAAATGAATTTTTCTGATATTTAGCTAATCTTATTTGGGTAATGTAAATAAGTTTAAAATAGTAAGAACCACAGCTGGGGATTAAAAAAAAGAGTTTTGTTTTCTAATATCTTAGATTATGATTAAAGAAATAATCCTAATCAAAAAAGTTCTTCTATAGAGAAGGAAGGATGAGTATAAACAAATAGGACTGTCTACAGAATAAGAGTAAATACTTTGACTATATTATAAAGAATGCAAAAAAATTAAAATAATTTGCTACCATTATGAATGCAGGGAACAAGACATCCTCTTCAGTTCTCTTAAAATAAAATAGATTTTCACCTGTCTGGACTGAAATACTTTTGACTATGCTTATCAACAAGAATATCATCTAGAAGAATGGGGATAGATTCTTTATTTCATATCACTCCATTTTCAAACACTCTGATATTTATGCAAAATAGTCAACTTGATGTTCCCTATTCTCAGCTTAATTTTTACCTTCTCAAGGATATTTTTGTTTTGCTTTCTCATGGCTGAGGAAAACAAAAATCTTTGATATTTCCAAATAGATAGATAAAGATAGTGAATATATAGATGTACATGTACGAACATCTATGCATATATATACATTCATACATTTATACATAAACCTTCAATTATTTATTTAAAAATAAGCTCTTTGGAAGGTTTCACTGCAGCCTTCTTTATTCTTTACATTACCAAGTATCCAAGAGGAAAGAAAGATAGAAAACTATCCTTGACATCAGACAGACTTATGTTCACTTCTGACCTTTAATGTATAATGACTCTGTGACCTTGGAAAAGACACTTCATCTCTTAGTAACTATTGAAGAATAAATTACAGAGTTAAGGTACAGATGTATCTCCTGCATTGATAGTGGGAATTTCCACATCTGACAGTCCTTTGTACCAATGAAATCCCACTTCCTTTGTCTAATCTCTAAGTTTTAACATGGTATCATTAAATGCATAAAAATATTCAATAAATTACACTTAATTGATTTAATTTTTAAAGTACTTTATATTTCTTAGCCCTCTTTCTCAAAGGAAAAAAAAAAAACCTAAACACATCCATTTGTCAATTGCTGTGAATTTGTATATGACGCCCCCCTCACTTTTCTTTTTAAATAACTTTTTATTGACAGAACCCATGCCAGGGTAATTATTTACAACATTATCCCTTGAACTCACTTCTGTTCTGATTTTTCCCCTCCCTCTCTCCACCCTCTCCCCCAGAGGGTAAGCAGTCCTATACATGTTAAATAGGTTACAGTAGATCTTGGATACAATATATGCGTGCAGAACCAAACAGTTCTCTTGTTGCTCAGGGAGAATAGGATTTAGAAGGTATAAATAACCCAGGAAGAAGAACAAAAATGCAAGCAGTTTATATTCATTTCCTAGTATTCTTTCTTTGGGTGTAGCTGCTTCTGTCCATCCTTGATCAATTGAAACTGAGTTAGATCTTCTCTTTGTCAAAGAAATCCACTTCCATCAGAATATATCCTCATACAGTATCGTTTTTAAGGTATATAATGATCTCCTGGTTCTGCTCATTTCACTCAGCATCAGTTCATGTAAGTCTCGCCAATCCTCTCTGTATTCATCCTGCTAGTCATTTCATAAAGAATAATAATATTCCATAACATTCATATATCACAATTTACTCAACCATTCTCCAATTGATGGGCATCCATTCATTTTCCAGCTTCTGGCCACTACAAACAGGGCTGCCAAAACATTTTGGCACATACAGGTCCCTTTCCCTTCTTTAGTATCTCTTTGGGGTATAAGCCCAATAGAAATACTGCTGGATCAAAGAGTATGCACAGTTTGATAACTTTTTGGGCATACTTCCAAATTGCTCTCCAGAATGTCTGGATGTGTTCACAATTCCACCAACAATGTATCAGTGTCCCTGTTTTCCCACATCCCCTCCAACATTCAGTGTTATCTTTCCATGTCATTCTGGCCAATCTGACAGGTATGTAGTGGTATCTCAGAGTTGTCTTAATTTGCATTTCTCTGATCAATAGTGATTTGAACACTTTTCATTGAGTGGTAATGTTTTAATTTCATCATCCGAAAATTATCTGTTTATATCCTTTTTTACCATTTAGCAATTGGAGAATGGCTTGATTTCTTTAATTAGATTCAATTTCTATATTTTGAAATGAGTCCTTTATCAGAAACTTTGACTGTAAAAATGTTTTATTTTTTTTTTCCTTCTAATCTTCCTGCTTATTTTGTTTGTACAAAAAATCTTTTTCAATTTAATAATCAAATTTTCATTTGTATCAAAGTGATCTTTAGTTCTTCTTTTTGGCAAAATTCCTTCCTCTTCCACAGGTCAGAGGTAAACTATCCTTTCTTCCAATTTATTTAGATCTCATTGTTTTCCTGATCTGAACCCATTTTGACTTAACTTGGTGTACGGTTTAATGTGGGCTTACCCATACTAATTTCCAATTTTCCAGCAATTTTTGTCAAATAATATTCTTTGCCAAAAACTGGGGTCTTTGGGTTTTTAAAACCCAGATAATTAAAGTTTTGGCTTTTTGTCCTTTTAACCTAACCTATTCCATTGATCAACTAACTTTTTTAAATACCAGATGGTTTTTAGTAATCATGCCTTTATAATTTTTAGATCTGGCACAGCTAGGCCACCTTCATTTTGATTTTTTTCAAATTCCTTAAATTTTTGACCTTTGTGTTTTTCCATATGAACTTTGTTGTTACTTTTTCGGTCAAAAATGTTTTTGGGAATCTGATTGATATAGTGCTAAATGTAGTTAGGCGCCTTTATTATATTTGCCTCCCAATCCAAGAGATGTAATATTTTTTATTGGTTAGACGATTAATTTTGTTAAAGTGTTTTGTTTTTTGTCATAAAGTTTTGATTTTCCCTTGGCAGATAGATTCCCAAATATTTTATACTATCAGTATTTTTTAATGGAATTTCTTGTAACCTGACTGGGTTGGATTTTGTTAGTGATATATAAGAATGTGATGACTTATGTGGGTTTATTTTTATAACCAGCAACTTTCTAAAGTTGGATTATTTTTAAAAACTTTTAGTAGAATCTCTGGGGTTCTTTTTAAGTATACCATCATATCATCAGCAAATAGTGATAATTTGGTTTCCTCCTTGCCTATTTTTATTCCTTTAATCTCTTTCTCAGCTCTTATTGCCAAAGCTAGCATTTCTTTTTTTTTTTATTTAATAGCCTTTTATTTACAGGATATATGTATGGGTAACCTTACAGCATTAACAATTGCCAAACCTCTTGTTCAATTTTTACCTCTTACCCCCCCTCCCCCAGATGAAGGATGACCAGTAGATGTTAAATACATTAAAATAAAATTAGACACACAATAAGTATTGACCAAACTTATTTTGCTTCAAAAGAATCAGACTCTGAAATATTGTACAATTATTTGAAGGAAATCAAAAAATGAGGGGGATAAATATAGTGGATTGGGAATTCAATGTAATGGTTTTAGTCATCTCCCCAGGTTCTTTTTCTGGATATTTATTCATTACGTTCCATTGGAAATGATTTGTTGATCTCATTTGAGGATGGCCGTCCATCAGAAGTCATCATATGGTATTGTTGTTGAAGTATATAATGATCTCCTGGTCCTGCTCATTTCACTCAGCATCAGTCTCTCCAGGCCTTAGACTTAATTTGTGTGAAAAGTGGTCTGTAATTTTGCTCATAAAGTTTCTGATTTTCCCTTGGCAGATAGATTCCTAAATATTTTATATTATCAGTAGTTACTTTAAATGGAATTTCTTTTAACTCTGACTGTTGGATTTTGTTAGTGAATATAAGTTATGACTTATTGGGTTTATTTTTAACCACAACTTTGATAAAGTTGTGGATTATTTCTAATAATTTTTAGTAAACCTTGGGGTTTCTAAATATCCATCATGTCGTTGGGAGGATAATTTCGTTTCCCATTGCCTATTCTTTTCCTTTAACTTTTCATCTCTTATTCCAAAGCAGCATTTTTAATACAATATTAAATAGTAACGGTGATATGGGCAACCTTGTTTCTCCAGATCTTATTGGGAATGGGTTTTGTCCTGTTAATATGATCTTATGATGGTTTTAAATAGATCTGCTGAATTACTTTAGGAAAAGTCCATTTATTCCCTATACCTAAGTGTTTTTTAGAATGGATGTTGGATTTTGTCAAATTTTTCTTCATCTATTGAGATATCAATGGTTTTTGTTAATTTGGTTGTTAATACCAATTATATTGATAGTTTTCCAAATTGAACCACCCTGCATTCCTGGTATAAATCCTCTTATCATAGTGTATTATCCGGAGTGATTTTCTGTACTCTTTTTGCTAATATCTTATTTAAGATTTTTGATAATGACTTTCAAGATCCAAACATGGAAACCGAGTCCCTTGGCAAGGGGACTTCCAGAGACACGTCAATGCTTCAGTGTGTAAAAAGTGATCTAAAGCTCAATGTTGGAATAAGACAGAATGAGAAAAGGGGGGAGAACAAGACCTACTCCGTCCAAATGCAAAGAGGCTTCCATTGGGCATCAGAATGTGATTGATTCAGGGAAACTGGAAGGGGCCCACAGGGGCCCCAGGCAAAAAACACTAGGGGCATGATGCAGCCATTTCCACCCAGAGAGCGCCCAGAAGTCCAGTACCCAGACAACCAATCAGACAGGAAGCAATCTGATGGAAGAAAGGATTATAATTGGGGAGAATAGAGGTGTATGCAGCTGGGATAACTGAGAGATACTCCCTGAGAAGTATAATCTATTCCTTCCATCCTATGGATCCCTTGCCTCCAGGCACAGTAGGCTTGGCCATTTCATCTCCTGAGAGTAAGTAAAAACATTGTCCATCCATACATTGATGTGGGAAACTGGGGAATGTGTCGATAATATCCCAGTTACTAATACGTAGACAATGTGTGACTTATCACCCAGGAGAAGTAGTAGCATCAAGTTTACTGATACAGACTCCTAGTAGGCAATCTCGTGATAGTTGCCCAGATTCTGACTCCAAGCAACAAAATGCAGGAATATACTGGACAGCAGCTGTGACAGCTGACCATCATATGCTCACTATCTATATAAATGTCATACCATTAGAAGGATTGGTAGACACTGGTGCAGATAGTACAGTCATTACAGTTGCCAGCTGACCCAGTCACTGGCCAAAGATTAAGGCAGACACCTACATGTCTGGCATACAAGGAGCAACAGCAGCTGAAGTTAGTGCTACCCCTTTGAGAATGACATTTGAAGGCAAAACAGGAGTTTTACTCCTTTTATAGTTGAAAAAAAATCCATCAATCAGTGGGGAAGAGATATTTTACAACAATTAGGATTAAAAATTAGTAACTCGTTTTTTTTGACAGGGCTGCTGTTGAAGGCCTGCCAACACTTTTACCTGTTCATATCCAATGGAAAACGGATACACCATTGTGGATGGAACAGTGGCCCTTAGATAGTGATAACATTCAGGCCTTAGATATATTATAGGAACAACTTAACCAAGGATACTTACAACCTTCTCTAAGTCCTTAAAATTCCCCAGTATTTGTTGTAAGAAAGAAATCTGGAAAATGGAGGATGTTGACTGATTTAAGAAAGGTGAATGAACAGATGGAAACTATGGGAACTCTACAGCCTGGACTTCCATCTCCTACTCAATTGCCTAGAGAATGGCCTCTTTGGGTTATAGACATTAAGGATTGTTTCTATTCTATCTTTCTAGATAAGGAAGATATGAAAAGATTTGCCTTTTCAATGCCCAGCGTTCACTTAGCTGAGTCATATAAAAGATATGAAGGGACAGTTTGGCACAGGGATTGAAAAACAGCTCTCCTATGTGTCAAATGTATGTTGTTGCTGCTCTTATTCCATAAGAATAGCATTTCCAAAACTAATGTTATTACATTACATGGATGACATATTGGGATGTGCACCTGAGGAACAAATGTTAGAAGCATGTCTACAAAAGACCATAGAAACACTAAGGAACTACAAATTGCACATAGCTCCAGAAAAATTTCAAAGACATGATCCTTTTCAATATTTAGGATATGAAGTATACCCTAAGGTGTTTACAGTACAAAAACTTTCCTTAAGAACAGAGAAGCTAAACACCTTAAATGACTTTCAGAAATTAATAGGTGATATCCAATGGATGTGTCCACTGTTAGGCTTGACTTCCTATCAATTGTAACCATTATATGACATTTTACGGAGAGATAGTGCTTTAAACTCACAATGTCAGCTTACAAAATAAGCTCAAGAGGCTTTGAAAGAAGTTGAAGTGGCTTTATCCAATGTGGTTGAAAGAATCACTCAAAAATGCTTGGAAATATCAGTTTTTGCTACACAAGAGGCACTCACAGCAGTCGTTCATCAAGGAGACAGTGTGACAGAGTGGGTGAAACTCCCAGCACAACCAGAACAAAGCCTTACTCCTTACCCAGTGCTTGTGGCTAGAATTTTATTAAAGGCCATTAAGCGAGCAGTACAATTATCTGGGATAAGAGCTAACAAGATATACACATTTTATATTAATGCACAAATTAATGTGTGCTGTTAAACCATCCCAGAATGGCAAATTTTATTAGTCATGGCTCTAAGTTTTACACACAGGTCTCCATTAAAGATAACCAATATCCATTGGTGATGGATTCTTGAAGAAAACGTTCCTAAGGTTCCTCTTAAAGAACCAACTATCTTTGCAGATGCATCCAAACATAATATTTGTGCTGTATATGCTCGTGACTTAACTATAAAGAGAGTAGTCAGAACTCCTTTTCTGTCCACTCAGCAGAATGAATTGTATGCAATCATTCTAGCTCTTACTTATTATCCAGGAGGTATAAATATAATATCTGATTCGGCCTGTTCAGTAGGTGTGGTACAAAGAATTACCACAGACCAAATTAAATTTGTAGCCTCGCATCCAGGTAAGATTTATATCTTGCATGTCCACTCTCATAGTGGACTTCCAGGTCCTATTTTTGATGGTAATTCAAAGGAAGATAACTTTCTAACTATGTTGGCCAATACTCCTTCATTTCAAGAAGCACAAAATTCTCACTTTAAATATCATCAGGCTGCTCGAGCTTTACGTTTACAATTTGGAATAAAAAGAGAGGAAGCTAGGAGCTTAGTAAAAGCCTATACAGCTTGCCTTCATTTCCATGCTCCTATACTGCTTCCAGGGAAGAACCCTTGTGGTTTGAAGCCCAGTGAATTTTGGCAAGTGGATGTGACCCATTACAAATCTTTTGGTCATCTGTCTTTTATCCATATTGTAGTAGACACCTTTTCAGGATTCAGTTTTGCAATACTAGCAGCAAAAGAGACAGCCTGAGTGGTCACTGAATTCCTTATATAAGCTTTTGCAATTATGGGTGTAACATCGAGGGAATATAATAAAGATGACAATATTCCCTAAACTAATCTATTTATTTAGTGCAATACCAATTGGACTCCCAAGAAAATATTTTAATGATGTATAAAATAGGTCAAGAATCTCAAGGGAATTAATGAAAAAAAAATCAAATGAAGGTGGCCTAGCTGTACCTGATCTAAAACTATATTATAAAGCAGCAGTTACCAAAACCATTTGGTATTGACTAAGAAATAGATTAGTTGATCAGTGAAATAGGTTAGGTTAATAAGACAAAATACTCAACTGTAACAATCTAGTGTTTGACAAACCCAAAGATCATAACTTTTGGGACAAGAATTCATTATTTGACAAAAACTGCTCAGATAACTGGAAATTAGTTTGGCAGAAATTAGGCATGGACCCACAGTTAACACCACCAAGATAAGATCAAAATGGGTCCATGATTTAGACATAAAGAAGGAGATTATAAATAAATTAGAGGAACATAGGATAGTTTATCTCTCATACTTGTGGAGGAGGAAGAAATTTGTGACCAAAGATGAACTAGAGACCATTACTGATCACAAAATAGAAAATTTCGATTACATCAAATTAAAAAGCCTTTGCTTTTTTTTTTTTTTTTGCTGCAACCATTCCCAATAAGATCTGTAGTGAAACAAGGTTGCCCACTATCACCATTACTATTTAATATTGTATTAGAAATGCTAGCTATAGCAATAAGAGCTGAGAAAGAGATTAAAGGAATAAGAATAGGCAATGAGGAAGCCAAATTATCACTCTTTGCTGATGACATGATGGTATACTTAGAGAACCCCAGAGATTCTGCTAAAACGTTATTAGAAATAATCCACAACTTTAGCAAAGTTGCTGGTTATAAAATAACCACATAAGTCATCAGCATTCTTATATATCACTAACAAAAATCCAACAGTCAGAGTTACAAAGAGAAATTCCATTTAAAGTAACTACTGATAATATAAAATATTTAGGAATCTATCTGCCAAGGAAAATCAGAAACTTTATGAGCAAAATTACAGACCACTTTTCACACAAATTAAGTCTCATCTAACCAATTGGAAAAATATTAAATGCTCTTGGATAGGGCGAGCAAATATAATAAAGATGACAATATTACCTAAACTAATGTATTTATTTAGCGGTATACCAATCAGACTCCCAAAAACTATTTTAATGACCTAGAAAAATAACAACAAAGTTCATATGGAAAACAAAAGGTCAAGAATTTCAAGGAATTAATGAAAAAAAATCAAATGATGGTGGCTTAGCTGTACCAGATCTAAAATTATATTATAGAGCAGCAGTTACCAAAACTATTTGGTACTGGCTAAGGAATAGATTAGTTGATCAGTGGAATAGATTAGGTTCAAGGATAAAACAGTCAACAAATATAGCAACCTAGTCTTTGATAAACCCAAAGATCCCAGCTTTGGGATAAGAACTTACTGTTTGATAAAAATTGCTGGAAAATTGGAAACTAATATGGCAGAAACTAGGCATTGATCCATACTTAACACCGTACACCAAGATAAGGTCAAATGGGTTCATGACCTAGGCATAAAGAATGAAATTATTAATAAATTAGAGGAACATAGGATAGTTTACTCTTAGACCTGTGGAAGGGGAAGGTCTTTATGACCTAAGCAGAACTAGAGATCATTACTGATCACAAAATAGAAAATTTCGATTATACCAAACTGAAAAGTTTTTGTACAAACAAACTAATGCAGACAAGATTAGAAGGAAGCAATAAACTGGGAAAATATTTTACATCAAAGGTTCTGATAAAGGCCTCATTTCAAAATATACAGAGAATTAACTCTAATTTTAAAAATCGCTATTCTCCAATTGAAAAATGGTCAGGATATGAACAGACAATTTCAGATGAAGAAATTGAAACTATTTTTAGTCATGAAAAGATGCTCCAAGTCATTATTAATCAGAGAAATGCAAATTAAGACAACTCTAAGATAAACTACACACCTGTCAGATTGGCTAAGATGACAGGAAAATAATGATGATTGTTGAGGGGATGTGGGAAAACTGGACATTGATGCATTGTTGGTGGAGTTGTGAATGAATCCAACCATTTTGGAGAGTAGTTTGGAACTATGCTCAAAAAGTTATCAAACTGCATACCCTTTGATCCAGCAGTGTTACTACTGGGCTTATATCCCAAAGAGATTATAAAGAAGGAAAGGGACCTGTATGTGCATGAATGTTTGTGGCAGCCCTTTGTAGTGGCTAAAAACTGAAACTGAATGGATGTCCATCAGTTGGAGAATGGTTGAATAAATTGTGGTATATGAAAATTATGGAATATTACTGTTCTGTAAGAAATGACCAACAGGATAATTTCAGAAAGGCCTGAGAGATTTACATGAACTGATGCTGAGTGAAATGAGCAGGACCAGGAGATCATTATATACTTCAACAACAATACTATATGATGACCAGTTCTGATGGATCAGGCCATCTCAGCAACGAGATCAACCAAATCATTTCTAATGGAGCAATAATGAACTGAACTAGCTATGCCCAGAAAAGAACTCTGGGAGATGACTAAAAACAATACATTGAATTCAATCCCTATATTTATGCACACCTGCATTTTTGATTTCCTTCACAAGCTAATTGTACAATATTTCAGAGTCTGATTCTTTTTCTACAGCAAAATAACGTTTTGGTCAGATATACTTATTGTGTATCTAATTTATATTTTAATATATTTAACATCTACTGGTCATCCTGCCATCTGGGGAGGGGTGGGGGTAAGAGGTGAAAAATTGGAACAAGAGGTTTGGCAATTGTTAATGCTGTAAAGTTACCCATGTATATATCCTGTAAAGAAAAGGCTATTAAATTAAAAAAAAAAAAAAAAAAACAGATGGAATTCCTCTGTTTCATTAAATGTCCATCTTCCTCCATGGAAAAAAATGCTCAGCTTAGCTGGGTAGTTCATTCTTAGCTGAATTCCAAATTCTTTTGCCTTTCAGAGTATCAAATTCCAGGCCCTTGGATCCTTTATGTTGAGGCAGCCAGATCTTGTGTGACCCTTATTGTGGCACCTTGGTATTTGAATTGTTTTTTCCTGGCTGCTTGTAGGATTCTTTCTTTAGTCTGAAAATTCTGAAGTTTGGCCACATAATTCCTTGGAGTCTTTATTTTAGAGTCTTTTTCAGAAGGTGTTCAATGGATTCTTTCCACGCCTATTTTACCTTCCGGTTCTATTACTTCTGGGCAGTTCTCTTTAATGATTTCCTGTAAAATAGTATCTAGGCTCTTTTTTTCATCATAATTTTCGGGTAGTCTGATGATCCTTAGGTTTTCTCTTCTAGATCTATTTTCCAGGTCTGTTGTTTTTTTCAATTAAATATTTGACATATTTTTCTAATCTTTCATTTTTTTTGGTTTTGCTTGACTGATTCTGTCTCAATGAATCAGTCATTTCTATTTGTTCAGTTCTGATTTTTAGTGTGTTATTTACTTCATTAGCTTTTTTTGCTTCTTTTTGTATATGTCTGATTGAGTTTTCAAATGAGTCATTTTGCTCTATGGAATTTTTTTCCATTTCACTAATTTTGTTTTTTAGTGAGTTATTTTCTTTCTCCAATTCACAAATTCTGTTTCCCTGCACTTCTTGGGAGTTTTTACCTTTTCCAATTCACATTTCAGGAAGTTGTTTTCTTTTTCCAAGGCAGGGGGGCACAGTCTGGGCAGCCTCTCATTAGCACAGTGTGGGGCTTGGCCTGGGGCAATAGAACTTTCCCAACAGGACTGTGCTTCCTGGAGCAGAGACACTTCAGGTCCCTGCAAATCATTCACTGCTCAAATGCTAAGCCCCAGGGCGGGATTGGCTTGGGAGAGTGAAACTCTCACTGCTTTATGTCTAGCTCCAAAGCAGTCATTATCTCACACAGCAGGGGTTCTTTGCAGGGCACTTTCCCAGCTCTGCCCTGAAGGCCTGAGTTACTTCCAGGTGGGGAACTCTTTCCCAGAGCACTCCAGTACCTCGTTGCTTTTTGCAGCCTGCTAGCAGGACAGCTACCAGTCCATACACCTCTCACTGCTCTGCAGAGGAAGCTGGTAACCTCCTGGCCCTGAAGGCAGACGGTACAGGCTTTAACAAAATGAGTAAGAAAATCAAAAGGACAATTGATAGTTTCTACTCAGAAAGAGAACAGCTTTTCAACCCTGAAGAGACTAATAGCAGACAGTCTCTAAACAATTGTTGGTCCCCAATACAAAAGGCTCTCCTAGAAGAGACTATTTAAAACCTTAAAAGAACTAGAAGAAAAATGGGGAAAGGAAAGAGAAGTTATGCAAGAGAGTACAGAAAAGACATATAACTCACTAAAAGAAAAAATTGATAAAGTGGAAAAAGAAAACAACGTCCTGAAATGTGAATTGGAAAAGGTAAAAAAAAATAAATAAATAAAATAAAACCCCTCACTTTTAATCTTTGTGTTAAATACTATTCATTCCATCGTAATACCAAAATCCCATTCCACTGATAGCTAGACTATTTTCCTAAGTTTGAAATGGAATCAGTCCTGCTAAACATGTTTCAAAAATGTAAATTTTGTTTTGGGTAGTATTGGGTAATATTTTACAAGTAACTCAAATTTTGATTCGGCTTTTGTTCAATTTCTTCCAAGAGAAACTGAGAGAAAATACAGATAACACTATTACTTTATAACTCATAAAATACAGTTCTTCTGTTGCTCACTTATACCTTCTGGTTCAGTAGAATCTGTGAGCTGAAAAGTGTTTGTCTTATCCTTTCTCATCTCCTACTATTCTTTACTAGCATGTGCTGGAATGTAATGACTAGAAACTACTTTCTAGGGCAAAAGTTTCATAATCTTTGTAGGCTAAAGCCTCAATATCTATAGTATATAATAATAATGGCATTTTGTAACTGGGATTAAAGTTCTAATATTTACTGACAAAATCTTGTGACATTGATTCATATTGTCTCTTCTAATAACATCCTAAGTATTTTAGGATTATTGTTGGAGCTACATCCAATTGAGAATATTTTGGCATCTCTTTACAGAAAAAAATTGAAAGGTCTCATACTGGAAGCAGGAAAATTAGATGGGATTTTGCAAAATATTAAAGATAAGAGCTGATGGAGGTCTGACTTGGAGGTATGGTTCTAAAAGCAACAGAAAAGAGGATAGATATAAGACATGTTGTATATATGAGCTCAATAATGTAGGCAAATGTTTGGAAAAAGGTGTTTAAATGGAAAATTGAGTTAAAATAATTCTGATATTGTGAAATGTTAGAACTGTGAAAAAATAATAATTCCCACATCAGATATAGGTACATTTAAAGACTGGAGAATAATATTTGATGGTAGTGATGACTATGGTGGTAAGAAAGTTAACTTAGTTGTAGAAATGATGATTCTGAATGTCTTGAAGGCAATTGGTAATGTGAAATTAGGATTCAGAAGAGGGATTATCCCTGGATATATTTAGCTAGAAATCTATAACTACTTTTTATAGAAACAGCAATTATTGAAAACATGTCACTAAATTGAATATAGCATCTGAGAATATAGTGGAAGTCTAACTTTAGAATTTATAATTTGTTCTTCCTATTGAATTTATTTATTTAACTATTCTACTAAGCCTAATTTTGATGTTATTACTTTTTTTTTGTTTTATAGCTATTCATTTATTTATTTGCATGCATACACACACACACACATACACAAAGTTGTTTAAGTAATTACTTGGGGCTACTCCTAACCTCTTCCGCATTTTATGTTATTATGCACTTCAACATATATAGCAAGTTGTTATATGTTTTATAGTTTACTGTTATACTATATGAAAATTCGTTGATATTCATTCTCAAAAATTAAATTTTAAGCTTTCCTTAAAAAAGAAACTATGATACAGCTTTGTTCCAGCCGTCTCTCTAATGAGCCTGTATCCTAAAGAGATAATAAAAAAGGGAAAAGGAATCAAATGTGCAAAAAAATTTAGCAGCACTTTTTTGGAATGGCAAGTAACTGGACGCTGAGTGGATGCACATCAGTTGGGGAATTGCTGAATAAGTTATGGTATATGTATATTATGGAATATTATTGTTCTATTAAAAAAAATCAGCACTCTGATTTCAGAAAGACCTAGAGAGAATTACTTGAACTGATACTAAGCGAGGTGAGTCGAACCAAGAAAACACTAGAACAGGAACAACAAGATATATATCAGAAATGATGGATGAGGTTTTTTTTAAACAGTAAGGTTATTCAGGCTAGTTCCAATGGTCTTTTGATGGAGAGAGCCATCTGTACCCAGAGGACTATGGGGATTAAAACTGAATCATAACATAGTATTTTCACTTTTCTGTTGTTGTTTGCTTGCATTTTATTTTCTTTCTCATTTTTTTCTTTTTGATTTGATTTTTTTTGTACAGCATGATAATTATGGAAATATGTACAGAAGAATTGCACATGCTTTACATATATTGGATTACTTGTTGTCTAGGAGAGAGAATGAGAGTAAGGGAAGGAGAAAAATGTGGAACACAGGATTTTATAAAAGTAGATGTTGAAAACTATGCATACATTTTGAAAATAAAACTATTTATAAAAAATGAAGAAATCTCAAAAAAACCTGTAATATATATGAACATTCATAAGAATAAATCGATATAAAGAATTTAGAAAAAATAAAATTAAAAAGAAACTATGAGGAGAAGAAATAAATTTTAAAAATATTAGTTAAAAGTAGGAAAATAGAAAGATTGCTACATTTGAAGTTGGAGAAATTGAATGTGAATTCTAAGTCAAACACTTTAATACCTGTGTGACATGTACAATTTGATAAAACTCTTTGGGACTCCATTTCCTATTGTGATTTCTTAAGGCTCTTCCACCTTTAAAGCCAAGAATCTGTGAAGTTCTATAAATAAAACTTTTTTTTCCCATTGACATTCCTGATAATTTCAGGATAGTTCATTTTAATCCTTGATTGATCTTCAGTTGAAAGTCATTCATAATACCTCAGATGTAAGTTGTTCTGTCATCTTCTTACACAGCCAGGTTTTCTTTGAAGTAGCTAGTGATTGATGATTTAAAAGTAAAGATTCAAATGAACCAAAATATCATCTCATTTCCAGAAATCCTTGATAATTTTTAAAGTAAAATATCATCCAGCATTACACATAATCACTTACCAAGTTTTATAAGTATAAATTGTGGGTTTCAAGTTTTTGTAAAGCGGGGGCCCTCCTGCTTTTACCACTAAGATTTTTCATTTTAAGATACTGATATCAAACTTACAGTGAGCAGACTTCGTGATTAGAACATAATGCAGAGTAAAGAGAGTGGAAAAATTGATTTGTAATAAAAGAGGAAGTAGCTCTATGAAGATAAATGAGACAAACAGGTGGCAAGCACTATCTCCATTTTATGGACTAAGAATGTGAAACCCCCCAAAAAATTATCTTGCTCTCTAAAATTCAAAAGCCTAGAAAAAGGAGGTTGTTGAATGGTAGATCTTACCAAATGACTATTACTATTTACCTTTTATAATAATAATTGACATTTAGATAGCATATAGATGAATAAGTCATTTCTATAATTTACCAGATGCTTATTTTGAAACAAATACTGGATTAAGATTAAGGGATAGAAGGAAAGTTAAAAAAAATACAAGGTATCTTCCAAGGAACTCACATTCTAAAAGGAGAGATAAATATGTTCAATTAATAACTCTTGATAAAAGACATTTGTCACTGTGACAAGTAGTAATGACTGTGTAGAACAGGTATAATGTAAATGAAATAAATAAAGCCTCCTGGAGAAGATGTGATTTGTCATAAGATTTGAAGTCATCCAGGAAAACTAGAAGACAAATGGAAGGGAGAATATTTCAAGCATTTCAGACAGCAAAGAAAAAAATATAGAGTCCAGAGATCAAGTATTGTATAAGAAAAACAACAATCAGTCCCCTGTAGTTAGATTGTTGAATACATGGAGAGGAGTCAAGTGTAAGGTAGAACAGAAAGGGAACAAATTACAAAATCCTTTAAATGTCAAATAGATAATTCTATATAAGAATCTTGGGGCTGTCAGAAACCACTAAAGTTTATTTGGTATGGAAATTACTTTGTGCTTTAGGACAAACAAGTTGGCAGCTTAGTGGAGGATAGATTGAAGTAGGGACAGAAACTACAGTTAGGACAATTACAAATCGATCATAATTTAGGTGATGGATAAGGTCTTGTACTGGGAGTGGTGGGGAGTGAATACAATACACACTGGGGGTGTGAATTGAGTGAATACAATTTGATAAAACTCTTTGGGACTCAGTTTCCTATCATGATTTATTAGGGCCCTTCCATTTAAATCTATGAATCTGTAATGTTCTATAAGTAAAACATTCTTTGAGCTCTTAAGACAGCCACACCACCTGTTCTTCATGCAAGATATTGGCAAAGGAAGATATAGTGCAAAAATATCCCTGAGTGATGTGAGTTAATAAAATGAGAGAAGAGGGAATTCTCTGTTAATGACATTTTCTTGTTGTTATTGTTTATTTGTTTATTTTTTTTAATGAAGTAAGAAGTAAGATTTCAGCTAAGAAGGGAACCAAGTGTTACCATGAGAGAGTTGAAGAGGAATGAAATGTTTTGGAATACTTACTATTCCATGGTAAGTTGTATTAAAAATAAAATTAGGGAGATTTAAAATCATGTTGAACTCTAATTCTACTAGAAAAGTTGATTGTTAATTGAAAAAAATACAAATGGTATTCATTTGTTCTTCTGTTAATTGCCTGCCTTTAAGAGAGAGATAACAAATAGACAACATTCCATATTACAGAAAATAAATTACCTGTGCCTATTTACATGAACTCAACAATTTCAGTGAAATGTCCTTAGTACCAATCTACACAATCAGAATATCAACTCCATAGTTTTCTTTCATTTTTTTTTTGTTGTTAAAAGGTAGATTTTTTCATCCATCCTGCTATTTACTTCCATTTTATGGAAGTGTTCATCATATTCAAATACAGTTATGATTACTAGCTCTGTATTTCCTTCCATTCCATTTTTTTTTCCTGTATATGCTTTTGTTCTATCACCTTCCTATCCCTCCTTAGTAATGTTTTATTTCTAACCCACACAGCCCTCTACTTGCCCTAACTTAATATCATCCCTCTTCCATTCTATTACTATTTTCTTCTAGTGCTTCTGGCCTCCCTTCTGTCCAAGTCCTCCCTTTTCTTTCTGTTTCCTCTTTCTAATTCTTTATAGAATAAAATTTATTTCAGTAACCAACTAAATGATAATGTTCTTTTCCCTTTTTTGAGTCAAAACTGGTAAGATTAAGCTTCAGATAATGCTCATACTTCTCCCTTCTTTGTCTGTATTATAATAGGTCATTTGTACTTCTTTATATCATTTAATTTGTCCCATTATACCTCCTCTTTACTATTCTCTCATTAAATCCTTTTCCCACCCTTTAATGATTCTTTGATATCACACCAGAGTTCATTCACAACCACATCCTATTAACTGCTTTAATAACATTATTTTGCTGTATAAAAAGTATCAGACTCTGAAATATTGTACAATTAGCTTGTGAAGGAAATCAAAAATGCATGTGTGCATAAATATAGGGATTGGGAATTCAATAATGGTTTTTAGTCATCTCCCAGAGTTCTTTTTCTGGGTATAGCTAGTTCAGTTAATTACTGCTCCATTAGAAATGATTTGGTTGATCTCGTTGCTGAGGATGGCCTGATCCATCACAACTGGTCATCATCTAGTATTGTTGTTGAAGTATATAATGATCTCCTGGTCCTGCTCATTTCACTCAGCATCAATTCGTGTAAGTCTCTCCAGGCCTTTCTGAAATCATCCTGTTGGTCATTTCTTACAGAACAGTAATATTCCATAATTTTCATATACCACAATTTATTCAGCCATTCTCCAACTGATGGACATCCATTCAGTTTCCAGTTTCTAGCCACTACAAAAAGGGCTGCCACAAACATTCGTGCACATACAGGTCCCTTTCCCTTCTTTATAATCTCTTTGGGATATAATCCCAGTAGTAACACTGCTGGATCAAAGGGTATGCACAGTTTGATAACTTTTTGAGCATAGTTCCAAACTACTCTCCAAAATGGTTGGATTCGTTCACAACTCCACCAACAATGCATCAATGTCCCAGTTTTCCCGCATCCCCTCCAACAATCATCATTATTTTTTCCTGTCATCTTAGCCAATCTGACAGGTGTGTAGTGGTATCTTAGAGTTGTCTTAATTTGCATTTCTCTGATTAATAATGACTTGGAGCATCTTTTCATATGACTAGAAATAGTTTCAATTTCTTCATCTGAGAATTGTCTGTTCATATCCTTTGACCATTTTTCAATTGGAGAATGGCTTGATTTTTTATAAATTAGAGTTAATTCTCTATATATTTTGGAAATGAGGCCTTTATCAGAACCTTTGACTGTAAAAATATTTTCCCAGTTTTTTGCTTCCCTTCTAATCTTGTCTGCATTAGTTTTGTTTGTACAAAAACTTTTCAGTTTGGTATAATCGAAATTTTCTATTTTGTGATCAGTAATGATCTCTAGTTCTGCTTTGGTCATAAAGACCTTCCCCTTCCACAGGTCTGAGAGGTAAACTATCCTATGTTCCTCTAATTTATTAATAATTTCATTCTTTATGCCTAGGTCATGAACCCCTTTTGACCTTATCTTGGTGTACGGCGTTAAGTATGGATCAATGCCTAGTTTCTGCCATATTAGTTTCCAATTTTCCCAACAATTTTTATCAAACAGTAAGTTCTTATCCCAAAAGCTGGGATCTTTGGGTTTGTCAAAGACTAGGTTAGCTATATTTGTTGACTGTTTTATCCCTTGAACCTAATCTATTCCACTGATCAACTAATCTATTCCTTAGCCAGTACCAAATAGTTTTGGTAACTGCTGCTCTATAATATAATTTTTAGATCTGGTACAGCTAAAGCCACCTTCATTTGATTTTTTTTTCATTAATTCCCTTGAAATTCTTGACCTTTTGTTTTTCCATATGAACTTTGTTGTTATTTTTTCTAGGTCATTAAAATAGTTTTTTGGGAGTCTGATTGGTATAGCGCTAAATAAATAGATTAGTTTAGGTAATATTGTCATCTTTATTATATTTGCTCGCCCTATCCAAGAGCATTTAATATTTTTCCAATTGGTTAGATCAGACTTAATTTGTGTGAAAAGTGGTCTGTAATTTTGCTCATAAAGTTTCTGATTTTCCCTTGGCAGATAGATTCCTAAATATTTTATATTATCAGTAGTTACTTTAAATGGAATTTCTCTTTGTAACTCTGACTGTTGGATTTTGTTAGTGATATATAAGAATGCTGATGACTTATGTGGGTTTATTTTATAACCAGCAACTTTGCTAAAGTTGTGGATTATTTCTAATAACTTTTTAGCAGAATCTCTAGGGTTCTCTAAGTATGCCATCATGTCATCGGCAAAGAGTGATAATTTGGCTTCCTCATTGCCTATT
Organism: Sarcophilus harrisii; assembly: GCF_902635505.1. Taxonomy (NCBI): domain Eukaryota; kingdom Metazoa; phylum Chordata; class Mammalia; order Dasyuromorphia; family Dasyuridae; genus Sarcophilus; species Sarcophilus harrisii. The sequence continues at coordinate 422,820,013 of NC_045426.1, forward strand.
CTTATTCCTTTAATCTCTTTCTCAGCTCTTATTGCTATAGCTAGCGTTTCTAATACAATATTAAGTAGTAACGGTGATAGTGGGCAACCTTGTTTCCTCAGATCTTATTAGGATGGTTGCAGTTTGTCTCATTACATATGATGCTTACTGATAGTTTTAAATAGATGCTGCTGATTATTTTAAGGAAAAGTCCATTTATTCCTATACTATCAAGTGTTTTTAATAGGAATGGATGTTGGATTTTATCAAATGCTTTTTCTGCATCTATTGAGATGATCATATGGTTTTTGTTAATTTGGTTATTAACATGGCCAATTATATTGATAGTTTTCCTAATATTGAACCAGCCCTGCATTCCTGGTATAAATCCTACTTGATCATAGTGTATTATCTTGGAGATGATTTTCTGTAGTCTTTTTGCTAATATCTTATTTAAGATTTTAGCATCAATATTCATTAGGGAGATTGGTCTATAATTTTCTTTCTCTGTTTTCAGCCTACCTGGTTTAGGTATCAATTACCATGATCTGTGTCATAGAAGGAATTTGGTAGGATTCTTCATTCCCTATTTTATCAAATAATTTGTATAGCATTAGGCCAATTGTTCTTTAAATGTTTGGTAAAATTCACATATAAATCCATCTGGTCCTGAGGGTTTTTCTTAGGGAGTTGTTTAATTGCCTGTTCTATTTCTTTTCTGAAATGGGACTATTCAAGCAATTTACTTCTTCCTCTGTTAGTCTGGGAAGTCTGTATTTTTGGAGGTAGTCATCCATTTCACTTAGGTTATCAAATTTATTGGCATAAAGTTGAGCAAAATAACTCCTTATTATTTCTCTAATTTCCTCTTCATTGGTGGAAAGGTCTTCCTTTTCATTTTAAGACCAACTAATTTCATTTTCCTCCCTCCTTTTTCTAATCAGATTTACCAAAGGCTTATCTATTTTATTGGCTTTTTCATAGAACCAACTCTTAGTTTTACTAATTAGTTCAATAGTTTTTTTACTTTCAATATTTTTAATTTCTCCTTTTAATTTTAGAATTTCCAATTTAGTATTTTGATTGGGGGTTTTTAATTTGGTCTTTTTTAGTTGCAAGCCCAATTCATTAATCTTTTCTTTCTCTGTTTTATTCAAGTAAGCCTCTAAGGATATAAAATTCCCTCTTATTACCGCTTTGGCTACATCCCACAAATTTTGGTATGACGTCTCATCATTGTCATTATCTTGAGTGAAATTATTAATTTTATCTATAATTTGCTGCTTCACCCAATCATTTTTTAAGATGATATTGTTTAGTTTCCAATTACTTTTTGGTCTATTTCCCCTAACTTTTTGTTGAATGTATGTTTTATCACATCATGATCTGAAAAGAAAGCATTTACTATTTCTGCTTTCTTGCATTTAATTTTGAGGTCTTTCTGTCCTAATATATGGTCAATTTTTGAATAGGTTCCATGAACTGCTGAGAAGAAAGTATATTCCCTTCTATCTCCATTCAATTTTCTCCAAGATCCAACATACCTAATTTTTCTAATATTCTATTTACTTCTTTAATTTCTTTCTTATTTGTTTTGTGGTTTGATTTGTCTAATTCTGAGAGTGCAAGGTTGAGATCTCCTACTATTACAGTTTTGTTGTCTATTTCTTCTTGCAACTCTCTTAACTTCTCCTTTAGGAAGTTGAGTGCCATACCACTGGGTGCATATATGTTTAATATTGATATTGCTTCGTTGTTTATGCTACCTTTAGCAGGATGTAGTTACCTTCCTTATCTCTTTTAATTAGTTCAATTTTTACTTTTGCTTGATCTGAGATAAGGATGGCTACCCCTCTTTTGACTTCACCTGAAGCATAATAGATTTTGCTGCAGCCTTTTACCTTTACTCTATATGTATCCCCCTGCTTTAAATGTGTTTCTTGTAAACAACATATTGTAGGAGTTCTGACTTTTGATCCAGTCTGCTATCTGCCTCCCTCTTTATAGGGGTAGTTCATCCCATTCACATTTACAGTTAGAATTACTAAATCTGTATTTCCTGCCATCCTAATAACCCCAGATTGTGCTTTACTTATTCTTGCCCCCCCCAACCTCTTTCCCCTTTTAAACTTATGTCCCCCTTGTATCACGATGCTTATCCTCTTTATAATCCCTCCCTCCCCCCTTTGAGTTCTTTCCCCTTCTTCCCTTATTACTCTTTTCTTTTCCTTTTCCTCTCCCCGTTTTTAATGAGGCGAGGAGAAATTTTCTCTAAAACAAATGTCAATTATTTTTCTTTGAGCCAACTCTGATGAGAGTAAGATTCACACAATGTTCCCCCCCTCTCTAAATTCCCTCAGATATGATAAGTTTCCTTGGCCTCTTTGTGGGATGTGGTTTCCCTCTTTTTATCCCTCCTTCCCACCTTATTCTGCCATCATCCCTTTTCCATATCTACTTCCCTTTTTATGTTATATCAGTACAATCAAATTATACATGTATTCTTTTTGTATATCCACAATAGAAATACAATTCTCAAGGTTATTTTACCTTTTCTCCATCTCTTGAGTTCTATGCTTGGAGATCAAATTTTTTGTTTAGTTCTGGTTTTTCTTCAGAAACAAATGGAATTCATTTGTTTCATTAAATGTCCATCTTCTTCCCTGGAAGAAAATGCTCCAGCTTAGCTGGGTAGTTTATTCTTGAGCTGCATCTCAAGTTCTTGTGCCTTTCGGAATATCATATTCCAGGCCCTTCTTTCCTTTAATGTAGAGGCAGCCAGATCTTGGGTGATCCTTATTGTGGCACCTCAGGTATTTAAATGGTTTTTTTTTGGCTGCTTGTAAAATTTTTTCCTTAATCTGATAGTTCTGAAATTTTGCCACAATATTCCTTAGGGTTTTTATTTTAGGGTTTCTTTCATCAGGTGTTTGATGAATTCTTTCAATGCCTATTTTACCTTCTGATTCTATTACATCTGGGCAGTTCTCTTTGATGATTTCTTGTAAAATAGTATCTAGGCTCTTTTTTTCATCATAGTTTTCAGAAAGTCCAATAATCCTCAGATTATCTCTCCTAGATCTATTTTCCAAGTCTGTCATTTTAGCAAGTAGATAATTCATGGTTTTTCAGTTTGTCATTTTTGTTTTGCTTGACTGATTCTTGCTGTCTCAATGAATCATTAGTTTCAATTTGTTCATTTCTAATTTTTAAAGAATTATTTTCTTCAATAACTTCTTTCTGTATATGTCAATTGAGGTTTTTGAATGTATTGTTTTGGTCTGTGGAATTTTTTCCATTTCACTAATTTTTTTTAGTAGATTATTTTCTTTTCAGATTCACAGATCCTACTTTCTTGCGTGTTCTTTGTCTTTTCAATTCACGCATCCTACTTTCTTCGAGGTTCTTTGTCTTTTCAGATTCACAAATCCTACTTTGTAGTGAATTCTTTATTTTTCAATTCGTATTTCAGGAAGTTGTTGCTCTCTTGTAAGGCTTCTCTTTCCTTTCCCCATTTATCTTCTAACTCTCTTTTGAGACTTTTAATGGTCTCTTCTATGAGAGCATCATGTAAAGGAGGACAGTCTGATGCATTTTTGCTGTTTGAGGTCTCTTCAGGTTTGCTGACCTGCTCTTTTTCTGCATAGAAGCTGTCGATCGTTCTTTTCATCTTTTTATTCATGTTTTAAAGCCTTTAGGGTAGGTCTCCTAGGCAAGGGGGTTACCAGCTTCCTCTGCAGAGCAGGGAAAGATGTAAACCGATTTCCGGCTCCGAGGTATGGGAGTGCTCTGAGTGAGAGTTTTCCCTTCCCCCAACAGGAAGTGGATTCAGCACTGGCCGAGCTATCAAACTGCTTAGTAGGGCTGAGTGGATTATCGATTGCCCTTGGCTAGAGACTAAGGGGTGAAAGTGTCATTGCCCCAGGCCGGAGCCTCTTGTGGGACTGTGAGTATTAGCGGCTGACCGCAGACCACAGACCACAGACCGCAGACTGCAGACCGCAGACCGCAGACCGCCACAAACTCTGCCCCAGAGTCTCTGCCTGATGCAAATCGGCCCTGGAAAAGCTCTATGGCCCCAAGCCGAGCTCCCCACTGCGCAGATTGGAGGCTAACCCGGGCTGCGTCCTCCTGCCGTGCAGGATCACAACTGCCCCAAGGAAAAGCCCGTACTGCGGGTTGGGGCTGCACGCTTGTGCTGAGATCTGTGCCTTCACCCTCGGTTTGAGACTCTCCTCGGAACCTAATTTCTCTCCCAGTCTGTGCCGATCTCCCCCCTGGCCCCGAAACCAACCTTTTTTGGCGAGACTGCAGATTTTCTTCGGCCGGTGAGTTGTTCTACTTCTTATCTTTACGAATTGTAGCAGTCAAGACTATTTTTGAGGCTCGATATAATATTGATAAAGAGGGCAAGAGAAGAGCTTAGAAAGTTGCTTGTGTATTCTCTGCCATCTTGGCTCCGCCCCCCCCCACTATATTGTTAAGGACCACATCTAAGTGCAAAGGGAAAGGTGGACTCTCTGAAAGCTTCCACAAGTGTGAATCATAACACACTTGAACAAATTGCAAAGTAGATTTTATTGACACATTTGTTGCTTGTGAATTGGGAATGAAATAAATGGGAGGCAAGAAGAAAGAGGAGGCAATGCTTCTCAGTCTCCCTATATCATTATCCTTTTCTCACATGAAAGGATCTATTCTGCTGGAAGAATTAGATCCCCAGCAGTCAGTAGCAGATTGCTTCCATATATACTATCTCAAGACAGTTTTCTTTGAAGAATACTATCAAGTTCTTTTTTTTTTTTTTTTTGGGGGGGGGTCATGGACTTCAGGTAGACCAATAATTTTTAAATTGTCTCTCCTGGATTGATTTTCTGGTCAGCTGTTTTTCCAATGAGGTATTTTTCATTTTTCACATTTTTTTTCATTTGACTGATTCTTGATAGTCTCATAGTCATTAATTTCCATTTTCCCATTTTATGTTTTTAATATGTGATTTTTAAGTCAGCTTTTGTATCTTTTTTTCCATTTGATTAATTTTACTTTTCAAGGTATTTTCTTCAGTGGATTTTTTTTTTTTTTTTTTTTTTTTGTTTTCATTTGACTGATTCTTGATAGTCTCATAGTTTTTTTTTTTTGGTATTTGACCAATTTACATTTTTTAAAGAATTATTTTCTTCAATTTTTTCTTTTTCTTTTCTCATTTTTTCTTTTACTTGTTTCATTAATCTTTAAAAATCTTTTATGAGTGAGCACTTCTAAAAAACATCTTTAGACTTGAGACCAATTTATATCATTCTTTGAGATTTCCTCTGTGGATATTTGTCCTTGTCTGAGTTGGCATTTTGGTCTTCCCTGGTTTCATAGTATCTTTCTAGGCTCTTGATTAAGGAGATTGCCACAGTTGTCTGCTCTGGTACTGAGCCATGACTGAGTGTCTCAGTTGCTGATCTGCTATCATTAAGACAACATCTTAGTTGGGCTGAACACCCCTTTCAGCCCAGTAAAAGTGATTTTTCTTTAAGTCCTTTCAATCTTGAGCTGGAGAGTGGTTTCATTCTATCAAAGTCTGTTTAGAGGCTTGATTTCATGTTGTTTTTGAGGGAAACTTGTTGAGCTTCATCCCAAGATCCACCCCCAGAGCTCACCTTCATCTTAAAATTATTTAACTACAGAAATAACTCTCTTTGGGATATAAAAGAGAAATTAAATAGGAGTTGAAAAGAAATTGTCTTTTGCAATCTACTGTTTTTATCATCCCACCCAACTTGAACAAACTGTCTTATCCCTCTTTTAACAATCCCAAATATAACTAAAAATAGTGGTTTTTATTTTCATATGATTTCCTGTGGAACTTCAATTCATTGATTTCCATAAAATACATACATTTTCATTATATATAATATATATATACATGCATGTACACACACATATATATAAATATATAAATTTCTCATATTCCTTTGAAATCTCTTCTCCTAAATTGAAAAGTATAAATATTACATATTTATATATATCTATCTATATATATATATATATGCATACACACATCTGTATATAAAAGTAAGATACAAATATATGTATCTATGTGGATATGTGCATATGGTTCTAATCTTCTTTACTATAAATTCAAAAACAGAAAACTAATCTTTACCCAGGGAACATAATTTCCACTCTAGGAATAAGTTGTTTTCTTCTTGGTGAAAATGTTTTCTTCTTGGTGAAAACTAAACTAGAATTTTAATTCACTTCATGGATTTCCCTGAATACTTTCAAATAACATTGTAATTAAAGGAAGTGAAGAAATTATTAGCTGATTTTGCCTCTATTTTCACAGAGCTAGAATTCCAACAGTTGACTGGATAACTGATGATTTCCAACTTTTTTCAGTAATGTATATTTGACATGTTTCTCATTTATATCTGAAACCTTTTTTTTTTAATTCTGCCTGTTCCAGGTCTTAATAATTTGTTGTTGTGTACCTTGAGTCAAGTTTGACTTTTTTGTGATCGGACTTGGGGTTTTCTTAACAAAGTTACTGTAGTGGTTTGGAAAACCTTCTCTAGGTCATTTTACAGATGAGGAAACTGAAGTTAAAATGATTAAATAACTTTCCTGGGATCAATCAACTAGTAAGAACTTGAGGCTGGATTTGAATCTGATTTGAAGTTCAATCCCCTATATCTTCCCACACTGGACTAAGTGGTTCTAAAGGAGAAATTGAGACAGGTGATCTTGCACAGTCTTCTCTCATTCAAATCCAATTCGTTTGCATGTCATGGCATTGCTTCTCTAAAGTCATGGTCTTCTTTGAGAAGGAAGGTGAAGCAACACTAACAACTCCTCTATCTACAGCATTACATGATTTCACCATAGTTTTAAAAAATAATTGATACCTTTATGATTCTTTTTTTGTTTAAAAGTGTTTTGAATGCAAAATAATTCAAAAGTGTGGTGGCACAGTAGAAAGAACACTGAAAAAGATCTGAGCTGAAATTTAGTCTTAGATTATTGCTAGCTATGGGACATTGGGTAAGTCATTTAATTTCTTCTTGCCTCATTTTCCTCAATTTTAAAATGGGGATAATAGTACCTCCCTCCCAGAGTAGATATGAAAACAAATTAATATGTCATTTGTAAAATGCTTTTAAAACTTTAAAGTATTATATACATATTATATAATATTGCTGTTGTCATTGTTGTTATACATCACTTGTATATGACTTGATCCTAAGAATAATTCTAGGGTTTGATTAGTCTTACCATTCCTATTTTTCTATTTCAATATGTGGAAATAGGGACTCAGAGTGATTCAATGTGTTGTCAAAGATCCTAACAAGTGTCTGAGGCAAGACTCCAACCTAGGTCTTCTTAAGCTCAATATGGCATCTACTATACCACATTGCCAAACATTCTAATACTATGGTTTGATGGCAATCTCCTCTTATTTTATGCTTCTGTTGATTTTAACCCAAATGTTCTTGAACAAGCATGCTTGCCCTCATTCTTAGATTTTATCCCATGAGTAAATCTGCTTAATAAATGGGCTCCCACCAAAACTTTTCCCTGGTCCTAATAATATGACTTTCTAGAGCAATATTTTAGTCATTGATATCAGACCAAGTGTCAGTGATACCTACTGCATGAGATCCTTCTATTAATATTTATAATTCATCTTCTTTGCTAATCATACCCAGTGTGTTTGGAAATACACATCTGTTCTAAGATCCTAGGGAAAAAAGAATCAGAAGGTAAAATAGCCATTGAAAGAATTCACTGAACACCTCCTGAAAGAGACCCCAAAATTCTCTAAGAAATATCATGGCTAAGTTTCAGAACTATCAAACCAAGGAAAACATATTACAAGCAGACAGAAAAAAAACAATTCAAAATCCCAAAGAGCCACAACAAGGATTGCTTAGAACATATTAGCTTCCACCTTAAAGGATCAAAGGGCCTTAAATCTGATATTCCAAAAGGCAAAGGAACTTGGAATGCTGGCATGAATAAATTACCCCACCAAACTGAGCATTTTCTTTCAAGAAAGAAGATGGACATTCAATGAAACAGGTGAATACATTTATTTCTGAGGAAAAGACCAGAACTAAACAAAAAAAAAATGACCTCCAAATATATAACTCAAGGAAAGCATAAAAAAGTAAAAATAAAAGAACTCTTGAGAACTGTATTTCTGTTATAGGTATACATAGAGAGTACATGTATAGTTTGATTTTACGATTGTAATATAAAAAAGAAACTAGAGGTGCAAAGGGGAGTAGTATTGGAAAAGTGGAAAACGGAAATAAAATGAGAGAAATTGCATCTCACAAAGAGACAAAGAAAACCTAGTATAATTGAAGGAAAAAAGAGAGGAGGATGAATAGTGCGTGAATCTAATTCTAATCAAATTTGATTGAAATAAAAAAATATTTGGCATATTTGGTTTCATTGAGAAACTTCTCTCACCTTATAGAAAAGTGGGAGAGGAAAGGTGAAAAGGGAAGGCATAGACTAAATAGAAGGGAAAACAGAAATAGTAGAGGAAAGATATAAAAAAGGGGGGAGAAACTCAAAAGGGGGAGGCCTAGTTGTGACAAGTGATGTTCATAAATACAATATTGCAGGTGAGGAAAAGGGGAAAAGGAAAAAGAAAAAATATAATTTGGGGTAAATAAGATGGCAGGAAATATGGAATTAGTAGTTTTAACCATAAATGTGAATGTGTGAACTCTCCCATAAAGCATAAGTGGATAGCAGATTGAATTAAAAGCCAGAATCCAGAAATACATTTAAAGCAGAGCAATATATACAGAGTAAAGGTAAAAGGCTGGAGCAAAATCTATTAAACTTCAGGTGAAGTAAAAACGCAGGGGTAGCTATCCTGATCTCAGAACAGGCAAAAGCTAAAATTGATCTAATTAAAAGAGATAAGAAAGGAAGTCATATCTTGCTAAAGGGTACCACAGATGATGAAGCAATGTCAATATTAAACATATATGCACCAAGTGGTGTAGCATGGATATTCCTAAAGGAGAAGTTAAGAGAGCTGCAAGAAAAAATAGACAGCAAAACTATAATAGTCAGATATCTCAACCTTACTCTCTCAGAAGTAGATACATCAAACCACAAAATAAATAAGAAAGAAGTTAAAGAGGCAAAATTCGGTATGATAGATCTTTGGAGAAAATTGAATCGAGACAGAAAAGGAGTATACTTTTTTCTAGGCAGTTCCTGAAACCTATACAAAAATTAACCATATATTAGGACATAAAGACATCAAAATCAAATGTAGAAAGGCATAAATAGTAATGCATTTTTTTCAGACAACAATGCAATAAAAATTATATTCAATAACAGGCCAGAAAAAAACAGACCAAAAAAGCAATTGGAAACTAAATGATTTCATGGTGAAATAGCAAATCATACACACAATCAATAATTTCATTTAAGAGAATGACAATAATGAGACAATATACAAAAATTGGTGGGATGCAGCCAAAGTGGTAATAAGGGGAAATTTTATATGTCTAAAGGCTTACTTCCAAAAAATAGAGAAAGAGAAGATCAATGAAATGGCCTTGCAAATAGAAAAGCTAGAAAAGAATCAAATTTTTTAAAAATCCCAAATACCAAAATTGAAATTTTAAAGGAAGATATTAATAAAAATTGAAAGTTTTTTAAAAACTATTAAATTAATAAATAAAACTAAGAGTTGGTTTTATGAAAAAAACAACAAATTAGATGAACCTTAAATTAATTTCATTAGAAAAAAGAAAGGGAAAAATAAAATTTTTAGTCTCAAAAACAAAAAGGGAGAACTTTCCACTAATGAAGAGCAAATTATAGCAATAATTAGTTGTTTTGCCCAATTTTATGCCAATAAATTTGATAACCTAAGTGAAATGGAGGAATACCTACAAAATCAATGATTGCCCAGATTATTATGTTCTTCTAATTTGTTTATATCATTCTTTATGTCTAGATCATGAACCCATTTCAACCTTATCTTGGTAAACGGTGTTAGATTGTGGGTTAATGCCTAGTTACTGCCATACCAATTTCCAGTCTTTCCAGCAGTTTTTATCAAATAGTGAATTCTTATCCCAAAAACTGGGGTCTTTGAGTCTGTTAAAACTAGATTGCTACCGTCAATGACTATTTTCTTCAATGAAGGCATCTAACCTATTTCACTGATCAACTGGTCTATTTCTTAGCCTATACCAAATGGCTTTGATGATCGCCACTTTATAATATAGTTTTAGATTTGGTACAGCTAGGCCACATTAATTTGCTTTTGTTTTCATTAATTCCCTTGAAATTCTTGACCTTTTTTTCTTATAGATGAATTTTGCTGTTATTTTTTCTAGGACAGTAAAATAGTTTCTTGTGAGTTTGATTTGTATTGCACTAAATAAATAGATTAGTTAAGGTAGTATTGTCATCTTTATTATATTCTCTCAAACTATCCAAGAGCATTTAATATTTTTCCAAAGGAGGTGTTAAAATAAAAAATATTCCTATTATATTTATGTTTTCATAAAATGCATTATATCTTAAGTACAGCTTATCTTCAATATTGTATTCACTAGTGATCACTTCAATGCAAACTATAACAATACAAAGATTATTATGTATAATGACCAGCAGAATGATTTCAGAGAGGCCTGGAGAGATTTACATGAACTGATGTTAAGTGAAATGTGAGGAATCAGGTGGTCATTACACATAGCAACAAGAAGATTATACAATGCTCAATTCTAATAGGTGTGGCTCTGTTCAACAATGAGATGATTCAAACCAATTCCAATTGTTCTATGATGAGGAAAGCCATCTACAACCAGAGTGAGGACTGTGGGAGCTTAATGTGGACCGCAACATAGCAATCTCACTCTTTCTGCTCTTGTTTGCTTGCATTTTGTTTTCTTCCCCAGTTTTTTCTTTCCTTCTTCATCTGATTTTTCTTGTGCAGCAAGATAACTATAAATATGTATACATATATTGGATTTAACATATATTTTAACATATTTAACATGTATTAGACTATCTGCCATCTTGCAGAGGGAGGAGAGGATAATTTGGAAGAGAAGGCTTTACAAGGGTCAATGTTGAAGAATTACCCATGCAACCCTTTGATGCAGCAGTGTTACTACTGGGCTTATATCCCAAAGAGATCATAAAGAAGGGAAAGGGACCTGTATGTGCACGAATGTTTGTGGCAGCCCTCTTTGTAGTGACCAGAAACTGGAAACTGAGTGGATGCCCATCAATTGTAGAATGGCTGAATAAATTGTGGTATATAAATATTATGGAATATTATTGTTCTGTAAGAAATGACCAACAGGATGATTTCAGAAAAGCCTGGAGAGACTTACACGAACTGATGCTGAGTGAAAAGAGCAGGACCAGGAGATCATTATATACTTCACCAACAATACTATATGATGATCAATTCTGATGGACCTGGCCATCTTCACCAATGAGATGAACCAAATCATTTCCAATGGAGCAGTAATGAACTGAACCGGCTATACCCAGTGAAAGAACTCTGGGAGATGACTAAGAACCATTACATTGTAATTCCTAATCCCAATATATTTTTGCAAATCTGCCTTTTGGATTTCCTTCACAGGCTAATTGTACAATATTTCAGAGTCCGATTGTTTTTGTACAGCAAAATAACTGTTTGGCTATGTATACTTATTGTGTAGCTAATTTATACTCTAATATATTTAACATCTACTGGTCCTCCTGCCATCTAGGGGAGGGGGTGAGGGGAGGGAGCGGACAAACTGGAACAAAGGGTTTGGCAATTATCCATGTTGTAAAATTTCCCATACATATAACTTGTAAATAAAAAGCTATGAAATAAAAAAAAAGAAAAATTACCCATGCATATGTTTTGTAAATAAAAAGCTTTAATAAAACAAATAACAATTTCCTCAAGAAGATATCTTGGGGGCAGCTAAATGATGCAGTGCAGAGAGCACCAGCCCTGAAGTCAGCAGGACCTGAGTTCAAATTTGATCTTTGATACTTAACACTTCCTAGCTGTGTGACCCTGGGCAAGCCATTTTACCTCAAATTGCCTCAGAAAACAGAGAGAGAAAGAGAGAGATTTTAGACCTCTAAATTTCTAACTTGCACATTTTGGAATTGCATTTTTGCATTGGTAACCATGCACTTTTCTGGTTATGCACAATAAAAAAAAAATGAAGGCATGATGTGTACAAATTTGTGGAAGGGCTGATGAATGAGGAATTAAATCTTATAGTTTAAGGAGATTTCCAAATTTATGAAGATGATAACAAACTGTCAAAAATTGTGTCACTCACTGTTTTCAAGAATTAAGGGTAAATTTGACCAGTCAACTAGAGATCTCATCATTACGTGCAACTTCATATTTAAAAATCAACTAAATTCTACAATGCTGCCATACTGAAAGCCTTAAAAATATCAAATGTAACATGAAGAAGATTACTTCAATGGATTATTTCAGACTGGTGCTTACTTCATGATCTCTAACACTATCCACTATCTATGAAAGACAGTGTGTCATAAACAATGTTGAAATCTCACAAGTTATTTCTTCCAATAACAGTTACTTTGATTTGATTTTCAAAGGCAGGCTAGTGTAAGGGGTTTAAAGCAACATAATATATAGTACATGCTCTCCAATATCCATCTAACACAATGAAGGCTAAAATCCATGTTTTAAAAATATTTTAAATTTAAAACTTGTATCTGGTGCGCATTATTTATAATAATATGGATTTCACGCATTATAAAAAGCGAATATTGTCTCAGCTTAATGTTTGCTTATTTATTTTTGCTTCATTGAGATGTTAAATAAGAAGGTCACAGAATTACAGGGAAGTGCCAGTGAAAAGATTTTTTTTAAACATTACCAATTTTATTTTGTGTGCTGCATTTTCTGTATATTCCAAAAGTCTTAGTAACCAGAAAATTACTATGCATAATATGAAAATTAATTTTATAAAGATTTGTGTGAAGAAAAAGTATATTTTCCCAATCTCTGGTTTTGGTGGTCACAGGAACCTTACCTTCTATTTCCCAAATTTTCATTCTACCAATATTCTATTTTTTACTAACATATTTTAGGAATATTACATCTGCTAAAGTTGTAGATTGATTTTATACAGTTTTCTACAGCTTCTTAGTTGTAGACCAATACCCAGACTTCAAAGTCTAAACTGGAACAGAATAAAATATTCACCTTTAAGAAAGCATCACAATTTCATCCTCACTGTGTTAATTTGTACACAAAGCTTATTGTTTTTTTCTCACAAATGTGAACAGAATTATCATAATGTAAATGGAAGCATAGGTCAAGAAAAAGAGCACTGATTCTTAAGTCAGAAGACACAGGTTCAAATTTCATCTTTTGATGCTTACTACCTTTGTGAACTTCAACAAATACTGTAATCTTTTTGGGTCTTGGATTTCTCATGTATCAAATGAAAGGTCAAACTGGAATGCCTCATGTTTAGTTGTACAATCCTGTGATTTTTCTCTCATGTCATCAGAGAACCAAATTTTCTGGACTTAAAAATGTCTGTATTTATAAATAATAATTTTTAAAGTTTACCTGGAAATGGGAACTGGGAACACTGGGTTCAATATATAGTCCCACCCCACTTCACTGTATAACACAGAGATACATGTCATTTTTTAAACATATGGTTTCTTCTCTCTAATTTGTAAACTAGATGGCTATCTATTTGGTCTCTATTCACTTCCAGAAGCAGCTGTGCTTATGATGCCTAATTCAGTATAATACTTTTTATATTTTAGAATTTATTGTATATTATATTTAATTTTAAAATGCTTTAATGAATTAACTATAATGAAATAACAACAGTAAAAACAGTGTAATTCTCTTCTAACTGATTAATCCATTCTAACCAGCAATTAATTAAAACTGCTTATTTGAACAGAAAGATATATTACTTTTGAAAGATAATACATCTAAAAGTTCTATAAAGATTTTATAATCAATTATGCCCTAAATATATGATTATTTTGAAAAAAAGAGATAAAAATTATTTCAAATGTGATTTATTATCAAGGAGACAGATTCGAGAAAGAAAATTTAAAAACTCTAGAACACAATGAATCATCATCGCAGATGATGAAGAAATGAATTTAGAAGATGCAGGAAGAGGGAAACAACTTGCTCACCAGAAATACTTAAAAGTTTGCAAAATAACTATAATCATTAAAAAAAAACTGCAATCATCTGTGGATAATTGTGTAGCAGTATCATTGTGAATTCATTAAAATAAAATAAACACAAGGAAGGAGGTATTAAAATTTTTAAAAATCCAATTATGTTTATGTTTTTATATAATGCATTATAGCTTAAGTACAGCTTATCTTCAATATTGTAATCACTTGTGGTCACTTCAATGCCAAATATAACAATACAAAGAGAAAAAGTCTGATGAAAGACAAGGAAAATGACTATAATCATGAGCTGGAGTAGAGGAGGAGACTCCATATGAAAAGAGATTAAAAAGACTAGACGGTTTTTTTTAAAGAGAAGATAGGTAAAAAGAAATATAACAGAAGCATATCAAATAAAGAACAGAATGAAGATATACCACAAATTCTTCTCTTTTAACATTTCTTGTAATTCAAGGACATTGAGGGAAGCAGTAAGTATAAAAGAAAAAAAAATAAGGATTTCTAGTCCTTAGAAAAGATTCTTATAAATTAGAAAACCTGTTGTTATTAACTAAGTTTCTGGATAAATGAAACATTAATTCAATTTATTTGTGTCTCCATATATATATCTTTGAGACAGAATAATAAAACTGTAGCAAGACATTATTAATTATTATTATAAATATAAGGAAAGTACATGCCAAAGAAAATGAAGACAATGTCTTATTTGTTTTACATGAAAAGCTAGGACAAAAACACACATTGCTTCAATAGTAGCATACTTAATTATTAAATATTAAATATTTATGCTTTATTTTATTCATTATAATGAAAATATTCAGTT
Organism: Sarcophilus harrisii; assembly: GCF_902635505.1. Lineage (NCBI taxonomy): Eukaryota > Metazoa > Chordata > Mammalia > Dasyuromorphia > Dasyuridae > Sarcophilus > Sarcophilus harrisii. Next base: position 422,835,020 of record NC_045426.1, read on the forward strand.
CTCTAATAGCACTATTTAAAACCAACACTTTCTATAATACTTGAAGGCATTCAAAGTACTTTGTATATATCATCTCATTTGATTTTCAAAAGAAAAATAATAATTATCCTCATTTTACATGTAGAAAATTATATGTGAAAAGGGTTAAATAAATTGTCTAAGTTCATATATATAAGAAGAGTTTTTGGTGGGATGTAATTAGGTTTTCCTGACTCCCCTTACAATATTCTATCCCCTCTGTCACCTAGCTGACTACTATGTTATTTATACATTCTCTTTTTTTTTTCATTTTCTCCCTTGAAGTATATTCAAATGCAAAAGTGAAAATGCAAGCCTAAAAGTGATAATTTTGTTTCTACATTGGCTATTCTAATTTCCTTTATTTTCATTCTCTTACTGGTAAAGATATTATTTCTAGGACCATATCAAATAATACATGTAAAAGTAGCCATTCTTGCCTTAACCCCAATTATATTTTGAAAAGCATCTAGCTAATTCTTGTTATAGAAAATGCTTGTTGATGGATTTGGATAAATACTACTTAGTAGTTTAAGGAAAGCTCTATCCTTTTTCTTTATGATTTTTTAATGGCAATGAGGATTATATTTTAATTGTCAAAAATTTTATCTTCATCTATTGAAATAATAATTTGATTTTTTTTTATTTTGTTATTGAAGTGGTCAGTTCTGCTGATCATAGGATTTCAATAATAAATTAACCTTCATTCTTGGTCATAGGTAGTCTATAATCCTTGAGGTATATTGCTGTAATCCCCTTGTAAGTATTTTATCTATAATTTTTACACCAATATTCATTAACGATATTAAAGTAGGTTTTTTCAAATTTTCTTTTTAAATAATAAAACACATTTTTACGAGGTAAAAAATGATTGCATATGAATCTGCAAATCTATGTACAACTTGGTATGCCTTTTAAATATACAAAACATTTACCATTTATTTTTTTACCTTTTTTCCCTCCCTTCCCCATCTTTGGAGTTGGCTGTAGTTAGACACAAATAGGTATATAGAAATACATGTACATATGTAAAATTATTCAATATATACTTCTATTTATTACTTCTTTTCTGACTGCATACAGTGTTTTTCTTCCTTTGTCTTTGGTAGTTAATTTGGGGACCTATAAAGATCAAAATGACTTATGTATTCCCAATAATTCTAAAATAATATTGCTGTTACTATATATAATGTTCTTTTGTTTATGCTTATTTGGTTCTTGATTATCTCATACAAATCTTTACATATTTTTAAATTATTTCTCTGTCTTTGCCCTCACTGGTCTAGGTATTGGTACCACATTTTGTCTTTTTTTGGGTAGAACTCCTTCTCTGACAATTCCCTCACCCCCAAATACTTTATATTGTGTTGTTTTAATTAATTGTTCTTTAAATGTTTGGTAAAATTCACTTCTAAATCTATTTAATCCTTGGGATTTTTAGTCTCAGGGAATTTATTGTCTTGTTTAATATATTTGTCTAAGTTATAGTTATTTCATTATTTTCTTCCCTCTTTTCTTGATCTGGGAAATATACATATATGTGTTTGCGTGCGTATACTATTTTACTCCATAAATTTTATTTTACATTTTTCTTTATCTCTTTTTCCCTATCCCTCCTAATTACTCTTCTTTACTTCTGTGTTACCTTGCCTTTTTATTATGCCTTTTTATTACTTAACCTGCTCTTTATCCTTTACTCCCTCCCTTATCCTTCCCCTCACCCTTTCCCCTTGTCTTCTTTCCAACTGAATTTAGAATAAGTTTATAACCTTATAACCACGTATATATATTGCTTGATCTTTATCCCATTCACATTAATCTTTAAACCTTATCCTATTCCTGTTAGGTTATCTTATTCCTGTTTTCCTCCTATTCCTTCTTTGCTCCATTCTATTTCCTCACTTCTTTATTTCTTTGAAAATTTAGAAGACTTTTATTTCCTTTTAAAGCTTATTCTTTTTTTTTTTGGTCTCATATCTGATGTGAGTAGGGTTCCCTGTAAAAATCTTTCCTGGATCTCTTTCCCTTTATCTTCTTGTTTCTTTCTGAATTTAGAAGTCCTTTATACCCTTCAAATATATCTTGTGCTATTTATAACCAATTCCTAAATTCTAGAATTACCAATCCTCCTCGTTTATCTAAATCCTCCCTCTCAATTCTTCCTCTCATGTCTGATTTTTCCTTTTCCTACATGCTTTTGCTTTATGGAATCACATCAGAGTGAATTGTACCCCATTTTTTTTCTTTTAAACAACCCACTTACAAATTTGTCCTTACTGAGTCTTTATTGAGATGTAATTTGTCTTTGAGTATTTCCTTATTTTTCTTTTGGATCTTGTATCAATATTTGCTATTAAATTCAGGCCCTTTTGCAACAAAATACTGAAAGTCAGGCAATTCATTAGTAACTACTTTATTTTTCATTCAAGATTATGTTTAACTCAATTGAGTATGAACCCCAATATATTTGTTTTTCAATATAAAATGTTCCAAGATCTGCAGACTTTTAATATAACGTTTGCTAGATCTGGTGTGATTCTAATTGTGGTTGTACCATAATTGATTTTTTTTCCTTGTTGCCTATAATATTTTCTTCTTGAACCAAAGATTTTAGAATTTGTCTATAATATTCATGTAGGTTTTTGTTATATGATATTTTTCTTATTGTAATCAGTGGATTTTTTTTTCTATTTCTCCCTTCTTCGACTGTTCTAACATTTTAGAACAATTTATTTTAATTATTTCTTATATTAACTATAATTATCCTGGGATTGGGGGAGCAATGTCTTAGTCTTCAGGGTTGTTGTACTGCTGTTTTCTGAGATAGTTCTGAGGGTCTATAAGTTTTCTGGTGTTTCCAATATGCTATGATCTAAGATAAGGTGTAGTCACTGTTTTCCTGATCCATGCTTTGGTCTTTACATAGAAAAGAGTCTTGTTCCCCTATATTTGCAATTCTTATGTTTCCCTTGACCGGGAATTGTGGTCAGGTCTGTTCTTTTGCAGCTGCAAGCACCAGTGTTCCATTCTTCCTCAGAATCAGAACCATGATGACTGCTCACTTTAGGAGCAAACACTCTTTTCTGCTTTCCAGTAGGGCCTTATATCCTTTCACCTGAAAGTGCTTGTGCTCTTCTTTGCCCTGGAGCTGTGTCCTAAATTGTGTATGGGCATTGCAATAGTATCTTACACTCAGAGTTAGCAAAAGGTCCCCTAAAATCTTTTTGTGACTGATTATCCCATACTCTTATCCTCTATGGACTGAAAGCTCTTAAAAATGAGAGAGCTGAGAGAATTATTGTTTTTGTAGTCACCCCCAAGTCCTATTGCTGGTGTTGCAGAAGATGTTGCCAGGGTCTTAGTTCAGAGCAATGAGCTCTTTACAAGTATAGCTTTTAAAGATAACATTTAACATTTTAAAGATAGTATTTTCTTTCACAAATACTACATACAAAAGATATCAACCATTTCTCCCTATTGGAAGACCAATGTAATGTAGTGGAAAGAGTATGGGCAAGAAGTTATGAAACCAAATCTCTAATCCTGGCATTATCATTATCTAGTTGTGTAGTAGTGAAGTTCTTCACTTTGTTGATCATTGTTCTCATTATTTATGTTATAAAATGATTTTAATATATAATGCATAAGTTTTCACTTCCTTTTAATTGTGATTGTTTCATCGATGATAATTAAGGGGAAAATAGAAGCATTAAAAAAGACAAATGGATTAAAAAGATACCATTGATAACCAGATTAGGATACAGTAAATAATGCCTTCCAATTTTATAATACTTTATGTTTCTAAAAGCCTTTCAAATTTATTGTTGCCATTATTTCTTGGATTTTATTGGCAAAAATATTGAATCATTTTGCCATTTCCTTCACAGTTCATTTTACCAATGAGTAAACTTAAGTTAATATGATTAAGTGACTTACCCAGGATCATTGAACTAATAAGTGTCTGAGGCTAACTTTGAACTTAGGTCTTGGTGACTCTGGGCCCAGTGCTCTAACTACTGTGCCCATCTTGGTGGCTTATTTTTAAGGTCTACTTTCCTATTTGTCCTTTGTTTGGGCCAGACTTTATATATATATATATATATATATATATATATATATATATATATGTTGTGCTTGTTTTTTGTTTGTTTGTTTTAGGAGAACTCATTGAGCAAAGATCTGGGATTTGGCAAAGTAGAATATCTTGAGAAAAGAGCACAGGGCAATTAAAAAATATAGATTTTTATTATTGACTATCAATAGTTTTGGGGAAATTGGAAATAAATTCTTCCAAAAATACATATTAATACATATAATACATTTAAATATTTACATAAAATACATATAAATATTTTTGCATTTAAATAATCTTGTAACATAATAATACCTTGTATGTATACAGTGCTTTATAATTTTCAAAGCATGTCTCTATATATTATTATAGTTGATCCTCTCAACAAAATTATAAATATCTTTTTTTATGGATGAGGAAGACAGGATCTAGAGAATTTAAATGAATTACCCAAATTCATATTAAGTAGCAGAGCTATAATTCAGGCTCAAATCATGTAACTTCAAGTCTTATACTTTAAATTGATAGAATTAGAATAAATAAACCCAATGCAGCTTTAAATGTTATAATTATCTGCTTTCTCCCATACTTAGAAGACTATGGAAATAATGGGAGACACAGAAGAAGAGAGAAGTAATTGGATTGGTCATCTAACCTGGACATCTTAAAGAGCCATATGAGTAATCTTTTGTTAATACAGATAAGGATTCCTTTCAAACAGTGGCATTCATTCAATGACTTTTGCATTAATTGCCTTGTAAACTTTTGATCCTAATCTACTTCACCAAATAAATTAATAAAACTACTTAACTTTTTTCTCTTATGTAAAGCAAGATGTTATTCTTCCTTTATAAAGAGGCAAACATGTTATATAAGAAGAAATCCCTGAATTTTGAAATATTGCTTTCAGGATGGGGTCAAGATTTTCATTTACCTCTGTCATTCCACACAGGAAAATGCAATTTGGTATGGTATTGAGAAGAATAGAAAAAATTATTTTTCTCCTCCTCCTCCTCTTCCTCCTCTTTCTTCTCCTTCTCTTCCTTCTTCCTCTTCTTCTTCTTCTTCTTCTTCTTCTTCTTCTTCTTCTTCTTCTTCTTCTTCTTCTTCTTTTTCTCCTCCTCCTCCTCCTCCTCCTCCTCCTCTTCCTCTTCCTCTTTCTTCTCCTCCTCCTCCTCCTTCTCCTTCTTCTTTCTCTGTCTCTCTGTCTCTGTATGTCATTATATTTTGAGAATATCATCTCAAAAAACAGGAATCTAAAAGTATGGAATATTAGAAAGGAAAAATTCTTTAAAAAGTAAACTGGATATCTCTCTGAATCTTATCCATTCCCTCCTTCCTCCCACATATCACACTGTATCAGAAAGTTTACAAAAATGGTATTTCATTGCATGGATCAATCAATCTACAACCCTTTATTAAGTGCTTATGTGACCTGCACTATGTCAAGGACCAATAATACAAAGAAAGGCTAAAATCTGTAAGCTCACACTGATGAACTTTTCCTATATGAAAATCAATAACTATTTTTTTCTTTCATCAATTGCCATTTTACATGAAGACCTAGGGTTTTGTTAATATATGTTCTACCATTGAGGGTCTTTTTATTATTTTTCCTTGCAGATGATCTTAGTGTATTTTAAAATTTTGGAGCCTACTACATTTTTCTGTTAATTCAAAATTTAAAAAAAATATGGAACAATAAGTGTCAAGTGAATAGAAAAATTTGTGAGGAGACTGAACCTTTGAAAGAATAACATATTGTTTTAAAATGAAAAAACATGGTTAAATTGAGGTGAAGAACTTGAGGTGAAACAAATTAGAAGTCATAAAGTGGCACTTATAATTAGAGATATGTATATGAACAAGGCTAATATAAAAAAATTTTCTGTATCACAAAGAAATTAAAGAAATAATAGGATACAGAAAGTTCAGCACTGCAGTGAACATAGGAGTCTGTAACAGATTTCATACTATCACTGAAAATTAGTGGTTTTCAAGTGGTCATATCATTCTCCTATTCAAATATCATTCTATCATTACTTCTAGGATCAAGCATGAGCTGCATTTAATTACAATAAGGGTCCTTCCTTCAACCTGGTTATACTATGTTGTAAATTTCTATGGTACAAAAGTACTTGTACACTCAATATTATTAACATTAAAAATTGCATCTCCATGCTTTATTATTGTCTACTGGATTTATCTCATTCTTCTTCTCTGCTTATTAGGTTCTCTGTACTTCTTTAAAATTAAAATGAAATGATGTCTTCTAAGATCATTCCTTTTACAGATGTCTTTTATCTTTCTCCCTGAATCTTCTATATACTTATTTCCATATATATTTTTCTCCCTTTAGAAAGGGGGTGCTTAAGAATGTATTTAAAAAAAAGAAATTGTACTTTAAATACAGAGCATATTACCTAGAAAACCACTATTAATTAATGATTAATTAATTAATTAATTAATTAATGATTGTGAGTTGCTTGAAGGGGCACAAGCATTTCTTCTTATCTAATAACCTAAAGTTTCAAAAAAGGAGAAAGTTTTCACACACACACACACACACACACAAATTCTTGAAAACCAGAAGATACATGAACATGATAACAAAACTTGTGCATATACATAAATAAATTTAATTATTGTTTGATTGTCAATCACAGAAGTATTTAAGTAACACATTTGATGGGTGCATATTAAAAAAAATCAGTTTCTCTATAAAGAGGGAAAACATAGCATCTTTTTTCATTGTGAGGAAGCTAATTTCTTAACATGCCTCTACTCCTTAAGGTAATATTTCTTTAAAATACCTTATAAAAGAGTATGCTGAGGAAAGATTTGAATGAGAAGGAGAAAGGAGAAAGTAACTCAGTTGCTGTCAGGTGATATGAAGGAGAAAGGTGACAAAAGAAATGTGTTGCATTATAGTTAGAAGCAAACAGATTAAGGGTATCAAAACAATGGGAGAAAGCCTATATTGAGTTATGAGTGCTGAAATCAGTCAGCTAGTGTGAGAGAGTTTAAAGAAAGAATGTAGTATTACAGAATGGTTGTAGAAACTACAGGAGAGTATTTTGAAGTCTGATTTCCTAGCTAATGACTAAAAATTACAATAAAAGAGAAGTTGTTGAAAATCTGGATGCAAGATATTTGAGTGAGATCTCAAACATGAAACAGAAGGGATGGGTTTCACATTCTTTATTAGTGCAATTTAAAAGATTGAACTTGTTGAATATGGATTGAGAATATGGGTTGAGAAGAAAAAAATATAAATGGTCACAAATTTCATCCTTAAGAATATGGAGAGTTTATGACACCTCTTTTAGAGACAGGAAAATGAGTTTGGAAGGAGTTATGATGAGATGAGTAATTCAATCTTCCCCATTTTCCTTTTTACATATGCATATCTCATTTTTTGCTTCACATCCAAAGCTTTGCCCATGTGAAATATAGTGTATTTTATCAAAACATGGCCTCTTCTATGGTTCTGCCTGTCAGTTGTTTTCTATAAACATTCAGTCCTTTTTCCTTTCATTGGTAATATTTATGTTTCACGAGTCTGGAGGTTAAGCAAGCAAGTGCTTGTCTGTGTGCTATAAATTAAACTGTCTGTATAGAATTCATTACTCTAGTTTCGTACACTCTAGGAAAAGGATGCTGTCAGTGTCTCTGTCCTTTGCAGGTTGGTGCTGATGTGTAACAGCAGGTGCCTTTGAAAGAAATGTTGTTGGCATTTGTAAATGCTGGCTGCCCAAAGCTGCGTCCTTTTTGCTTAGGGAAACGACATTGTTTCTTTTGATGCCAGTCTGTCAGGAGGGTTCCTTGCTGAACCGCTCAGGAAAACTAAGTGGCAGCACATGAAAAAGACTTCAGAAGTCTGGCTTGACTGGAGGGGCTGTGAACATCACAGGTCAATGATCACACTTAACAGAGTCCCCTTAATTACCTATCTTTGAATAAATCTGATGCACACAGGATCTCTGTTCCTCCCTTGGTTCCTATTTCAGAGATGAAATCAGGTATATTTTTAAAACCCTGAAGCTCTATTTATAATTGATAGTTCCACATTTGTTTGATAGTGCTGTAGAAATCACATTGGTCATAAAGGGAAGAATGTAGATTTATTATTACTATTATTAATTTTAATCAATTAAACATAGTATTTATGTTTCTTCAATATTTCTAGAAATCTGTGATGTCACTTAAGAAGATCAAAATATTATGAAAAATTAGAATATGGTTTCTATATTTTCCATGAGGCAAACACTATCATTAGTTGGTAGTAAACCTACAGCAAACTCCGTGGATCCTCAGGTGACAATCTGTTATGGGGTCTATATTCAAAGCCTTGGTAGTTTGGTAAGGATATCTTTTCTAAGGCATAACTTTCCAGAAATCACTGCATCTTCTATTTCCCTTTGGAACATCTTCAGTAAAACTTTATCTGAAGAATTTTAGAAATAAATTCTAAAATATAATGAGGCAGTAGAAAGAGTTCTTCTTTTAGAAGCACATGATATGAGTCTCAAATTCTTACTTGTGTGAACTGAGGATGCTTTCTTGACCTCTCTAAGTCTCCAACCTCACAGTATCATCCTTTGTAAAATGAGAGGGATGGATTCTCAGATCTAACAAATTTGAAGCAGTCCTACACAGGGATTCATATGCATTCACACACACACACACACACACACACAAACACACACAGAAATACATACACTTCAGGAATAATACAACAAGACAAAGTTAATGTTAATATGTGTGCTTTCTAAATTAATACACACTGTACAGACAAGTTTGACACAACTGACTAGATGATTTTTAAAGTTTTTTTTTTACAATTTTAAATATGCAGTCCCATGCTTTATACTTAATTATTTTATACTTAATATTTGTTCATCATTATTCGATTTTAAAAATACCTTCCTTAAGTGTTATTTCATTTGGGCTTCATGATAACCTTGTAATGTAAAGAACAATTGTCAGTTTCCCCATTTTAAATTTATGATCCAAAAGATAATGTGCTTTGTCCAAGAGAACATTACAGGTAATATAAAAGATTGGTTTAGAACATAAAGATTCTGAGTCTTAGTCCATTCTTGTGTTCCCATATCAGAATATTTACCTCAGAACTGTAGACTGAAAAAAATTATATTCAATAAAATTCAGTATCACTTCTAGTAGAAAGTAACATGGAAGTACAACTCTGTAGGATTTCAGTTTGGAACTTCTAATAATTGCTAATAAATATGAAAGATTTCGATTTTTAAATAGTGATATCCAAATAATATCATGACCTGAAAATAGATAATCCTTTCCTTAAACTTGAATCACATTTTCTGGGCAAAAACTTTGTTTTGCCTTTCCTTTTTCATCTATAAAAGCAAGAAATATCCAAAAGAATTGTCAGGAACTGTACAAAAAGTTTTGGGGCAGCTAGTTAGTGTAGTGGATAGAGTACCAGTCCTGAAGTGAGGAGGACCTAAGTTTAAATCTGGCCTCAGACATTTAACACTTCCTGGCTGTGTGACTCTGGGCAAGTCACAATACCCCAATTGCCTCGGGAAAAAAAAATGTTTCTAAGCTGAAAATTGTCCATTCGTTCAGTAACCCAAATTCCTTTGGATTTTAATTTTTGACAAGGAAAACAACTTGTAAATACTTATGCTTAGATTTTGATTAATTTACAAAATATCAGCATAACAGGACTACAGAGGCCATAAGTCCCATATTAGTGACCACAGTACTCTATCTATAGCCTTCAGTTCTGCTCATAAATTTTCTCATACATGTTTTTTTCCTTTTAATCTGTAGCCAGTCCCCAAAACTAGACTGGAATGAGATAGGAATTAGGGGAGGGAATTGTTTGCAGTGGTCTGAAGTGTGAAAAGACTGAAATTTCTGTTTTTAGTGTGTTGGGGGCAGGAGTAGCACAAATTGGATTGTTTGTCAGAACATAAGTTCAACAGTTATGGTGCCAACCATGAAATCATTAATTTTCCTTCCCTTTCAAAACATATTGGGGCTATTGTGTAAACTCAGCTGGTGAAAAGAAAGGATTAAAGTCTCTTTTATAAAGCAGCCCATTGATTTTTCCATTTTGGAACAACAATAAATCTGTACTGAAATGTTATTATGAGAAGAATTGGGTGATTACAGCAAATTATATTCATCAAAAATAAAATGTCGAAAAATCAAAGAATTCTCTAATATCAATCTCCATTTCCATGCAATGAGAGAAAGAGGAAAATATATAACTTCTCACTAGTTTGGTGCTGCATAAACAGGGAGGAAAAACATATAATTTCTTGGGAAAAGTGAAATTTCTGATAAAAGTTGCCATTTTTTTCTTCCTTCTTCCTGAGAGATAGCTGTGATCCTGAGTTAGGATGGTTGCCAACTTGAATATGTTAAATAATTATTGTCACATTTTTTCTCTGTAAAAAAAATTAAAATTAAAATTAAAAAATTAAAAAAATCTTCCTCTAAAAGGGACTTTTTAAGAATCTAGGAATTGGGGGGAGGGGGAAAGAATATTAATACCTGAACAAGAATTCCCACTACTATGTATAAGACTAATAATCATAAGGACTATGAATCCTTGATGAATTGAAAGGCAATAGATCCCTTTCAAAATGTAGAGATTTTAACTGTGAAAACCAGTAGTTTTTCTCTTCATGTCAATCCTAAATACTCAAGCATAACCCACATGTTCATCTGAACTCTGCCCTTAGGATATAAACTATTTTATCTACTGTTCTACCTGTCAATTATTCAAATACTTGAAGAGACATATCCTATCTCTTTTATTTTTTTTAAATTATATCTTTTTATTTACAAGATATATTCATGGGAAATTTTTCAGCACTGACAATTGCAAAACATTTTATTCCAATTTTTCCCCTCTCCCAGATGGCAGGTAGACCAATACATGTTAAATATGTTAAAATATAAGTTAAATACAATATATGAATACATGTCCATACAGTTATTTTGCTGTACAAAAAGAATCAGACCGTGAAATAGCATACAATTATCCTATAAAAGAAATAAAAATGCAGGCAGACAAAAATGGAGGAATTGGGAATTCTATGTTGTGGTTCATAGTCATCTCCCAGAGTTCTTTAGCTAGATATAGCTGGTTCAATTCATTACTGCTCTATTGGAACTGATTTGGTTCATCATATTGTTGAAGAGGGCCACATTCATCATAATTGATCATCATATAGTATTGTTGTTGAAGTATATAATGATCTCCTGGTCCTGATCATTTCACTCAGCATCAGTTCATGTAAGTCTCTCCAGGCCTTTCTGAAACCATCCCGCTGGTCATTTCTTACAAAATAATAATATTCCATAATATTGATAAACCACAATTTATTCAGCCATTCTCCAATTGATGGGCATCCACTCAGTTTCCAGTTTCTGGCCACTACAAAGAGGGCTGCTCCAAACATTGTTGCACATACAGGTCCCTTTCTCTTCTTTAAAATCTGGTTGGGATAAAAGCTCAGTAATAACACTGCTGGACCAAAGGGAATGCACAGTTTGATAACTTTTTGAGCATAGTTCCAAATCGTTCTCCAGAATCCCCTCCAACATTCTGCATTATCTTTCCCCGTCATTCTAGCCAATCTGACAGGTGTATAGTGGTAACTGAGAGTTGTCTTAATTTGCATTTCTCTGATTAATAATGACTTGGAGCATCTTTTCATATGACTAGAAATAGTTTCAATTTCTTTATCTGAGAATTGTTCTGTTCATATCCTTTGACCATTTATGAATTGGAAAATGGCTCGATTTCTTATAAATTAGAGTCAATTCCCTATATATTTTGGAAACGAAGCCTTTATCAGAAGCTTTGACAGTAAAAATGTTTTCCCAGTTTATTGCTTCCCTTCTAATCTTGTCTGCATTAATTTTGTTTGTATAAAAGCTTTTCAATTTGATATAATCAAAATTTTCTATTTTGTGATCAATAATGATTTCGAGTTCTTCTTTTGTCATAAATCCCTTCCTCTTCTATAAGTCTAAGAGGTAAACTATCCTATGTTCTTCTAATTTATGTATAATCTCATTCTTTATGCCCAGGTCATGAACCCATTTGGACCTTATCTTGGTGTATAGCATTAAGTGTTGGTCAATGCCTACCTAGTTTCTGCCATGCTAATTTCCAATTTTCCCAGCAGTTTTTGTCAAACAGTAAGTTCTTATCCCAAAAGCTGGGGTCTTTGGGTTTGTCAAGTGCTACATTATTAAAGTTATTGACTGTTTTGTCCTTTGAACCTAACTTATTCCACTGATCAACTAGTCTATTTCTTAGCCGATAACAAATGGTTTGGGTAACAGCTGCTTTATAATATAATTTTAGATCTGGTAGAGCTAGGCCACCTTCATTTGATTTTTTTTTCATTAATTCCCTTGCAATTCTTGACCTTTTGTTTTTCCATATGAACTTTGTTGTTATTTTTTCTAGGTCATTAAAATAGTTTTTTGGGAGTCTGATTGGTATAGTGCTAAATGAGTAGATTAGTTTAGGTAGTATTGTCATCTTTATTACATTTGCTCGCCCTATCCAGGAGCACTTAATATTTTTCAAATTGATTAGATCTGACTATTTGTGTGGAAAGTGTTTTGTAGTTTTGCTCATATATTTCCTGACTTTCCCTTGGCAGATCAATTCCTAAATATTTTATACTATTGGTAGTTACTCTAAATGGAATTTCTCTTTGTAACTCTAACTGTTGGATTTTGTTAATGATATATAATAATGTTGGTGACTTATGTAGGTTTATTTTGTGTCCTGTAACTTTCCTAAAGGTGTGGATTATTTCTAATAGCTTTTTAGTAGTATCTCTGGGGTTCTCTAAATATACCATCATATCATCAGAAAAGAATGATAATTTGGTTCCCTCATTACCTACTCTAATTCCTTTAATCTCTTTCTCAACTCTTATTGCCAAAACTAGCATTTCTAATACAATATTGAATAATAATGGTGTTAGTGGGCAACCTTGTTTCACTCTTGATCTTATTGGGAATGATTTATCTTCAATGCATATGATGCTTATTGATGGTCTAAATAGATGCTACTGATTATTTTAAGGAAAAATCCATTTATACCTGTACTCTCAAGTGTTTTTAATAGGAATAGATGTTGGATTTTATCAAATGCTTTTTCTGCATCTATTGAGATGATCATATGTTTTTGTTAATCCTAACCCTAACCCTAACCCTTTTAGGAATCAAAGTTGTCAAATTATTGCTATTACTCCTCATTTTCAAGGGCTATTGTTCACTATATAGATATAGACATAAGTATCAAGACATCCCCACATAACCTTGGGTCTCTCCCTCTAAGGGCAGGGCTCTGACATGTTTCACTCATTTTGAAATTAAACTTGTGTTTCATTCCTGACTGCAAGAAGAAATAGACAGCAAAACTATAATAGTGAGAGATCTCAACATTGCTCTCTCAGAAGTAGATAAATGAAAGAACTTAAAGTGGTAAACAGCATAACAGAAAAACTAAATATGATAGAGCTTTGGAGAAAATTGAATGGAGACAGAAAGAGTACACTTTCTTCTAGGAGTTCATGGAACCTATACAAAAAATTGACCATATATTAGGACATTAAGACCTCAAAATCAAATGCAGAAAGGCAGAAATAGTAAATGCATTTTTTTCAGATCATAATACAATTAAAATTACATTCAATAAAAGGCCCAGGGAAAATAGATGAAAAAAGTAATTGGAAACTAAATTATCTCATCCTAAAGAATGAATGGGTGAAACAGCACATCATAGATACAGTTAATAATGTCATCCAAGAGAATGACAATAATGAGACAACATATGAAATTTAGTGGAATACAACCAAAGAGGGAGGGGAAATTTTAATGGGGAAAATTTCTATTTCTAGCTGCTTACTTGCTTAAAATAGAAAAAGAAATGATTGATGAATTGGGCTTATAACTAAAAAAGCTAAAAAAGAACAAATTAACCCCCCCAATTAAATAACAAACTCAAAAGTCTAAAAATAAAAGGAGAGATTAATAAAATTGAAAATAAAAATAAAAACTATTGAATTAATAAAGAAAACTGAGTTGTTTTCATTAAAAAACCAACAAAATAAACATTTAGTTATTTTTATTAGAAAAAGGAAAAAGGGAAATCAAATTGTTAGTCTAAAAAATGAAAAGGGAAAACTTTCCATTAATAAAGAAGAAATTAGAGCAATACTTAGTTTTTATTTTGCCCAACTTTTTGCAATAAATTTGATAACCTAGGCAAAAGGGAGAAATACCTACAAAATGCAGATTGCCCAGATTAACAGAAGAGGAAACAAATTACTTAAATAGTCCAATTTAAAAAAAAAAAAGAAATAGAACAAGTTCCTAAGCAAAAGTCTCCAGGGCCAGATGGATTTACATGTGAATTTTACCAAATATTTAAAGAACAATTAACTCTAATACTATATAAACTAGTTGAAAAAATAGGGAAAGAAGGACTTTTACCAAACTCTTCTTATTACACAGGCATGCTACTAATACTTCAACCAGGTAGAATGAAAACAGAGAAAGAAAATTATAAACCAATCTTCCTAGTGAATATTGATGCAAAAATCTTAAACAAAATATTAGCAAAGAAATTAGAGAAAGTCCTCCCCGGGATAATACAACATAACCAAGTAGGATTTATACCAGGAATGCAGGGCTTGTACAACATTAGGAAATCTATTTGCATAATTGGGTATTTCAATAACCAAATTAACAAAAATCATATGATCATAGATGCAGAAAAAACATTTGATAAAATCCAACATCCATTCCTTAAAAAACACTGGAGAATATAAGTATAAATGGACTTTTCCATAAAATGATCAGCAGCATCTATTTAAAACCATCAGCAAGCATCATATGTAATGGAGATTAACTGGAACCAGTCCCAATAAGATTAGGGGTGAAACAACTTTGCCCACTACCACCATTACTCTTCAGTTTTGCGTGCGAAATGCTAGCTTTGACAATAAGAAAAGAAAAAAAATTAGAGTAGCTAATGAGGAAACCAAATTATAATTCTTTGCAGATGATTTGATGGTATACTTAGAGAAACCCAGAGAAACAACTAAAAAAAAAATAAAACTATTAGAATTAATTCACAACTTTAGCAAAGTTGCAGGATACAAAGTAAATCCACATAAATCATCCACATTTTTAGACATCACTAAGAAAATCCAATAGCAAGAGATACAAAGAGAAATTCCATTTAAAATAACTGTACATAGTATAAAATATTTATATTTTTCACTGTCTGCCAAGGGAATGTTAAGAACTATATGAACAAAAGTATAAAACACCTTCCACACAAATAAAGTCAGATCTAAACAAATGGAAAAAATATCAAGTGCTCTTGGATAGGTTGAGTGAATATAATAAACATGACAACATTACCTAAACTAATCTGTTTATTCGTCCCAAATACCAGATACCAAATACCACAGTCCCAAAAAACTATTTTAATGATGTAGAAAAAATAACAACAAAATTTACCTGGATGAACAAAATATCAAGAAATTCAAGGGAACTAATGAGAAAAAAAATCAAATGAAGGTGGCCTAGCTGTATCAGATCTAAAATTTTATTACAAGGTAGTGGTCATCAAAACCATTTGGTATTGGCTATAAAATAAAGAAGTTGATCAATGGAACAAGTTAGGTTCACAGAACAAAATAGCCAATGACTACAGCAGTCTAGTATGTGACAAACCCAAAACCTCAGCTTTTGGGATAAGAATTCACTATTCAACAAAACCTGCTGGGAAAAATTGGGAGCTAGTATGACAGAAACTAGGCCCACACCTAATACTATATACCTAGATAAGGCCAAAATGGGTTCATGATCTAGACAAAAAGAGTGATATTTAAACAAATTAGTAGAACATAGTAGAACATAGGATAGTTTACCTCTCAGATCTGTGGAGGAGGAAGGAAATTATGACTAAAGAAGAATCAGAGGTCATTATTGATCACAAAATAGATAATTTTGATTATAGTAAGTTAAAAAGTTTTTATATAAGCAAAATTAATGCAGACAAGACCAGAAGAGAAGCAATAAATTGGGAAATCATTCTTTACATTTAAGAACCCTTAAATGAGAAATCAGATAAAGGCCTCATTTCTAAAATATATAGATAATTGACTCAAATTCATAAGAATTCAAGCCATTATTCAAATTATATAGTCAAAGGATATAAATAGATAATTTTCAGATGAAGAAATTGAAACTATTTCTAGTCATATGTAAAGTTGCTCTAAATCACTATTAATCAGAGAAATGCAAATTAAGACAACTTTGAGATACCACTATACACCTCTCAGATTGGTTAAGATGACAGGAAAAAACAATTATGAATATTGCAGTGAATGTGGGAAAATTGCAACATTAATAAATTATTGGTGGAATTGTAAACTGGGACTGAATGCAAATACTAGAGAAGGAAATGGGAAAACATTCCAATGTCTTTGCAAAGAAAACTCCAAAAAATGTCACTAAAATGTGGATATTACTGAAAAAAATGACCAAACAAGAACAGCAAATCCCTTTCAGTAGATATGCACTGCCCTGAGTATTTATCAACTCCATGGTAATAATATAAGGTTCAATTCTAAACTCCTCATTATAATTTACTGACAATAATATGCCATGAGATTTCTCCTAGTACCAAATACTAGAACTGCATTAACTTTCTTTCTTTTTCACTAAATAGCATTTTTTTTTCAGTTACATGTGAAGGTAGTTTTCAACTTTTTGAGTTAGAATTTTTTCTCCCTCCATTTCTTCCCTCCTCCATCTCTAAAACAACAATCAATTTGATACGTACACAATCCTTTTAAACATGTTCCCATATTAGTCATTATAAAGGAAAAATCAGAAAAAAATTGAAAACACATGAGAAAGAACTTCCCCTTTAAAAAAAATATAACTAATATGTACACATTTTCATTCAGTCTCCATAGTTCTTTCTCTGTATGTGGATGGCATTTTCTTAGCACAAATCTACTGAAATTATTTTGGATACTGAATTAATGGGAAGACTTAATTCTCTCATTGTGGATTGTCAGGTAATTGTTCTGTTCTTAGGTAGAATGTTCTCCCAGTTCTGCTTAGTTCACTCAGCTTCAATTATAAGTCTTTCCAGGATTTTATAGAATCAGATTTTGAACATTATTTTTTAAGTTGTAGTTCTTCTTACTTACATTTTTCAGATAACCACACTGTAGTTCATTTTCCAAAAACATGCGATGCAGAAAAAAATCCCTAAATGGCACATTCATGTTCCCAATCTTTTTTTTCAATAAGAATTAATAGTGTTCTTCATTTGAAAGACTTTTTTGGCTCTTATCTGATTGTATGGTATTGGTTGAACTATATCTATCCATCTTTCATCTTTCTACTTATTGGTCTGCCTCAATCAATGCACACACTCAAATATGTTTTTGTTTCATTTTCCTCTTCTTAAAAGGTGTGTGGTACATAATATCTTGTCATGGAAATATGCCTAACACCTTGATTTGAAGATGGAGAAAATGCAATATGTTGATAAATGCAATCTGGAATAGGATTAGCTAGAATCAAGCTTCTGACAAAAAAGATCCACGAGTTTTAAGGAAAAACTATATCTGGTGTAAAAAAGATATAGATGTACAAACCAATGAAAATTCATATCTTTATGGAACAGGCTACAGATATTTATAAAGATACAGTTGTACCTCTACAATTCTATAGCAAGATGATCCAGGAGCCAGCCAGGCAAATTAAATACTTATTATTTATGAAGCAGTTTCCAAATGGATCAAGTGATAGCCCCCATTGTCTTTGGCAGATATAAAGTTGCTCATTTAGTAAAAGAGGGCTAGCCCACATAGACAATCAGTTTACTCTCACAACTACAACTATGGCCCTTGCTTATTTATGTCCCTCCAAAGATACTTTTACTTCTCAAAATCTCTATATACTGAAATAAAATCTGCACAAGCAAACCGGCAATGATACTGTGATTTGTATCAAACAATGGGAATTCTCTCAAACCAGAGCAAAATTCTGATTTCCCTCCCATCATATTGTGCCTCCAGTATCTAAATGTTATATAGTTTTGCCACAATAAATATTTCTCATGCTAACTACCACCATTGCTTAACAATGTATAGCCTTGGAGATTTGGCAAAGCAAAAACATTAATGATTTTACAGACAATCTAGTAAATTAAATCTGGACTTAATTAATCTGGAACATAGCTACTTGGTTTATAGAACATAACTTTCTGCATATTAAAACCTTTTCCAGTTTAGTAGGACTTTTCAGAATCTTAACTATATTTATACAACTATCAAAGAATCAAAGTCAAATCTTTGCCACAAAGATTCATCAGAGTAGTGTTTTTTTTTTTTTTTTTGTTTTTTTTTGTGGAAGTTTTATTCTCACATTAGTTCAATTGAATTCTAAATGCTTGATTAACTTTGATTTTTTTATCCCATGGAAATATCAGCAGAAGTGAAAGCAGAATTAGTGGTGAAACAAGAAACTACTAGATTCATTTGTAGCACTTATGTGTCAGGCAATGAACCTGGTATGAGAAAGAGGACAGAAAGTGTCCCCTAGAAAGTGTCTGTTTTACCTAACCTAAATCTAGCTTGCTCATTGCAGCAGGTAGGAACAGAGATCCTAGCTTGTAGTCAACATACACACACACATACACACACACACACACACACACACAAATACAAAAACTTTTGCAAAGATGATTCGACTCACCATTGGTACAATGGCCTGTGGAATGTGAGTGTCCTTATGAACAAAACAAAATCCAGTAGAACTAAAAGATGGCCTTTTTGTTGCTAGAGTATTCAGTGTTTATTATTTCTAAATTCTAGTTCCGAACAAAGTAACACTGATAAATGAGGTTACATTCTCAAAGTTTCAACTGAATACACATTTTTCTGTAGTGACAACAGTGATGGAGAACATTGGTTTCTTTTTTTGTTTGTTTGTTTTTTTATTTTTTTTTTATTTAATAACCTTTTATTTACAGGTTATATGCATGGGTAACTTTACAGCATTAACAATTGCCAAACCTCTTGTTCCAATTTTTCACCTCTTACCCCCCACCCCCTCCCCCAGATGGCAGGATGACCAGTAGATGTTAAATATATTAAAATATAAATTAGATACACAATAAGTATACATGACCAAACCATTATTTTGCTGTACAAAAAGAATCAGACTCTGAAATATTGTACAATTAGCTTGTGAAGGAAATCAAAAATGCAGGTGGGCATAAATATAGGGATTGGGAGTTCAATGTAATGGTTTTTAGTCATCACCCAGAGTTCTTTCTCTGGGCGTAGCTGGTTCAGTTCATTACTGCTGATGGAGAACATTGTAAAGCTGATGTAGATTTCAATATAAAAACTAATCCAGTCAAGAACCTTCATAACCTCTGAACTTGCATTGGTCTGATGAGCTACAATTCTTCATACTTTAGCCCAACATCATGTTGTCATTTTAATCCTCTTCAAGAATGAAGGACAATGACTATATATTCACAGCAATGACTAGGCTAACAGGAAAATAGTTTTATCAATTAGAGGAAATCAGAAAAGAATTCATATAGAAAATTATACATTAACTTATTTGAATTAATTTATGTATTTTTGACACATTGCTTTATGAATCATATTAGGAAAGAAAAATCAGAGCTAAAGGGAAAGAAACATGGGAGAGATTTAAGATAAAAGAAGTGAACATAGCATGTATTAATTTACATTCACTCCCCATACTTCTTTTCTGCAATGCTGATAGCATTTCCTGCCCAAAGTCTATTGGGATTATTTTAGATCACTGAATCACTGAGAAGAACTAAGTCTTTTACAGTTGATAATCACACATTCTTGCTGTTATTATGTACAATATATTCCTGGTTCTGTTTGTTTTGCTCAGCATAAGTTCATGTAAATCTTTCTAGGCCTTTCTACAATCAGCTTGTTCATTATTTTTTATAGAACAACAATATTCCATTACCTTTATGTATCAAGACTTGTTCAGCCATTCTCCAACTGATGGACATCTACTCATTTTCCAATTCTTTGCTACCACAAAAAGAGCTATTATAAACATCTCTGCACATATGGGTCCTTTTCCTTCCTTTATTATTTCCTTGTGATACAGGCCCAGTAATGGCACAGCTGAGTCAAAAGGTATGCACAGCTTTATAGCCCTTGTTGTTATATTGTTATGTTCACTTTTTTCCCTATTTCTTCTGTCCTTTTTTCCCTTGTAATTTTCCCTTTTGTTCTGATTTTTATCTCCCAAGAAGATTCATAAATAAATATATTTAAAATGAATGTGCAATTTGTAATCAGAGAAAAACAATTTTATAAAGTTTTTTTTCCTAAAACACATTCATAGATTTCAACATTCACCATGCAAAATCTTGTTTCAAATATTTCCCTCCTTTTCCCCCATCATCCACTACACATCAAATAATCCAATATACGTTAAACATGTGCAATTATTCTATATGTTTCCAAAATTAACATTTTGCATAAAAAAATCAGATCACAAAGAAAAAAATGAGAAAGAAAACAAAATGCAAACTAACCACAACAAAAAAAAAAATTGAAAATATTATGTTGTGATCCACACTCAGTTTCCATCATCCTCTCTTTGCATGTAGATAGTTTTTTTCTCCATCACAAGAGCATTGGAACTGGCCTGAATCACCTCCCTGTTGAAAAGAGCCATGTCCATCAGAATTGATCATCTTATAAACTTGTTGCTGTATACAGTGTTCTCTTGGTTCTACTCACTTTACTTGGCGTCAATTCATGCTTGTCTCTTCAGTCCTTTCTGATATCATTCTGCTGTTTTTTGGTTGTGATGGTACAAAATGGTCATCTACTAACCTTTCAGAAGACACCCTCCATAATCCAACATTTCTGAATGTTCACCTCCCTTTTTTATTTCATCCTTGAAAATTAACAAGCAAAAGTTCAGTTGAAAATTGTGTTTATCTCTGTAATTGCATGAGTTAAGCAATTTTAACATATTTATGGAATACTAGTAAACTTATTATCTGCCATATCTGGTATCGTAGCATAAATAACAGTATCACAGATTTATCATTGTAAAGGCTTGAAAGTTCTTTTAATCCAACTGAATTTAAAGATGAAACAACTGATACCCAATATAACAAAGAGACCTTTCCAAAAGTAAAAATGAGTATTTGCAGATACTAACTAGTAGAATCTGAATCCAGGTCTTCTAATCACAAATCAAGTGATTAGTGGAAAGAATAGTCTGTTATTTTGGTTGCCTTTTCTTCATAAATTCAGCATAAATTAAATAGTTTATGGCAATAAGGAAAATCAAGGTGATTTTATATATATATTTCTATTTCCTACTGGTTTCTTCCTCATATCATCTGCTTTGTAGCAATTGTAGTATTGTAGTAAATTGTGATAACTAAGGTGATTATTTTGGTCATTTTCAACTTCCTGCTTTGACCTAGTTAAATTGAAACTACTGAAATTTTCAGTTTTTCACAGGAAAGTATTCTCTACCTCATCATACAAATTATACCTACTTGTGAAAGATAAATTCAAAGGAAAGAGGATTTACTTGTAAGACATCCCTCTGGTGCAGTAGGGCACACCCTCTTATAAGGGCCTTTATCCTTAATCTGCTGTCATTGTTGTTCCTCCTGCTATTGTTTTCTGAAACTGATTAAGGAAGGAGTGTGTTAAAATATTATGGATTTTGAAGGTGGGAGCGGGTGGTGTAATGTAGAAGGAGAAAGAAACATTCAAACAAATTGAAATTGGTTTCTAGTCATAAACTATTTGTGAGCTAATGGGAATATTTATTAGTTTCATGCTTCTAACTGCAACCACAAACCATTTAGTTCACAATGCTCCTTATTACAACCATGATTCTTTTAATCCATAATTTAATCTTTATTGTCTATCTGTATAATCTTCATCTTGATAAAATTCAAAGACTGCAAGAATATATTACAAGCACCAACAGTATAAACACATGCATATGATAGGAGAAGAACATAAATTATAATTATAAGAGGACATAGAATATATTACATGGTCTTACTTACATTCACAAACATCTCTAAGTTATAGTAATCATCTCTTAGAGTTTCAGCTCTCTAGGGTGAGCCTCCATGAACACAATCAGGAATAGCCACTTATATCCCTTCTTACTTTAAGCTGGAGGCACTGCCATAGGGCCCAACCAAATTCCTTATTAAAAAGTAACATCTAATTCATTTGAGACACTAGGCTCTGCAGCATATAGTTCACTAACTTGCCATTAGTACCATAGATTTAGAAATGGCAGTTTGTTGTTCATTGTCCCATTGCTACTCTGCCCTTGCCTGCTAGCATGTGGGGACAAATCATTGAGCAAGATGAAAAATTAAAATGCTCCAATAATTCCACAATCCCAAAAAAGTTTGCAAAATGTTTACCTTTGTAAAAATAAAGCTTGAATTGTGTTCATAAAATTCTCAGGCATAATCCATATTTTTCTTGACCACACCACATCTAGGAATTTCACAGTAAACCTTGCTGGATTCTATTGCACATTCCCTTTTCAGGCCAGAATTGTATAGTTGGTCAAAATGTTACTGTCACAATGCAATTCATCAGATGTTAGCATAAAATATTCAATGTAAAATTCATAGTAAATGCCCATAGAGACCAGTATGTTATCTAAATCATGTGCAAACAAATCAGTATATATTGTATATTGTGGGGACACACACACACACACACACAAAGTATATGCATACATATACATGAATGTATATATGTATGTCATGTGTATATCATATATATGTCATGTGTATGTACCCACACATATCTGGGGTAGGACCTAGAAATTCTATTCATTTCCATCCATGCCATGGAAATGATTAAATGACTAAAACTCATTGTGCAATATCTCTATTAAAAGAATACTGGGGCAGGGGAGGCCTTAAATATATCTAATACAAAAATTCATTGTCCCAATTTTTGGTCAGTTTTTCTAAGTTAGTTACTATGTCTATTTTTAGTTCATGACCACTGGCTATTAAAAAAAAAAGGGGGGGGGGGAACCTGAGTTCATTATATGACATTTACATTAGGTAATTCCAGAATGTTTTTTGATGTTTCCTAGTGCCCACTTGGAATGCTGCATTTTTTTCAAAATTATCATCCTTCACGGTGGTAAAAGGGAGGTAGGTGTCCATTTGGCAAAGCCCTCAAGCATTACTTGTTCCATTTGTACATATAACCAGAAATTTACCACAGTAGTTTGGAAGGCTGCCCCAAATAATCCCATTATTTTAATATTTTCAGAAATTAGTGAAATAAAAATATCATGTTCTTGGGCTGGGGCCTACTGTTTGTACTGCAACTTTCTTACTCTTTTTTTGGAATTTAAATGTTTCTATAACCATGAATATAATGAGGAGAGAAGGAATCTAAATGGATTTTCATAAATATAGGCAAAAGATCCCCCCATATCCATAGTTTGAGGACTGTCTGCAATGAAGATTACTTTTTCATGTGGCCTCAATCCAACTTATTTTTGAGAAACCTTCATCCAACCTTTAGTCCCTTATTGGGTTAGGCAACTTCTAGGCAGCAATTTCCTCCCTCATGTTCCAGATGTTACTTTCTTCATAAAGAGCTAATGCAGTTTTGTTGTTGTTGTTGTTTTGGTTTGGTTTGGTTTGGTTTTGGTTTTATGTATTGCTGATAGTGCTTCAGAATCTTTATCTCTTTATGTATCACGTGGTTTATCTATTTTTTTTCAAGACACTCCAAACCTTATCAGCTGAAACTACATTTGCTGCTTTGTCCCTTATTCTGATAGAATTTAGATCCTGATCTTGTCAACTCAGCCAGTGTTCTTCCAAAGATATTTATCTATGCTCCTTCAGCTAAGAGGTCTTTGCCCTACTCTCAATGAGTACAGGCTAACTTTGAGGGTTTGTTCCTCATTCCAACTATAGCATGTTATGTTATTATGCATCAGATGGCCTATATGACAGACTACATGGCCATCCCCCAAATAATGGCTTGGGTTTTTCCTACATTCCTCTAGGGGGCCCTTAAATGCTGAAAAATTATTAGGGTTCTATCAAGCCTTCTTGCAGGTATTAATACACCAAAATAATAAGGAATGATTCTCTAGATTTCCTATGTTGCTATGCAATCACTGTTACAAGCTTGGTCATGTGGCAAATTATCTTTTTAGCTCTGGACCCACATAACATAATACCATCTGTTCCATGAACTTTCTTACTGAGCCATCCATCCAAGAATAGGTTTCTTTGGTTTCTGATGAAATATGGCTACAAAATCCATTTTCTAGGGTGTAGTCTCTGAGGCTTAGAATATGTTGCATTGAAGGTGGCAAATCTTGAAAATTATCTACATGACTTCTTTATTTGACTATTTAATAATAATCTAATTTGATATTATTGCAGAGTTCACATTATATCTCTCTGTTCAGACTAGGATGTACTTTATATTCCTCCTCTGAAACCCTATCTGTAGGTCCAAATTCTTAGATGGTACAGAATTTCTAACTTTAAGTTTTGTTAACTTAGCAAATGATATGCTAAGATAGAGAGGTGATTTCCCCCCCCACCTCTCCTTTCACTCTTTTCTATAATATCCTCATTGATTAGGAGTTGGTAAGTAATAGAACTTAATTCATAGAACTCTAGTTTCTAGTCCTTGATCTTTTTTTCTAACTCAAGTGTCAACAGCTAACCAATGCTTGATCACATAGTACAAGATAGATAAAAATAACTTTTATTTTAGCAATTGCTGCCTTAGTCTCTGACAATGATGACAATTTCATCTCTGTCTTTAGGGTGCTTAGCAATTGCAGTTGGGAAGGGGTTCTCCCTCCACTCTAGAGTTGACACAAATGAATTTATTCTTTTGGTTACTGGTGCCCATATTCCCATAGATAGCCATCTGAGGATCTTCTTGACACTTTCCTTCCTTGCCTATCCCATGTCCAGTAAATCCTGATAATTATTCCAGTTGTTACTGGCAAAGGTAACAAACTACCCTATATGTGGTACACAAATTTCAAAAGAAATTGGGTGAGAAGCCTGAGTTTTATTAGGGCTCATTAGGGTCCCTATGGTGGGAATTTACAATGGATAGCAAGCAGTATGATTTGGTTTATGTTTGTACAGGATCTTTGTCCTTAGAGCATGTGTTTTACATAAATATTCAATCAAGATGGAATTGGCTGCTAACCACTCATGATTCTTGAAATTGGCATGAATATTTATGATTTTCCTACTCCTAACTGCATCAATTATCAGTACAGCCCACACCCACACTCACCAACTACCTTTACATACTAGAACCTCCAGAACTAAGTGGATAGCATATTAAGAACCCAAGGACTTATTGCTATTTTTGGTAATTTATTCAAAATGATACATTAGAGTATTAACTTTGGGATCATAAATAATTGTCTATTGACTTTGGATTGTGTTTCCAAAGGTGTGGTGGAATATAATGCAATGCATTATATTAATCATTATAAGAGGGGGGCGGAGGCAAGATGGCGGAGAAGACACACGAAACTTTCTAAGCTCTTCTCTTACCCTCTTTATCAATATTATATCGAGCCTCAAAATAGTCTTGACTGCTACAATTCGTAAAGATAAGAAGTAGAACAACTCACCGGCCGAAGAAAATCTGCAGTCTCGCCAAAAAGGTTGGTTCCAGGGCCAGGGGAGATCGGCACAGACTGGGAGAGAAATTAGGTTCCTGAGGAGAGTCTCAAACTGAGGGTGAAGGCACAGATCTCAGCACTAAGCGCAGCCCCAACCCGCAGTAGGGCTTTTCCTTGGGTAGTTGGATCCTGCACAGCAGTGAGGACGCAGCCTGGTTAGCCTTCTAATCTGCGCAGTGTGGGCTCGGCTTGGGGCCATAGAGCTTTTCCAGGGCCGATTTGCATCAGGCAGAGACACTGGGGCAGAGTTCGGGGCGGTCTGCAGTCTGCAGTCAGCTGTTAATACTCACAGTCCCACAAGAGGCTCTGGCCTGGGGCAGTGACACTTTCACCCCTTTGTCTCTAGCCAGGGCAAACGATAATCCACTCAGCCCTACTAAGCAGTTTGATAGCTCAGCCAGTGCTGAATCCACTTCCTGTTGGGGGAAGGGAAAACTCTCACCCAGAGCACTCCCATACCTCAGAGCCATAAAATCGGTTTACATTTTTCCTGCTCTGCAGAGGAAGCTGGTAACCCCCTTGCCTAGGAGACCTACCCTAAAGGCTTTAAAACATGAATAAAAAGAGGAAAAGAACAATCGACAGCTTCTATGCAGAAAAAGAGCAGGTCAGCAAACCTGAAGAGACCTCAAACAGCAAAAATGCATCAGACTGTCCTCCTTACTAATGCTCTCATAGAAGAGACCATTAAAAGTCTCAAAAGAGAGTTAGAAGATAAATGGGAAAGGAAAGAGAAGCCTTATAAGAGAGCAACAACTTCCTGAAATACGAATTGAAAAGTTAAAAAATTCCCAGGAAGTGCAGGAAACAAAATTGGTGAATTGGAAAAAATAAAAAATCTCAGGAAAGTAAGAATTGTGAATTGAAAAATAAAGAATTCACTAGAAAGTAGGATTTGTGAATTGAAAAAGACAAAGAACTAGCAAGAAAGTAGGATCCATGAATTGAAAAAGACAAAGAACACGCAAGAAAGTAGGATCTGTGAATTGAAAAGAAAATAATTCACTAAAAAAAAATTAGTGAAATGGAAAAATTCCACAGACCAAAACAATACATTCAAAACTCAATTGACATATACAGAAAGAAGTAAAAAAGCTATTGAAGAAAATAATTCTTTAAAAATTAGAACTGAACAAATTGAAACTAATGATTCATTGAGACAGCAAGAATCAGTCAGCAAAACAAAAAATGACAAACTGAAAACCATGAATTTTCTACTTGCAAAACGACAGACTTGGAAAATAGATCTAGGAGAGTAATCTGAGGATTATTGGACTTCTGAAAACTATGATGAAAAAAAGAGCCTAGATACTATTTTTACAAGAAATCATCAAGAGAACTGCCCAGATGTAATTGAATCAGAAGGTAAATAGGCATTGAAAGAATTCATCGAACACCTTCTGAAAGAAACCCAAAATAAAAACCCTAAGGAATATTGTGGCAAAATTTCAAACTATCAGATTAAGGAAAAATTTTACAAGCAGCCAAAAACCATTTAAATACCGAGGTGCCACAATAGCATCACTCCAAGATCTGGCTGCCTCTACATTAAAGGAAAGAAGGGCCTGGAATATGATATTCGAAAGGCACAAGAACTTGAGATGCAGCCAAGAATAAACTACACAGCTAAGCTTGGAGCATTTTCTTCCAGGAAGAAGATGGACTATTTAATGAAACAAATGAATTCCATTTGTTTCTGAAGAAAAACCAGAACTAAACAAAAATTTGATCTCCAAGCATAGAACCCAAGAGATGTAAGAAAAGGTAAAATAACTCTTGAGAATTGTATTTCTGTTGTGGATAGACAAAAAGAATACATGTATAATTTGATTGTACTGATATAACATAAAAAGGGAAGTAGATATGGAAAAGGGATGATGGCAGAACAAGGTGGAAGGAGGGATAAAAGAAGGAAACCACATCCCACAAAGAGGCTAAGGAAACTTATCATATCTGAGGGAATTTAGAGAGGGGAGGAACATTGTGTGAATCTTACCTCATCAGAGTTGGCTCAAAGAAAAATAATTGACATTTGTTTTAGAGAAAATTTCTCCGCCTCATTAAAAATGGGGAGAGGAAAAGGAAAAGAAAAGAGTAATAAGGGAAGGAAGGGGAAAGACCTCAAAGGGGGAGGGAGGGATTACAAAGAGGATAAGTATCGTGATACAAGAGGGGCATAAGTTTAAAAGGGGAAAGAGGGTTGGGGGAGGCAAGAATAAGTAAAGCACAATCTGGGGTTATTAAGATGGCAGGAAATACAGATTTAGTAATTCTAACCATAAATGTAAATGGGATGAACTCCCCCATAAAGAGGAGGCAGGTAGCAGACTGGATCAAAAGTCAGAACCCTACAATATGTTGTTTACAAGAAACACATTTAAAGCAGGGGGATGCATAGAGTAAAAGTAAAAGGCTGGAGCAAAATCTATTATGCTTCAGGTGAAGTCAAAAAGAGGGTAGCCATCCTTATCTCAGATCAAGCAAAAGTAAAATTGATCTAATTAAAGAGATAAGGAAGGTAACTACATCCTGCTAAAGGTAGCATAAACAACGAAGCAATATCATATTAAACATATATGCACCAAGTGGTATGGCACTCAACTTCCTAAAGGAGAAGTTAAGAGAGTTGCAAGAAGAAATAGACAACAAAACTGTAATAGTAGGAGATCTCAACCTTGCAACTCTCAGAATTAGACAAATCAAACCACAAAACAAATAAGAAAGAAATTAAAGAAGTAAATAGAATATTAAAAAATTAGGTATGTTGGATCTTGGAGAAAATTGAATGGAGATAGAAGGGAATATACTTTCTTCTCAGCAGTTCATGGAACCTATTCAAAATTGACCATATATTAGGACATAAAGACCTCAAAATTAAATGCAAGAAAGTAGAAATAGTAAATGCTTTCTTTCAGATCATGATGCAATAAAACTACATTCAACAAAAAGTTAGGGAAATAGACCAAAAGTAATTGAAACTAAACAATCTCATCTTAAAAAATGATTGGGTGAAGCAGCAAATTATAGATACAATTAATAATTTCACTAAGATAATGACAATGATGAGACATCATACCAAAATTTGTGGGATGCAGCCAAAGGGTAATAAAGGGAATTTTATATCCTTAGAGGCTTACTTGAATAAAAACAGAGAAAGAAAGATTAATGAATTGGCTTGCAACTAAAAAACTAAAAAGACCAAATTAAAACCCCAATCAAATACTAAATTGAAATTTAAAATTAAAAGGAGAAATTAAAATATAGAAAGTAAAAAAACTATTGAACTAATTAATAAAACTAAGAGTTGGTTCTATGAAAAGCCAATAAAATAGATAAGCCTTTGCTAAATCTGATTAGAAAAGGAGGGAGGAAAATGAAATTAGTAGTATTAAAAATGAAAAGGGAGAACTTTCCACCAATGAAGAGGAAATTAGAGAAATAATAAGGAGTTATTTTGCTCAACTTTATGCCAATAAATTTAATAACCTAAGTGAAATGGATGACTACCTCCAAAAATACAGACTTCCCAGACTAACAGAGGAAGAAGTAAATTGCTTGAATAGTCCCATTTCAAAAAAGAAATAGAACAGGCAATTAAACAACTCCCTAAGAAAAAATCTCCCAGGACCAGATGGATTTACATGTGAATTTTACCAAACATTTAAAGAACAATTGGCCCCTAATGCTATATAAATTATTTGATCAAATAGGGAATGAAGGAGTCCTACCAAATTCCTTCTATGACACAGACATGGTACTGATACCTAAACCAGGTAGGCTGAAAACAGAGAAAGAAAATTATAGAACAATCTCCCTAATGAATATTGATGCTAAAATCTTAAATAAGATATTAGCAAAAAGACTACAGAAAATCATCTCCAAGATAATACACTATGATCAAGTAGGATTTATACCAGGAATGCAGGGCTGGTCTAATATTAGAAAACTATCAATATAATTGGCCATGTTAATAACCAAATTAACAAAACCATATGATCATCTCAATAGATGCAGAAAAGCATTTGATAAAATCCAACATCCATTCCTATTAAAACACTTGAGAGTATAGGAATAAATGGACTTTCCTTAAAATAATCAGCAGCATCTATTTAAAACCATCAGTAAGCATCATATGTAATGGAGACAAACTGCAACCATTCCTAATAAGATCTGAGGAAACAAGGTTGCCCACTATCACCGTTACTATTTAATATTGTATTAGAAACGCTAGCTATAGCAATAAGAGCTGAGAAAGAGATTAAAGGAATAAGAATAGGCAATGAGGAAGCCAAATTATCACCTCTTGCCGATGACATGATGGTATACTTAGAGAACCCCAGAGATTCTAGCTAAAAGTTATTAGAAATAATCCACAACTTTAGCAAAGTTGCTGGTTATAAAATAAACCCACATAAGTCATCAGCATTCTTATATATCACTAACAAAATCCAACAGTCAGCGTTACAAAGAGAAATTCCATTTAAAGTAACTACTGATAATATAAAATATTTAGGAATCTATCTGCCAAGGGAAAATCAGAAACTTTATGAGCAAAATTACAGACCACTTTTCACACGAATTAAGTCTGATCTAACCAATTGAAAATATTAAATGCTCTTGGATAGGCGAGCAAATATAATAAAGATGACAATATTACCTAAACTAATCTATTTATTTAGCGCTCATACCAATCAGACTCCCAAAACTATTTTAATGACCTAAAAATAACAACAAAGTTCATATGGAAAACAAAAGGTCAAGAATTTCAAGGAATTAATGAAAAAAAAAATCAAATGATGGTGGCTTAGCTGTACCAGATCTAAAATTATATTATAGAGCAGCAGTTACCAAAACTATTTGGTATTGGCTAAGGAATAGATTAGTTGATCAGTGGAATAGATTGGGTTCAAGGGATAAAACAGTCAAGAAATATAGCAACCTAGTCTTTGACAAACCCAAAGATCCCAGCTTTTGGGATAAGAACTTACTGTTCGATAAAATTGCTGGGAAAATTGGAAACTAATATGGCAGAAACTAGGCATTGATCCATACTTAACGCTGTACACCAAGATAAGGTCAAAATGGGTTCATGACCTAGGCATAAAGAATGAAATTATTAATAAATTAGAGGAACATAGGATAGTTTACCTCTCAGAGCTGTGGAAGGGGAAGGTCTTTATGACCAAAGCAGAACTAGAGATCATTACTGATCACAAAATAGAAAATTTTGATTATACCAAACTGACAAGTTTTTGTACAAACAAAACTAATGCAGACAAGATTAGAAGGGAAGCAATAAACTGGGAAAATATTTTTACAGTCAAAGGTTCTGATAAAGGCCCCATTTCCAAAATATATAGAGAATTAACTCTAACTTATAAAAAATCAAGCTCATTCTCCAATTGAAAAATGGTCAAGTGATATGAACAGACAATTTCAGATGAAGAAATTGAAACTATTTCTAGTCATATGAAAAGATGCTCCAAGTCATTATTAATCAGAGAAATGCAAATTAAGACAACTCTAAGATACCACTCACACACCTGTCAGATTGGCTAAGATGACAGGAAAAATAATGATGATTGTTCGAGGGGATGGGAAAACTGGGACATTGATTCATTGTTAGGTGGAGTTGTGAACGAATCCAACCATTTTGGAGAGTAGTTTGGAACTATGCTCAAAAAGTTATCAAACTGTGCATACCCTTTGATCCAGCAGTGTTACTACTGGGATTATATCCCAAAGAGCTTATAAAGAAGGGAAAGGGACCTGTATGTGCATCGAATGTTTGTGGCAGCCCTTTTGTAGTGGCTAGAAACTGAAACTGAATGGATGTCCATCAGTTGGAGAATGGCTGAATAAATTGTGGTATATGAAAATTATGGAATATTACTGTTCTGTAAGAAATGACCAACAGGATGATTTCAGAAAGGCCTGGAGAGACTTACACGAACTGATGCTGAGTGAAATGAGCAGGACCAGGAGATCATTATATACTTCAACAACAATACTAGATGATGACCAGTTCTGATGGATCAGGCCATCCTCAGCAACGAGATCAACCAAATCATTTCTAATGGAGCAGTAATGAACTGAACTAGCTATACCCAGAAAAAGAACTCTGGGAGATGACTAAAAACCATTACATTGAATTCCCAATCCCTATATTTATGCACACCTGCATTTTTGATTTCCTTCACAAGCTAATTGTACAATAATTCAGAGTCTGATTCTTTTTGTACAGCAAAATAATGTTTTGGTCATGTATACTTATTGTGTATCTAAGTTATATTTTAATATATTTAACATCTACTGGTCATCCTGCCATTTAGGGGAGGGGGTGGGGGGGGGTAAGAGGTGAAAAATTGGAACAAGAGGTTTGGCAATTGTTAATGCTGTAAAGTTACCCATGTATATATCCTGTAAATAAAAGGCTATTAAAAAAAAATCATTATAAGATAAATAATTTGGAAAAGTTCCTAGCAGTTGTGGAGATCAGGAGTGCCTCCTTACAAGAAGTCATACTTGAGCTACATTTAAAAGAAACTATTAAAATATGACAGGCAGAAATGCAAACAGAATGCATTATAACCATGTCAAAATCTTCACAAAGTTGTGGAAACAGGAAACAGAATGCCATATAGGAACAGTAGCCTGATTTTAATAATAATAATAACAAAACCTTACCTAATTTTAAGAATAGTAGGAACAAAACCTTGATTAATGCATTAATTCCATTATATAATTCACTGTTAGCATTATTACACCTGAAAATATATTTTTAAGTCTAATTTCTATTAGCCTGAATATTAGGGCTTAACTTTTTTGTCTTTCAGAGTTTCCCAATTTTATTTTTAAAATTCCTATAAATTCCTAACCCATTCTCACCTGGGTTAAGTGGAGGACTTGATCTCCTTATAAATCTATTGAATTATTTTACTCTTCCCCAGTGATGTTAATTTTTTCCATTTAGACTCCATGAGGGAAAAAACAAAACCAACAAACAAACAAATAAATAAAAATACTACTCATTGAACTAGAGGATGACTCTATAACCAGAATAGCATTCCACAGAGGTGCACCAATAACCTTGAGAAGACAAAATTACAATAGAATTGAACAAGCTGACGTCTCTGTGAGGAGCACTAATAAATTATGAACTAAAGATTTAGACATTTGGCATGAGGATGTAGTCTTCATAAGAACTGAGAGGGACCTAGAGAACTCTATGTATACTCATATACTTCGTCAAGACCTACAATTTATGCAAAATATCAGTTTGGAAATGAACAATGCAAGACATGTATATTTTAAAGAGTTCCACAGTAGAGCCAATATAACAAATTTCTAGTCCAAGTTCTTCTATCTGCAAGTTGTGCAGCATTGGTTATTATTTTTTTTAAAGAATCAAAGAATTTTGAGTCAGTTATTACAATTAATACTAGAAAGAAATCATGATTATAATACATTGAACCATGTTCAATCATACTCTTTTGGTGATTTCCAAAAGAAGAAACTGATCTCAAAAGGCAGACTATTTTGTACCTGGAGAATTATAATTGTAAGAATTATTTCTCTACTGTATCGAGTTTCTTATGTTCCCTAAATCTGCCTCTTTGGAACTTTTCATCAAATGCTTCTGGTTCTATATTCTGTAGTTAAAGAAAACAAGGCTTCACCTCTTAGACTCAGTTTCATCATATATTAACTAAAATGTTAGACTGAATAATCTCTAAGGTCACTTCTATATTTTATATTCGCTGATTCCTTTTATTCTGACAAGAATAAGTACTATATTCTTATACATGAAAACCAGCTATCAAGGGAAATTTTATTCAAAGCAAAGTCATTTGGAAGGAGTGTAGCCACAAGAAAATAAGCATTTAATTTGATTCTATTCTACTAGAATCAGAAAGATTCTAGCTGCGTTATGTTTAGCTTCAGGAGGTTTAAGTGTTCTTATTTTCCCAATTCCCTGACATTCAGATTTTAGTAGGCTGCTTTTTTTCCAAAACTTAAGAGTATCATTGATTGCCCTGGAAAAATGGAAATTGAGAAGAAACTATTATATATAGAAAGATGTTCATCTTATCTGATGCAATGGATCTTTGAAAACAAGACTTTAACCCATGGATCTGATAAAGCATGACAGAATAACATTTCTAATATGAAAACAATTGCATCATTAAATAGCCAATACAGTATGGCTAATACACAATTTGACTACAATTCAAAACAAGTGCTGTAGAAGCTATCCTGTTTTAAAACACAAGCAGCAGAAAATTAACCTCTTATATCAAAATATCAGCAAATAAGCAAATATTGATTAATAAAAATGTTACTCTTTTAAAACACTTGGATTTTTTTTAGAACCACAAATAGAGTTATTTAGAAAGCTAAAGCCTTATTATCAGTAGATGACATATATTGTTAACCTGTTTACTGGGGAAAGTCTTACCTCTCAGCGTTTTATCATTAAATTTATGTTGTATGATTTGGTAGCCTTAAGGTTCTGAGAGGGCATTAAATTAGATAAACCCATTTTGACAGGTTAATGCAAAATCCTATATGGTGGGGTTTTACCAGTGGCACATTGAAATTATATTTTCCCATAATTCATTTAGTCTTTTTTATAACAAAAATTTTATGAGTGACACATGCACACATGCATACACACACACACACACAAACACACACTCACACAAAAACAGGAATTGGAGACTATTCAGCTGTGTAAGTACTATTTACATTGAATGAACCAAAACATTTGTAACTCTACAAATGCCTATGTATTAACACGAAAATCATAAAGCTTGCAACATGGAAATAAACTGATTATATAAATGTATCTATTAAATGAGTACTTCTTATTAAATTGAAAGAATATTCTTTTTATTTTCCAATGTGATAGAAAAACATATTCCATATTTTAACATTTATTTTGCAGAGGAACATATTATACATATTATATTTATATACATATGTAAATATATGTATATATACATACATTCATACATACAAACACAAATATATGTGTACTTATACTATGTGATATACTTATTTCCTTTTTCATTATGACTGTTTGCTGAGGTATTTAATGCCATTTCCCATATGAAAGATCTTATTGCTTATATGCTACATATGCATGTAAAAATATAATACCTTTTGAAGTCACTTTTAATTTTAATTATGCTGGTACATTGTCATGCCAATTTCCATACACAGGCATATAACATTTATAGGAAAATATCCTACAAAGTATCTATGATCTTAACAATGTGGGTACTGCATCCACTGGAGTATATTTCATTATATACACAACTTATCTTGTATATAATTGCTGTCTTTATGTTTATGTAAAAGTCCCATAGAATTTCTACCAAATTTGCTGTGAAATTTTTCTATATGTCTTGAAACTTTGTTGCTATCAATGGAATATATAAACTTTTAGTTGTTACCCTTTCTTGATACATGATTAAAATTTACTTCCTTTCCCCTAATTATTACAATTATAAAAGTAATGACAATTATTTCTCACTCACTTTTTTGTGAGGGGTAAGAAACCTTGTTACCATATTTGCAGTCTTTTATTGAAACACACACACACACACACACACACGCTTACAAAAAATATTAATTTCTAAAGGAAATCTATGATCTGCTATAATTCAATTGAGGAATCAATTTATAGTCCATTGGAATTATCTATCTAAAACATATGCATAGATCAATCAACTAAAGGTGCTACACATATAACTGCATGCAATTATATAACTCATTTCCCCCTCTTTATCCACCAAATTTTCCTTGTGTGGACAATAAGGCTGTACTCTTTTAAGTGATTATGGATTTCATTTAAGAGACTTTGAAATATTCTAGAACTTCAATTATATGTTCAGCACAATTTCATTCAAAACCAGGAACATTTGAAAGTTTCATCATTAATTAGGAATCTCTCTTAGATTTACAATGTACCTTGGAAATAGAATCACAGGTCTACAATTGCTAGGGTCATCAGAGCCATCTGATGGAAATTCCTTATTTTACAGTTGAGAAAACTAGGGGCTATCAATGATACAGACAAACATCTGTAGTGAACATATGTTTGGCATGTGATTAGTGAGGAGATGATTTAATTTCATGGCAGTCGGCATTTTCTGATTACTGAAAAACAACAAAGTTTTTTTTTTTTTTTGTACACAACCCAAAAATTTCATTCTTGTGTAGGCACTTCTAATTTCAATATCTTTCTTAGATAGATCTATTTATAAACCAACTTGATGAGCTATCCAACCAATTGCCTGTCAAAATCTGCCTCATTCCAACATATCATGTACTATTTAATTTTCAGTGTTTCTGGAAAAAAAGATATTTTTTAAAGTTTCCAGATCTCAGTAGGAAAGACATCGTAATTTTCTGGGACTTAATGTAATCAAAACATACAACATATAAAAAGAGGCATCTAGAGAACCTATTATTGACTGGGAATCCCTCTGATATTTGAATTTCATTCATTATAATGATGCATACATAGGTGTTAAATTTAATTCATTTAGTTAGTTTTTCTAGAGAAAATGATTGCAGAGTATATGATAAAATATATGATTGAATTTTGTGATATAGGAACTGCAAGTAAAAGTCTAATTATCATATTGCACATTCATGAAAATGTAATTTGTGTGGAATCCTGAGCATCATATATAATCTTCTTTTATTTAATTAAATGCTAAACAACATATCATTGAATTTATAAAAATGTTTAAATAATATATGGATAAAGTAATGATTAAAAATAAAAAGTTATCATTTATGTTGAACTTTGTGGTGTTTCATTTGATGTTCACAATAATCCTGTGATATTATTTCCATTTTACATATGAAAAAACTGATACTGAGAGAGGTTGTGCCATAAGGCAGGATTTAACATGATTTCTTAATTCCATTTCCAAAAATCTATCATTAGATCACCTAATGGAATGCTAACTTCCATTCGCTTTTTAAAAATATAGGAGCATTTTTATTGAACCAAAATATCTCTTATTT